>NC_041729.1:138263500-138563956 GCF_004115215.2 Ornithorhynchus anatinus | reverse complement strand
GGCCACTTGTATGCTGTGTGACTTTAGGAAAATCATTTAATTTCTGTGGATTAAGACTGTGAGCCCCATGTGGGACAGGGATTATCCAACTCAATTTGCTCATATCTAAATCTAGTAGCACTTGTAGTACAGTACCTGGTGCCTTGCCAAAATCACCCCACATCACCAAAATCCTCCCCTTCCTCTCCATCCAAACTGCTACCACAGTAAGCACTTATCCTATTCCATCTAGATTATGGCATCAGCCTACTTGCTGACCTCCCTTTCTCCTGACTCTCCCCACTCCGGTCCTACTCCATTCTGCTGCAGGAATCTTTTTCCTTCAAAAACGTTCAGACCATGTTTCCCCACTCCTCAAGAAACTCCAGTGGTTGCCCATCCACCTCCACATCAAACAAAAACTCCTCACCATTGTCTTTAAAGCACTTAATCACTTTGCCCCCTCCTACCTCACCTCGTTAGTCTCCTACTACAACCCAACGTCATGCCTTGTTTCTCTAATGCTAATCTTTTCCACTGTAAATCTGCACCATCTCATCTGTCACGCTGAACAACTCTCGAGGATATCCTACCTCTGGCCTGGAACGCCCTCCTCCTCATATCAGACAGATCATCGGCTCCACCCTCACTTCAAAACTTTATTGAAGGCACATCTCCTCTAAGAAGCCTTCCCCGACTAAGCCCTCCTCTCCTCTTCTCCCACTCCCTTCTTCCTTGACCCTTCATTCATCCTCCCTCCCATCCCCACAGTACATTTGTATATATCCATATCCATATACAATTTATTTATTTATTTACCTATTTATTTATCTCTCCCTCTCTAGACAGTGAGCTTGTTGTGGGCAGGAATGTGTCTGTTGTTACATTGTTTTTTCCAAAGCACTTAGTACATTGCTTTGCACACAGTAAGTGCTCAATAAATACAATTGATTGATTGGCACATAGTATGCACTTAACAAATACCATAACTATTATTATTATTACTTAACTTCTTTGTGACTCAGTTATCTCTCTGTAAAATGGGGATTAAGACTGTGAGCCCCATGTGAGACAGGAACTGTGCCCATCCTGACAGCCTTACCCATACCCCAGAACTTAGTACAATACGTGGCACATAATAAGCGCATAACAAATACTGTAATAAAGCCCTGTGTAGAGGTCTCCAAGTTGGCCATGAGCCATGGGACTGCCCCGGTCCTTTCCCCCAGCATTGACCCCCCACATTGTCGGCAGGAAGCTCAGGGCATCCAGAGTCCTCACCGGGACAGTTCCATGATACAGGCTCAGGGGACTTACTCTGTGCCATGCAGTCTCCTCTACTGAGGACCTGGGACATGTATGGATTGCATCATATGACTGGTTCCAGGGGCAGACACTAGACCAACTTCAGATTACATCATATGCCTGGCAGATGTCAATCATAGGGGACTTGATGCCCAGGATCAGGGAGGCCATTGTTACATGGCCTTGACAAAGTTCAAAGTTCAGAGAGCTTGTTTCTTCTTCCACTCTGTTCCCCCTCCCCCACTCGTAGATCCCCTGACCCAGAAGGGACCTGGCTGGGGTCTAGCGGTCCCAGCTCTGCCACTGGTCTGCTTTGTGACTTCGGGCAAGTCCACTCCATTCCTGTTCAGGACAAGACAGGAACAAACTGTGGCAGGAGGGATTTCAATGGGGGAGGGATGTTGGGCCGGGACAGTGTGGAATCTCCTACAGGAAGCTCCCATATGGCTAGGCTAGGCGTGCTGCACGTGGCTGAAGGGAGAAGATGAACAAGGCGAAGTCGGGAAGTGCCAGGCTGGCTCAGAGATCAATGATGATGTTGGGATTCCCCTGGGCCACACAGCTGTTGTTCATCAACCCGGTCTCCACTGCCCCCGTCCACCCCTCCTGCGGTCAATGTACTCCCTCTGAGTGCTTGGTGGGATGAGAGACCTGGCCAGGGCCCAGGAAGCAGTGGTCTCAGAGGTGCTGCCCACATTATAAAGATCCTTCATACCAGCCCTGGGGCAGAGAGCTCCCTTCCCTGTGCCTGGCTGGCACACACCACATACCATGTGAACCTGCTTCCAATAGAAGGTTCTCCAGTAGGTGCCTAGCGATGGGGATGGGGCTTGGGCTTACCTATGGGGAACCAGTCTTCAACGCAGATACTGGGCGGGCCTAGGGAACCCAAGAGTGCTTGGACTCTGAGGTGAGGTCTATTCGTGCTCAGAATATTGTAGGCAATGACTTGCAGAGTGCCACTTGTATCACTGGAAAAAAGCCTGGAGGGCTTCCTCTGGGCTCTTTTCCAGTGATATGGGAGGAACACTAATTCTGTCAATCAATCAATCCATCAATATTATTCACTGAGTGCTTGCTGTGTACTGAGTGCTTTGGAGAGTTCAGTGCAATAGATTGGATAGACACAATCACTACTGCCACGAAAATTACATGTATAAGAATATGTGCATATGAGCTGTGGGCCTCTGGGTGAGGTGAGTAATGAAGTCAGTAGGGGCCACAGACATGTGCAGAGATCATCCAGGAGGTAGGATATGTACAGTGAGAGACCAGTGAGGGAAAGCTTCTGAGAGGAGATGCGATTTAGTAGGATTTTAAAGATGAGATGGGGAGAGTGGTGGTCTAACAGATATTAAGAGGGAAGGATGTGAACTACAGGACAGTGTTGAGACAGAGGAGATCCAGGTACAGTGCATAGTTTGGTTTTTGTAAAGTGAAGTGTGCATGCTGTGTTGTAGTGGGAGAAAGGAGAGCTTCTCTATAAATCCTGGTGGAGAAGATGGGAGAGTTCCTTTTAGACTGATAGCTAGTTATTGGCAGGGAAAGTGTCTACTAATTCTGCTGTTTTATACTCCTCCAACTATTTGATATAGTGTTCTGCACACCACATGGCCCGAGAATTAATACTACTGATTGACGAGAGTCAAGGAGGGATGAGGTGGTGGGTGGGTCTGGAGAACACCAGGTGAGATTTGAGAGAGGTCACACCTGTTGTGTTCGATTTTATCAACAGAACAGATGGTAAGGCCATTAGAGGCAAGACATGGGGTATATGGGGTTATCAGGGAATTTAAGGGGCAACTTTAAAGTCTGAAAAACCTGGCATTGGTAATGCTGCTAGAGAAGCAGCGTGGCTTAGTGGAAAGAGCCCATGCTTGGGAGTCAGAGGTCATGGGTTTGAATCCCAGCCCTGCCACTTGTCAGCTGTGTGACTTTGGGCAAGTCACTTCACTTCTCTGTGCTTCAGTTCCCTCATCTGTAAAATGGGGATGAAGACTGTGAGCCCTATGTGGGACAACCTGATTACCTTGTATCAGCCCCAGTGTTTATAACAGTGCTTGGCACATAGTAAGCGCTTAACAAATACCATCATCATCATTATTATCATTAATTGCCATGAGAGTCAATAAGGGTAGAGTAGTATTGTTACTGGGTAGAGGCGGTAGAGTCTTTAGAATCTGAATAGGTTTCCCAAATCTTTCTCCACCCCAGGAACTTCATCCTGGGCTCTCCTCAAAAATCTCAGATTTATTCAGCTAAGATTCTCTGCTGCAGACAGTATTATATAAAAACTACCCTTGCCAACACCCATGTGACACTGGGCATCAATTCTGTATATTGTGAATGTTTCATGGGGAACAGGCAGTCACTGTTACCAATAAATCCTTGGTAGCTATGACCCCAACTGAATTTTCCAAGGGATGATCAATGCAACAGGAGAACCTCAGGGCTGGATTTGAGGACCAAGAGCAGGCATGAGAGAATGGATTAAATAGAATGATTTACAGAATCAGCAAAGGTAACACAACCTGATCAGAATGGCAGAAGAGTATGTGAGAGGCAGAATGTCAGAACCAAGTGTCAAATGTATTTGTGCTTTCCAATGACGGTCCAGAATCTTTCCCAAGGTACCATAAATCTGGCATTCTTGACTTTATTCCATCAGCCGTCTTTCTAGTGACAGGGAAATCTAAGAACTTAGCCCTGGGTTTGACAAGGAAAACTGTATTTCATGTGTTCTTTATCAACTCTGATTGCATATGACTTAATAATAATAATAATGTTGGTATTTGTTAAGCGCTTACTATGTGCCGAGCACTGTTCTAAGCGCTGGGGTAGACACAGGGGAATCAGGATGTCCCACATGGGGCTCACAGTCTTAATCCCCATTTTACAGATGAGGTAACTGAGGCACAGAGAAGTGAAGTGACTTGCCCACGGTCACACAGCTGACAAGTGGCAGAGCTGGGATTAGAACTCATGACCTCTGACTCCAAAACCCGTGCTCTTTCCACTGAGCCACGCTGTGGGTTTGGACTGACTACTTTATTTCACAACTCTCGCTGGAAAGGCTGAAAGTTTTAGTTTGAACTGTTGCAGAGATTTTTTTTTTTTCCCACCAGAGTTGGCAATTCACTGGGTGCGATTACCTGATAGCCTGACTCTGCCTGGTCAACTCTGTCTGGACAACTCTACCTGGTCAGTTCTGTCCTATCATCTCTGTCTGATAATCTCTGTCTGGTGATCTATATCAGGTCAGTTCTGCAGGGTTACCCCTAGTTTTCTTGTTCTGATCATCGCTGTCTGGTCTGGTCTGTCTGGTCAGCTTTATCCTGTCAGATCTGTTTGGTCAGCTCTTTCTAGTCATCTTTGTCTGGTTATCTCTATCTAGTCTGCTCGGTCTGGTTTGTTGTGTTTGGTCGTCTCTGTCTGGTTTGTTTTGTCTGGTCATCTCTGGTCATCTCTTTATGGTCATCTTTGTCTGGTAGTCTCCGTTTGGTCTGCTTTGTCTGGTCACTTCTGTGCTGTGAGCTCTACCTGGTCAGCTCTGTCTGGTATGTCCAGTCATCTCTATCTGGTCAGCTCTGTCCTATCTGCTCTGTCTGGAGTGTTCTGTCTGATCAGCTCTGTCCTGTCAGCTGTCTGGTCATCTCTATCTGGTCTGTTCTGTCCAGTCTGCCCTGTCTGGTCATCTCTGTCTGGTCTGATTTGCTCTGTATGGTTAGCTCTATCCTGCCAGCTCTGGTTGGCTCTGTCCTGTCAGCCATCTGGTCATCTCTATCTGGTCTGCTCTGTCCAGTCTGCCCTGTCTGGTCATCTCTGTCTGTTCTGGTCTGCTCTTCTCAGAATGATCAGCTCTATCCTGTCAGCTCTGTTTGGTCAGCTCTGACTGGTCATCTTTGTCTGGTAATCTCTGTCTGGTCTGCTCTGTCTGGTGTTTTCTGTCTGATCAGCTGTCTGGTCATCTCTGCCTGACCTGCTCTGTCTGCTTAGCGCTGTCAGGTCAACCTTGCCTGGTCAGCTTTGTCCCAGGGCTCACCATTCTTCAGGCTATCTGGATGCCCTGAAAGGTGGTGGGGAGGGGGCTTGGAGGGAGGTGGGAATAGGGGGCTGAGGAGAGAGTGTTGAGGGTGGAAAAGAGACTCTGGAATGACACACTATACCCAGCCAGTCCAGAGGTATGCCTCCTGTCATGGACTCAAGACGCTTGGTGGATCTGTGCAATGACTTCTCTCCCTCATCCTCATGGTTACTGACAGACCACCCAACATCCCTAACATTTCCCCTATATTCTTCAAACCTTTCCTCTGATAACCTAGGGCCACTCATAATAATTATAATAATTATCACATTTGTTAAGCTCTTATTATGTGCTTTGCACTGTTCTAAGCACTGGCGTAGATACAAGGTAATCAGGTTGTCCCACATGGCACTCTCAGTTTTAATTCCCATTACACAGATAAGGTAACTGAGGCACAGAGAAGTTAAGCAGCTTTCCCAAGGTCACACAGCAGACAAGTGGCAGAGCTAGGATTAGAACCCTCGTCCTCTGACTCCCTAGCCTGTGCTCTTGCCGCCAAGCTACATCTCCACCATGGCTTTATCCAACTTTTCTGAAAGTGGATGGAATTTTCCAGCTGCTAAACAAACCATCATTATGAATTCCACCTTCAGGGTGAAGTGCATGCCTTTATTGTTGGATGGAGCTTCTCACTAGGTCTGGGGGGGATCTGCTATCCACTGTCCAGAAGCAGCAATACAGTGGCGATAGCAATAAAACAATGGTCAAGGCTTCTGCTGTGTATGCAGTTAGGATGTATTGGTTAAGCCGATGGGGAAGGTGATGGGGCAAACAGAGAATGGCGTTCACAGGCTCTCTGCCAATTCTCCAAGAATGACCTCTTTGGGACAAGGACTTTGGGTGATTGATACTGTCCCGGACCGTGGGAATTGTGCCCTGGCCCTGGTAGCTCACCTCTCCCTAAAAATGAGTCTAAATTTAATCTGGATTGATTTTGAATTGTTTACTAACAAGCTTTGGATGCTGCTCCCACATCAGCTCCATCGCCCCAATCCAGAGACTGTATGAGAGCAGGTCTTCCCACCCTTCTCTGGCAAATGTCTCATCAGCCTAGGATGAACACTTAGATCGAAGAGTACCTAGTGAATTTGATAGCTTCTCCCCATTTCATAGCCCATCATTTTAACCTGTAAGAATGCTAAACTGGTTTGGAGAAATGATCCCCTAACATAGTCATTTTCTATATTGAGACAGTGTTTTGTGAATGTAGCTTGGGAAGGTTTTAATTGAGTTGCACAGTGTTGGGAAATTCTTGGGTAGATGGATAGGAGCCTATAGTGTTTGGAGTCAAGCAATGCCGGGTACCCTGGAAAAATCAAGACCGAGATCTACTATTTGGAGACTGTCTCCTTGTTAGAAAAAAGGGTGAAAATCACCCAGTCCCGGATCAGCTTTGTCTTGGCCCCATAGACCAGAGGGTTCACCGCAGGGGGAACCAGGAGGTAGATATTGGCAAAGATGATGTGGATGGATGGGGACACCTTTGTGTCAATGCGGTGGGTCAGGAAGCTGAAAAGAGAAGGCACATAAAATGTTAGGATGGCACAGACATGGGCGGCACAAGTTCCCAACGCTTTAGACCGTGCTTTGCTGGAGGAGAGTCGGAACACGGCCTGGAGGATCCTGACATAGGACATGGTGATGAGACCCGTGTCTAGCACCACTACAGAAAGAGCCACACAGATGCCATAGATTCGGTTGATGATTGCATTGGAGCAGGCCAGCTTCACCACAGCCATGTGCTCACAGTATGTGTGTTGAATGATGTTCTTGGTGCAGAAGGTCAGATGCTTGATAAGCACAATACATGGGAACATCATGATGGCTGCCCGGAGAGACGCCACCAACCCCATCAGTACCACCAACTTGTTAGTCAAGATGGTGGTGTAGCGCAGTGGTTGGCAGATGGCCACATAACGGTCAAAGGCCATGACCACTAGGAGGCCTGACTCAGTGATGGAGAAGGTGTGAATGAAGTACATTTGGACCAGACAGGTGTCAAAGCCAGTGTCATGGTCATCCAGCCAGAAGATGCTGAGCATCTTGGGAGCTGGGGAAGAGGAGAGAGCCAAGTCGTTGAGAGCCAGCATACAGAGGAAGAAGTACATGGGCTGGTGGAGGCTTGACTCCAGCCTGATGATGAGGATGATGAGGCAGTTTCCCATCAGTGACAGGCTGTACAAGAGGAAGACAGGGATGCTGAGCCAGTGGTGAAACTCTTCTAGGCCGGGAATGCCAATGAGGAAAAAGGAGGAAAGAGTCTGTCCTATGGTGTTGTTGGCCATATAATGTCTCCTTGACCTCAGCTTCAGAACATACAACTGGATCCTGCCCTGTGTTTGGAAATAGAAGAAAAGGTAAAGGCATTAGCCATTAGGAGATAGATCTGGACCATTATTAAACACTGTTTAGCCCTACATCAGTCCATCAACCAATCATATTTATTAAGTGCATAACGGGTGCAGAGTTCTGCACTAAGAGCTCGGGAGAATACAATATAACAGATTCAGTAGACATGTTCCCTGCCCGCAGGACTTTAGCCAGGGGTTGGAATTATAAACAGAATGTGACCAGAGGGATTTCCTGAGAAAATCAGCTTTTCCATCTTTGTTCCGGTACATCCAAACCATATTCACACCAAAAGCCTCTTATTGCTACTGTCACTGTACTGCTGCCTCTGGGCAGTGGCTGTCAGATTCACCCTGGATCTGGTGGAGAGCACCATCTAACACCAAAGGCACATACTTCACTAAGAGGGTAAAATTCATGTCCTTGGGAAGTTGAGCAGGTTGAAAATTCCAGCCATATGCAGAAAAATTGGATAAAGTCCTGAGTGAGTGATCCATGGATAGGTTATTAGAGGGAAAGTTTGAAATACATAGGGGAAATGTTAGGGATGTTGGATGGTCTGTCAGTAACCATGAGGACTGGGGAGAGAAAAAAATGCATGTTTCTTACAAGCGACCTGATTCCATGGTGGGAGACAGACTCCTGGAATGGCTGGTTCCAGTGTGTCATTCCAGAGTTTCGTTTCCACCCTCAGCCCTCTCACTTCAGTCCACTCTCTGACCACTGACCTTCAGGGAGTGCAGGTATCTTAGGGGCAGAACAGACCATATAGAGATGAACAGATAAAGCTAAAAGGACAGAGCTGACCAGCTAGAGCTGACCAAACAGAGCTAAACAGATAGAGATGACCAGACAGAGATGATGGGACAGAACTGACCAGACAGAGGTAATCAGACAGCTGACAGGACAGAACTGACCAGACAGACTAGAGATGATTGGGAAAAGATGCCCAGACAGAGATGACAAGACAGAACACACTGGACATAGATGTCTAGAAAGAGATGACCAGAAGGATCTGACCAGGCAGAGCTGCTGAGCTCCTCTTCCCCCTCTACTCCCTCTGCCATCCTCCCTTTACCTCTCCGCAGCTAAAGCCTCATTTTCCCCTTTTCCCTCTGTTCCTCCACCTCTCCCTTCCCATCCCCACAGCACTGTACCCGTCCGCTCAACTGTATATATTTTCGTTACCCTATTTATTTTGTTAATGAATTGTACATCGCCTTGATTCTATTTAGTCGCCATTGTTTTTACGAGATGTTCTTCCCCTTGACGCTGTTTAGTGCCATTGTTCTTGTCTGTCCGTCTCCCCCGATTAGACTGTAAGCCCGTCAAACGGCAGGGACTGTCTCTATCTGTTGCCGACTTGTTCATCCCAAGTGCTTAGTACAGTGCTCTGCACATAGTAAGCGCTCAATAAATACTATTGAATGAATGAATGAATGAATGACCAGAAAAGGCTAACCAGACAGAGACAGGCTCTCAGTCAATCATGCAGACACATCGAGACACATCATCAGGGTTGCAAGCTCTGGGAAAAATCTGCTTGCTTTGGTTCAGACAAAACTTTCAGCCTTTCCAGAGAGAGATGTGAAACAAAGAACTCGGGTCCAACCCACCTAACATTTGCTGCTTAACAATTCATATGCAATTAGAGTTGATAAAGGACAGATGAAATATAGTTTTCTTTACCAACCCCAGGGCTAGACTCCTAGATTTCCCTGCCATTGGAAAGGCAGTGGCTGATGGGATAAATAGTCAAGACTACCAGGATTCTGTTACCTTGGGAATGCTTTCAGACAGTTACTGGAAAATTCAAAAACATTTGACACCTGTTTCCAATGTTCTGCACTCTCACTTGCTTCTCTGGCTTTCTGATCGATATGCTGATTCTGTAAATTATTCCCTTTAATCCCTTCCCTTGTTCAGGCTCTTGGTCCTCAAACCCAGTCCTAAGGTTCACCTGATGCTCCAACTTCCTCTGTCGGTTGAGCATAATCTGGAGAATGGAATTGTAACTATTTTGGTTGCTTCTCCCATGGATATATGGTTAACAATGCCTCATCAGCTACAGGGAGGTTCCCTATGAAATGTTCGCAGTGTACAGAACTGATGTCCAGTGCCACCTGAGTGCTGTCCAGTGCAGCTCATACATGATAATTTTTGCAGATTTCATGAATTTGACTCCAGGAAGAAGTGGCCAGAGGCTCAGAAGGGAACAAGGCTTCCCTCAGCTCTTGTTCTGATTCTCCATTTCAGAGGCAAGTCAGTGCAGGGCTCCGCTCTACAGCTTTGCAGTGGTCCATCTTCCCCGTCCACAGCAGAGAACTGAGTCAAGTGAAAGTCAGAGCTGCCAGAAAAGTTCAGATTATTGAGGGGAGCCGCAAGATGGAGGGCCTAGATTGGAGAAAGACTTGGGAAATCTATCGAGACTTTAAAGATACCTCTGACCCATTTCTGCCTTCTCATTCATTCATTTAATTGTATTTATTGAGCGCTTACTGTGTACAGAGCACTGTACTAAGCCTTGGAATGTACAATTCGGCAACAGAGACAATCCCTGCCCAACAATGGGGTTCTCCACCTAGCAACATTAATGCTCCATTTTTATTGACTCCCATGCCCACTGTCCACGCCAACTTTTTCAGACTTTTAACTCCCTTCCTAAATTACTCCATCTCTTTCCCCTAATGACTTTACCATCTCTTTTGTTGATAAAATTGAAAAAAAAATCTGATGTGATCTCTTTCAAATCTCACATTGTATTCTTCGGACCCGCTCCCCACCTCAACCCTCCTCGACTCTCAATCAATCAGTGGTATTTACTGAGTCCTTATTATATGCAGAGCATTGTACGAAGCACTTGGGCGAGTACAATACAACAGCAGAATTAGCCAACATTTTCCCTGTCCCTAATGACCATTCAGCCTAGAGAGAACTCTCCCAACCTGCCCAGCAGTTTCTAAAGAGGAGATTTCTCGTCTTATAAAATCTACCACATCTACCCAAGCCTCAGATCCCAACCCCACACATCTTTTTCAAACACTTGTCACCTCCCTTTTATTCCCTCCAGGACTGCCATCTCCAACCCCTCGCTTATTCCCTCCAGGACTGCCATCTCCAGCCCCTTGCTTATTCTCCAATGGGTGCCTTCCCCTTTAAAATGCTCATGCATCGCCTATCCGAAATAATCCCTCCCTTGTCCCTATGGCACCCTGCAGTTGTCACCCCATCTCCCTCTTACCATTCCTTTCCAAACTCCACTAGCAAGTTGGTCAGACCTGCTGCCTCCACTTTCTCTCCTCTAGTGCTCTAAATGATACCCTGTAATGTGACTTCTGCATCCTCCACTCCTCAGAAATAGCCCTCTCTAAAGTCACCAATGACCTCCTTCTCGTCACATCCAGTGGTCCCTACCCCATCCTAATCCTCTTAGATCTCTCAGCTGCCTGAAACACTATGCCCCCCCCCCCGTGTCAACCAGAAACACTATCTAACCTTGGCCTCGCTAAGAGTGTACTATTTCTGTTTTCTCTATCTCCCTGGCCCCTTCCTCATTCTCTTTTATGGTTCATGCTCTGCCTCCCGCTCCCTAACCATAGGGATCCATCAAGGCTCAGGTCTGGGTCCCCTTCTATTCTCCATTTTCACCCACCCTCTTGGAGAACTAATTCACTATCATTTTTATGGAGATGATTCCCCAATCTATCTTCCAGTCCAGACCTTTCTCCTTCTCTACATTCTCACATTTTCTCCTGCCTTCAGTACAACTCTACTTTTATGATTATGAAAGTGGTATTTGTTGTCCCTCAGACACCTAAATCTTGACATGTTCAAAACAAAACTCCTCATCTTCCAGCCCAAACCATCCTCTTACCAGGGTTTCCCATCAGTGTAGCCAAGACCACATTCCTCCCTCTCTCACAAAGCCATAACCTTGGCCTCATCCTCAACTCATGTCTCTCATCTAAACATATATTCAGTACATGACCAAATCGCTTCTACCTTCACAGTATCTCTAGAATCCACCCCTTCCTCTCCATCCAACATGCTACTGTGTTGATCTAAGCACTATTCTTATCGTGCCTTGACCACTACATCTGCCTCCTAGCTAACCTCCCTGCCTCTAGTCTCTCCCCACTCTGGTCTATATTTCACTTTACTGTCAGTATCATTTTTATAAAAAATCATTCTGCATATATCTCTCCACTCCTCATAAGCCTCCAATGGTTAACTATGCAACTCAACATCAAACACAAATTCCATACCATTGGACTTAAGACATTCAATCAGCTCTCCCCTTTCTCCTTAGCTTCCCTCAGCTCTCACTGCAACCCAGCAGACACACTTCACTATATCAATACTAACTTGTGCACTGTACCTGGATCTCCTCTGTCTCACCACTGTCCTATTGTTCACACCTTCCATTATGCCTGAAACTCCTTTTCATATCCACCAGATCATCCCTCTCCCCATCTTTAAAACACTATTAAAATCACATCTCTCAGAATCCTTCTCTGACTGGCCTCTCATCTCCCTATCCTATTTGCCCTCCTTACATGGATCATCTGTACACTTGAGTCTGACAACCTGATTCCCTTGTGTCTACCCCAGCGCTTAGAACAGTGCTCTGCACATAGTAAGCATTTAACAAATACCAACATTATGAGAAGCAGCGTGGCTCAGTGGAAAGAGCACGGGCTTTGGAGTCAGAGGTCATGGGTTCAAATCCCGGATCGGCCACTTGTCAGCTGTGTGACTTTGGGCAAGTCACTTAACTTCTCGGTGCCTCAGTGACCTCATCTGTAAAATGGGGATTAAGACTGTGAGCCCCACATGGGACAACCTGATTTGCCTGTGTCTACCCCAACGCTTAGAACAGTGCTCGGCACATAGTAAGCGCTTAACAAATAACATTATTATTATTATTACTTTTTTACTCACCCGACCCCCAGCCCTAGCTCACATACACATATCCTTATACTGTGCCATTTCCTGAGGACAGAGATTGTGTTTACTCACTCTATTGTCTTGTACTCTGCACTGTGTGCTCTGTACACAATAAATGCTCAATAAATAACATTTATTTATTTATTGATTGATCGATCTGACCAAAATTAGTGATCCTCCCATGTCACAGGATCCCTTTGGGGTCTTGTTTGGTGGTATACATGGCACTATGCAAGGCATTACCTACAATAGTCTGGGCATGAATAACCCCTACCTCAAGCCCTACCTCAAGTTCCCTAAGCCCACCCAGCAGCCATGTTGAGGACTGGTTCCCCTTGGCTCAAGCCCCATCCCCATCCTCAGCCCCATGCACTTACTGGAGAACCTTCTACTGGGAACAGGTTCACATGGTGTGTACCAGCCAGGTACAGGGCAGGGACTGGTGCAAAGGATCTTTATAATGTAGGCAACTCCTCTGAGACCAAGGCTTCCAGAGCTCTGGCCAGGTCTCTCATCCCACAGGACACTCAGAGAGAAGTGTGTAGCCCTGGGGAGGGGTGGACAAGAGGCAGTGGAGACCGAGTTGATGAATAACAACTGTGCGTCCCCTGGGGAATTTTGCCCCCCTCTTCACTGGTCTCTGGGCCAGGCTATTTCCTGGGTTCGCCTCATCCACCCCCTTCTTTCAACCACTTGCAGCACACCCAGCCTAAACAGATGGGAGTTTCCTGTAGAAGATTCCACAAGGAGACTCCACAACTTCCCTCGCTAATATGGTCCCAGTCAAGCAGCCCCCTCCCACTGATATCCCTCCTGCTGCAGTTTGCTCTTGTCTTGTCCTGAGTGGTAATGGAAAAGAATTGGCAGTCTGGTGGCAACTTTCTCTGGGTATTGGCCCTTTGCAGAATCATCAGACACTGACCCCCCTAAAGCTGCCTCACTCAACCACCTGGGCGCTGAGCCACACAGTGGGGCTATCGACTGGCTATTGACCAGTGCTCAGGTCGATAGGAGCTGTTGTTTCCATGAAGGAGCCAGCAAGGTGATGATCTGCTGCTCAGTTGGGCACTGCCAGATCCTTGTTCAGTGTTCCTTGAGCTTGTGCTTAAAGGCCATTACTGTCTGAATCCAGTCTCCTTTCTGGAGATCTCTGCATAGGCTGCTGGGCATTTGCAGAGATCATTGCAGGGAACCCCATAGGTGTCTATGAGGTGGGCAGGGGGACTGAGGTTGGGCTGGGGGTGGGGGGAGAGAAGGTAATGGAATGGAGAAGGAACAGACTCTCTGAACTTTGAACTCTGTCAAGACCATGTGACAATGAGCTCCCTGAGACTGGGCATCATGTTTCTGTGTTGACACTGAATCCAAATAGGTGTCCGAAAGATGTGATACTGCAGGGTACATATGTGATATCTCAGGTGATGGATGTAATTACACAGGTGTTTTAGGTGATATTGCATGTTATTATTGTGACATCACAGGGGACATGTGTGATACTGAAGGTGATGAATGTAATAACACAGGGGCTGTATTTAATATTGAAGATGATCAGTGTGATATCGCAGGGGATGTGGCGATATAGCAGATAACGTACGGGATATCACACATGTGGTATGTGATATCAGGTGGTCATTGTGGTATTTCAGGTGATCATTGTGATATCACAGGTGATATACATGATATTCTCAACATAGGGCCACACCTGGAAAGTTTCCAGTATTCTACTAGCCTCGACTATGTGAGAGAGTCAAGTAGAGGCATACCCATTCCATTCCTAGCTTGGGCTGTGGCTAGTGAAAGCAAGGCAATCTGCTACAAGTCAAAATTCACCTGTGCTGGGCAGCAGCAGCATGGGAGAGAGTTGAGGGCAGAGACTCAAGTTTACTGCATCGAGGGAGGCAATGGTAAACCACTTCCATATTTTTAGCAAGAAAACTCTATGGTTATACTACCAGAACAATTGCAGATGGGGTTGGGTGCTCTCTCATTCACCCCACACATCCTATCCATCAACATAACCTGCCGGTCTCACCTTCACAACATCGCCAAGATCCGCCCTTTCCTCTCCATCCAAACCGCTACCTTGTTAGTACAATCACTCATCATATCCGGACTGGAATACTACATCAGCATCCTTTCTGATCTTCCAACTCCTGTCTCTCCTTACTTCAATCTATTCTTCATTCTGCTGTCCGGATTATCTTTCTACAGAAGCACTCTGGGCACGTCACCCTCCTCCTCAAATATCTCCAGTGGTTGCCTATCTACTTCTGTATGAAGCAAAAACTCCCTACTATTGGCTTCAAAGCTCTCCATCACCTTGTCCCCTCTTACTTCACCTTCCTTCTCTCCTTCTCCAGCCCAGCCTGTACATTCCGCTCTTCTGCCACTAACCTCCTCAGTGTGCCTCGTTCTCTCCTGTCCCGCCACCGACCCATGGCCCACATCCTACCTCTGGCCTGGAATGCCCTCCCTCCTCACATTCACCAAGCTAGCTCATTTCCCCCCTTCAAAACCCTACTGAAAACTCACCTCTTCCAGGAGGTCTTCCCAGACTGAGCCCTTCTTTTGCTCTGCTCCTCCTCCCCTCCCCATTGCCCCTACTTCCTCCCTCTACTCTACCCTTCCCCCACCCCACAGCACTTGTGTATATATATACATATTATTCTATTCATTTTATTAATGATGTGCATTCATCTATAATTCTATTTATGTATTTTGATGTTATTGATGTCTGTCTACTTGTTTCATTGTCTGTCTCCCCCCTTCTAAACTGTGACCCCATTGTTGGGTAGGGATTTTCTATCTGTTACTGAATTGTACATTCCAAGCACTTAGTACAGTACTCTGCACATAGTAAGCACTCAATAAATACTACTGAATGAATGAATGAATGAATGGTTTGGGGAGGATGGCTGATATAGTCCTTATTTTCTCAGATTCTCTCTCTCCAAGGAAAAAACTTCAGCGATCGTACCTCCTCACAATCCAATCAATCATAATTATCAAACACTTATTCTGTGCAGAGCAATGTACAAAGAGTTTAGGAGATTACACTATAACAGAATTGGCAGACATGTTCCCTGCCCACAAGGAGTTTCCAATCTAGAGGTCTACAGGACTGAATGTGTGTGTGTGTGTGTGTGTGTGTGTGTGTGTGTGTGTGTGTGTGAGTGTGTTCCGTCTTCCATCCCTGGATTCTCTTCCTCTTTTCATTTTCCTCTCTCCCTCACACACTCATCGAAACATCTCTAGTCATAGTCTCCCATCAGCCATCTCTAGCTCTTACGGATTTTTCAATTGTACATTCAGTTATTGACTTTGGTTATGATCTGTGAATATTTTTATGTCTCTCTCCCAAATTAGAGTGTGAGCTCCTCAGGAGGCAGGCAACATGTCACTTGCTAATTTCTACTTACTTTGAACTCGGTAGGTTCTCAACAAATGCCATTACTACTACTGCATCTGACCCATTGCTCATGCCCTTTCCCTGCCAGGAATGCCTTCCCCTTCAAAGCTGTCCAATCATCACTTTCCCCAACTTCAAAGCCTTCCTGAAACCCCATCGCCTCCAAGAGGGCTTCTCCAATTAATCATTGTTTTTCCCTGCTCTCTCCCTCTTCTGTATTATCTATGCATCTGGATCTGTGGCCTTTTGGCATTTGTTATTCACCCACTCTCAACCCCACAGCACTTATGTATATATCTTTACACTATAGATTATACATTGCTTATAATAATGTCTGTCTTCCCCTCTAGACTATAAGATCATTATGAGCAGGGAACGCCTCTACTAATTCCTTTGTATTGTACTTTTCCAAGCACTTAATATAGTTCTCTGCATATAATAAGTGTTTAATACATACCATTGATTGATTGATTAGCACAGTGCTCGGTCCATTCATTTGTATATATTTTTATTACCCTATTTATTTTGTTAATGAGATGTACATCCCCTTGATTCTATTTATTGCTATTTTTTTTGGTCTGTCTGTCTCCCCTGATTAGACTGTAAACCCGTCAATGGGCAGGGATTGTCTCTATCTGTTGCCAAATTGTACATTCCAAGCGCTTAGTACAGTGCTCTGCACATAGTAAGCGCTCAATAAATACTACTGAATGAATGAATTAATTATTGAATCCCCATTTAACAGTTAAACTGAGGCTCAGAGAAGTTAAGTGACTTATCCAAGATCACACAGATTTTACTGAGGGATTGGCTGATTGAGAACAGGGAGAAGAAGAGAGAATATAGCCTTTCTGGGCCTCTGAATCAATGTTCCATGAAACTGTGTCAGCTTCTAGGAAATTGAAAAAAATCAAAGTTGTAAAAAAGGCAATGGATTACTGAAGACGCTGCAGGAAGTCCCTTTAGCAAAAACATTTTAATCTTGAGAAAACAGCAAAAATACATTAGTCTATTTGGGGTCATGGTTCAGGTCGAGGGTACCTGTGGGGTGAAAGGAACCACTGGATGGAGACCAGAAGTGGCCACCATTTGATCTCCACAATCAGAGTCAGAGAAGAGTGAACAATGGAACTACTTATTCAGATCAAACAGACTAAATATTCTTCTACATTGGAAGCTCATTATGGGCAGGGAGCATGTCTGCCATATTGGTTAAAATATACTCTCCCAAGCACTTAATACAGTTCTCTGCACGTAGTAAGTGCTCAATAAATACTACTGATTGATTGATTGATTGATCCTACCCTAGCCTGGATTTCCCAGAGAACTGTCTTACCCCTCTGTGTCACCCCTGGCCCAGACCACATGGACTTTCCCTTGGGGTGTCAGTCAGCCAATCATATTTATTGAGCACTTACTATGTGCAGAGAACTGTACTAAGCGCTAGGGAGAGTACAGTATAACAATAACAGACACATTCCCAGCCCACAGTGAGCTTTGAGTCTAGAGAGGGACAGATATTAATATAATTTAAATTACAGATATGCATAAGTGTTGTGGGGCTGGGATGGGGGAGATGAATAAAAGGAACAAATCAGAGCAACGCGGAAGGGAGGGGAAGAAGAGGAAAAGAGGGCTTAGGGAAAGCCTCTGGAAGGAGATGTGCATTCAATTAGGCTTTGAAGGAATAAGAGTAATTGTTTGTGGGGTATGAGAAGGGAGGGCATTCCAGGCAGGACGTGGGCAGGACGTGGGCAGGACGTGGGCAGGACGTGGGCAGGACATGGGCAGGACATGGGTGAGGGGGCAGCAGTGAGATAGAAGAGATCTATGTACAGAACTGAGATCTAGGCACCTGCAAGCTCCAGGACGGGGTTAGTCATCCCGCTTCACTCCAGGGTCCCAACCTGGGAGAAACACCCTGACCACCCTGTTGCGTACCTCCTTAGTTTTCACACCATAGATCACGGGGTTGAGCATGGGTGGGAAGAGGAGGTAGAGGTTGGCCAGGAGAATGTGGATGTGGGGTGCCACTCGGTGCCCGAATCGGTGACTGAAGAAGGAGAAAAGGGCCGGCGTGTAGGAGATGAGGATGATGCAGAGGTGTGAGCCACAGGTGCTAAAGGCCTTAGCCCGGGCCTTCTGTGAGGAGAGCCGCAAGACGGCTCGCACAATGAGGAAATAGGACAGGCCGATGAACAGCAGGTCCACCCCAATCACCAGCAGGGCCGCGGCCAGGCCATATACTCGGTTGACGGTGGTGTCGCCACAGGCCAGCTTGACCACGGCCATGTGCTCACAGTACGTGTGGGGGATGACGTTGGTCCTGCAGAAAGAGAGCCTCCTGATCAAAAACGGGCAGGGGAACATGAGTAGGGAGCCCCGAGCGATGGCCGCCAGGCCGATCTTGACTGTGATGGCATTGGTGAAGATGGCAGCGTACCTCAGTGGGTGGCAGATGGCTACATAGCGGTCAAAAGCCATGGCTAGGAGCACCGTCGACTCCATCATGCAGAAGGAGTGGATGAAGAACATCTGGACCAAGCAGGCATTGGCATCAATCCAACCAGCATTGAACCAGAAGATGGAGAGCATTTTGGGCAGGGTGGAGGCGCAGGCCACCAGGTCGATGAGGGATAGCATGCAGAAGAAGAGGTACATGGGCTTGTGTAGGGCAGGCTCTGAGAGGATGGCCAACAGGGTGGTACAGTTGCCCAGGACTGTCACCAAGCAGATGGAACACACAGGTAAGGAGAACCAGAAGTGGACTGACTCGAGGCCAGGGATGCCCAGGAGGAAGAAAACAGAAGGGTCCAGGTTTGTGTGGTTGGCGGATGCCATGGCTGGCCAGGCTTTCTCTGGGTCCCACCACTGTTCACATTAGCTGGACACCCAAAGCACAGAAGTCAGAAGGAAATAGAACAAAATGGAGAAAAGGGATATGTTTTTACCCATCCCTCTGCCTCCAGGAAGAATGGGGCAGAGGAGAACTTATCGTCATACCAGAGCTTTAAGGAAGGTGAGTCTTCCCCCCACCACCTCTACCTTCCCACAGTGGCCTTTACCATTCTTTCACATCTCTCATTATTGGAAAATCTTTCTCTTGGTCTAACCTCAATAATTCTTGTTGATACTTCAGATATAACAGGAAGTATTGGAAGACAACCTGAAAGAGTGTTTTCTCCAGAAATGAGAGACCCTTCCTCCTTCATCGCCACAGTTACCCACCAGTTAAGCTGATTGTTCCCTCTGTTTGCTTTGTACAGATCTTGTAAAAACTGTACCAATGTGTCCCCAGGAGAAATGATACTTAGACTGTGTGAGCTCTTGGGGAGAGACACCAGAAGGTGATGGAGCCCAGACCTGGCATTCTCAGGGAACCACATCTCCAGCAACAGAAAAAACAGAAAATGAGTTTTAAAATTTGAAATGGGTTAAAAATAGTTTTTAAAGGGAGGTTTTGAAACTCCCTTCTCTCGGTCATGTGATCCAGAAGAAGCAGCACGGCGTAATGGATAGAGCATGGGTCTGGGAGTCAGAAGGTCATGGGTTTTAATCCTGGCTCCATCTCTAGTCTGCTGGGTGACCTTGGGCAAGTCACTTTGCTTCTCTGTGCATCAGTTATCTCATCTGTAAAATGGGGATTAAGACAGTGAACCCTATGTGGAACAGAAGCTCTGTCCAATCTGATTACCTTATATCTACCCCAGCCCTTAGAACAGTGCTTGACAATAACCATAATTATTATTATTAGAAAAAGCCTTGATACTGTAAACTTGTGGGCAGAGGACATGTCTACCAACTCTGTTGTACTGTACTCTCCAGAGCACTTAGTACAGTGCTCTGCACATAATAACCACTCAACAAATACCATTGATTGATTGGATGGGAGGAATCTTAGAAATGAGGCGATAGGGACAGCTAGCTCAGAGGTCAGGGCCTGGAAGATTATGGACCTCATCTTTTGGTGAGGTGAAAGTTGTTTTACGGCGAGGAGGAGCACAGCCCCTGCTCTCCTCTTCCAGCCACCAACCCTCTCCAAATCTCTCGCGCCCCATGAGTTCACTCCTCCTTTTCTACTGAGTGTGCCAGTTCCTTGTAATGCTAATACTAATAATAATTATGATACTTTTTAACCACTTACTAATTGCCAAGCTCTGATATAGATACAAATTAAAATCAGGTCACACACAATCCCTGTCCGAGAGGCACAGAGAAATGAAATGACTTGCCCAACGTATACAGCAGATACGTTGCAGAGCCGGGATTAAAACCCACTTTATCCACTAAGCCATGGTGCTTCTCATGTGGGAGGAGTCTGGCCAACAGGAGTGTTCAGATGTAGCACAGAGTCAGAGGAGAAACCAGGACAAGAGAGCTGGCTCCCAGTTCATCAGGCTACTCTCCCCACTGGCTGTCTAAACCCACTATACCTGGCTGTTGCTCCAACTCCTAAGGGCCCAGATCAACACATGCCCCTTCTGCCTCTTGGCCATGGAAACCTTATTTCTGAGTATTGTCCTAGCCAGCACATCCATTTATCTGACTTCTCTGTTATTATTATTAATCATCATCATCATCACTATATTCATTAAGCACTTACTAAGTATCATGCAGTGTTCTGAGCTCTGTAGTAGTTTCAAATTGATCAGATTGGACACAGACTCTGTCTCTCTTGGGGCTTCTGTCTCTCCCCACTTTAGTCTATACTTCACTCTGCTGCTTGGATTATCTTTTTATAGAAATGTTCTGGGCATGTCACCCACCTCCTCAAAAATCTCCAGTCTCTAGTGGTTGCCTATCAACCTTCAGACACTCCTCACTATTGGTTTCAAAGCTCTCCATCACCTTGCCCACTGCTATTTCACCTCCCTTCTCTCCTTCTACATCCCAGCCCACACACTCCGCTCCTCTAGTGCTAACCTTCTCACTGGGCCTCGTTCTTGCCTGTCATACTGTCGACTCCTGGCTCACATCCTACCTTTGGCCTGGAATGCCTTCCCGACTCATATCTGCCAATCACACTTCCTCCCTTCAAAGCGCTACTGAAGGCTCACCTCCTCCAGGAGGCCTTCCCAAACTAAGCCCCCCTTTTTCTCTGCTCCCTCTCCTCATCGCCCTGTCTCACTCTACCCGCCTCACCCCCCTACAGCACTTGTGCATACATGTACATATTTATAATTATATTTATATTAATTATGTGCATATATCTATAACTCTATTTGTTTATTTTGATGCTACTGATTCCTGTTAATTTGTTTTGATGTCTGTCTCCCCCTTCTAGACTGTGAGCCCACCATGGGCAGGGATTTTCTCTATTTGTTGCTGAATTGTACTTTCCAAGCGCTTAGTACAGTGCTCTGCACACAGTAAATGCTCAACAAATATGATTGAAAGAATGAATAAATTAATAAGTAGGAGGGAATAGGATTTAATTCCCATCTTACAGATGAGGAAACTGAGGCACAGGCCAGTTAAGTGACTTAACCAAATCACACAGCTAAGCAATTGGCAGAGCAGGGATTAGAACCCAAGTCCTCTGACTCCCAGGCCCTTGCTCTTTCCACTAGGCTATGCTGTTTCTGTTCTATGATGACCCTGGGCTGTCAACCAGTGGCCCTGTCCTTGCAGGAGCAGACCACCCTGCAGATATATAAAGCAGCTGAGGTCAGTGATGGCCAAAATGAGGATGCGCCAGCCTTAACCTGGATGGGGTCACTGAGAGGGGCCTGCTGAAGTGGGAAGCCCCCAAACTGTCCTTTCCTCATTCTCCCCCTCCTTTCCAACCCTGCTTGCTTTCCAAGGGCTTTCAGGGGGCAAACCGGAGGGTCCCAGAGAGACTGAGCTGGTAGCTTCAAACCCCAAAGATGACACTTTCTGATGCACCCATGGGGTGGGTGAGGCTCTGGGCACCTTATCAAAGTATCATCTCTTCAAACAATCAGTCAATCAATGACATTTGTTGAATATGTCTTCTCCCGAACTACCCATCTCAAGATGTACCTGGTCTCTATTGCAGTCTCTTTCTCTAGTGTGGATTATTTTCTCCTGGAGAGAAATTTGGGGAGAGACCTATGATTTAAACCTTAGTTTAATCCAAATGACCTAAACCTTAGTCCCACAATAAATTATATTTATTGAGCATTTATTGTGTGCAGAACACTGAACTAAGCACTTGGGAGAGTACAATATAATCATATAACAGAATTGGTAGACACATTTCCTGCCCACAAGCCTACAGTTTAGAGGAGACTCCTCTTCTCTCCCTGAAGCTTGGCCTAGTGGCAGGCGCATAGGCTTGGGAGTCAGAGGTCATGGATTCTAATACCAACTCAGCCACTTGTCTTTTGTGTGGATCTTAGGCAAAATCACTTAACTTCTATGAGCAACTATGCCTCAGTTGCCTCATCTGTAAAATGGGGATTGAGACTGTGAGTCCCATGTGGGGCCAGGGATCTGACCAATCTGATATGTTGTATCTACCCTAATGCTTAGAACAGGGATTGTCACATAGTAAGTGCTTAGAAATAGCATTTCATTATTACTATTATTATTATCATTATTTATTCCCCTAGCTGGTAAATTCCCTCCAAAAGTCTACTCTTCATCCCCCTGTCTCCTGTCAGGCCCCAGCCAGGGCCTGGTAGTCAAAAGATCATGGATTCTAATCCCAGCTCCGCCACTTGTCTGCTGGCTGACCTTGGGCAGTCACTTCACTTCTCTGGGCCTCAGTTCCCTCATCTGTAAAATGAGTCCAGCTGGGACAGGGACTGTGTCCAACTTGATTTGCTTGTCTCCCCTCCCCCCTCCCCCTGCCAGCATTCAGTACAGTGCCTGGCACATAGTAAGCCCTTAACAAATATCATCATCATCATCACCCTTACCCCATCCCAGGCAGCTGAAGATCTCTTTTGTCCTTCTAGATGTACTGAGAAAGGAACTACAAGGTCTTTCTCCATCTCTCCTCCTTGTTTGAAAACCTTCCCCACCCTTCCTGTCAAAAAATCTTTCCAGCCCCTCTAACTTGCATCCCTCCTACTGCAGTTCTCTGCTAGAATGGAACAAGCTTTCCCCAGCTCTCTTAAATCCCAGCAAAGACTCACAAAGCCCATCCATGGCAGCGGCAGTGGTAACCGTGGGATGGAAGGAGCAGAAGAGGAGAGGCAATTTGGGGCATGCAGGATTGCATGGTGGAATGCAGACTTCAGGCTCTATGTGGGACTCACTGTGACTAGAGCCTCTATTACCATGCCCTTTCTAGCGCTGCCTTCCTGTGTCCCTGTAGAACCTCCTGATTGTCCTGGGTTGCCCGTTGGGCCTCCCTCTGGGCTCCCCTCCCCCCTCCAAGACCCCAGAGATCTTCCATAACTTAGCCATCCTCTTGCACCTTCCCAGAGAGCCTGAAAGACCCAGCTGGTCTCTTGGGGTGTCACAAGCCCCACGGTTTATACCAACCAGGACCTTCCTGGATCAGGAGAGCCTTAGTGACGCATAGTAGACTTCAAACCATATCTCTGATCACCAAAGATACTGTGAAAAAAGTTTTTTACTGAGATTTACCAGTGTGCAAGGGAGTGACACATACACACACTCCCTCACGCCACTCTACCAAGGGTCCAATACCGGTCTGTCGTCAAAGAAGCCCATTCTACCAATGCTTCTTCATTCTGCTTCCGAGTGCTGCTCTCCTGCCTCTTCTGCTGCTCCAATGCTTACTTCTCTTTGTGATTCAGCATTCATTTGTCCGCATGCTTCTGCTCCTGGTGCCCCCATGCTGCCTCTAAGTCCCCCTCTTTCACCATACCTCTGTACTGCTTCTTAACATGAACCCCCAAGAGATTCAAAAATGAGCACCTTGTATCTGCCTTAGGCATGGCAGCTGGGGCTCCACTTGACAGTCATTGATTGGTTCAGGCCTGTTATCAGGTAGCACAGGGAGATAAAGCCACACCTCCCTCCATTCTCCACCCCACACACAGGCCAGCAATCACCTGTCTCAGGTAGAGCCCATCAGTGACTTCGCAAAGTCTCTTACTTGTTGTTGTTCACGGGGTCAATAAGGAAGCTTGTTGTGGGCTCACCACATGGGGATCCTAGGGTTTGGCCTTTCACAAAGTTCCTAGGAGGAAATGTATTTTCTGAGTAGGATATGGAGCACCCAAACGGTCAGCCCCACCCACTCCCCTGCTGGCCACAAGAGGCCCTGGTTGGTTCTGTGAGGCCCAGGAAAATGCACAAAGCCCACGTCTCCCTGATAGACTACTAGATCAGGCTTCTCACTGATCTCCCTGCTTCCAACCTCTCCCCTCTTCAGTCTGTACTTCACCCTGCTGCTTGGATCATCTTCCTAAAAAGTTGCTAGGCTCAAAAGCTTGCACTGGCTACCCATTCCTGCCCATTGAATCCAGTAAACATCCAGACCGTTGGCGTCCTACTTATTTTTTCCTTACTTCACTGCTCTGTTTAAAAGATCAGTTTCCTAGCTCCTCCCAGGAGAACAATCTCACTGTCCCTCGCCCTCACTTTGCCCATTCTCACCTGCCCCTAGCTCATTCCCTCCCTCCATTTTCCCTTTTCAAATCTGCCAGATTTACCACCATAGTTCTGCCCATTTTCAAAGCTCTCCTGAAATCTCATCTCCTCCAAGAGGCTTTAACCAAACTTAATTTTTTCCCCAGGTCATATAACAATAATTGTTGGCCTAATAAATAATAATAATTAATTATTATTAATATAATAAGTGTAGTATTTGTTCATTGCTAACTATATGCTAAGCAATGTTAAGCAATGGGATAGATAACATACAATCAGACCAGGCATACTCCCTGCCCCACATTAGGCTCACTGACAAAAAAGAAGAGAGAACCAATGTTTAATCTCCATTTAACAGATAAGGAAACTGAGGCTCACAGAATAAATGCTATGAACTGACTGAAAAATTATTCTTTTAACACTCACTGCCTGAAATTACATTTCTCAGAGATGTGAAGTCCTTCATTCCCCCAGTCATCAGTTATCCAGCTCCGGTACGTGTAGCAGAGCTTTGAAATTTTGGAGGAACGTGTCTGTCAACTCTGCTGTAGTGTGATATTATACTCTCCCAAGCGCTTAAGACAGTGCTCGGCCCACAGTGTGAGCACTCAGCAAATGCCACTGATTGATTAGAACATCATCTGTGAGTGGTTGCAAAATTCCACTGATTGACTAATTAACTGATTTGGATTGTCATTCATGAATGGTTGCATTGGGGGTGTCTGGGTCATTGTTATTTCTGGGGTCCCTGTTGTGGGCAGAGCACTGATCGCACCCGGTGTTTTTGGAGTCTCACCAAACACCAACAGCGAGGCAAGCCAAGGAAGGCAGACAAGCCGTCGGAGATTAGATGAGGGCACGGTAGTTAGGATGAGAAGAGAGAGCTGGAATAATCACGTAGTTTGTAGTTGAATCAAGAACAAATAAATCCATGAGTTCCTAAGAATGTTGAGGTGGTAACAGACATGGCATAAACCAGATAAATCATTCAATTAACAGTATTCAGTCATTATGGGCTGGAAGCACATCTTCTCATTCTGTTATGCTCTCCCAAGTGCTTAGTACAGTGCTCTGCACTTGCTTCATTGAGGGGTTACTGTGTGTAGAGAACAGTACAAAGTGCTGGGGAGAGTAAGCTTGGCTGCTGGAAGGGAGCGTAGCTTAGTGGAAAGAGCATAGGCTTGGGTGTCAGAGGATGTGGGTTCTAATTCTGGTTCGGCCACTTGTCTGTTGTGTGACCTTGGGAAAGCCTATTAACTTCTCTGTGCCTCAGTTACCTCTTCTGTCAAATGGGTATTAAGACAGTGAGCCCCACGTGGGACAACTTGATTACCTTGTACCTACTCCAGCACTTAGAACAGTGTTTGGCAAATAACAAATACCATAATTATTATTATTCTGCAGGCTCCTCATCTGTCACCCATCCCCTGACTGTGAGCTAAGGATTAGCTCTTTGTCCCCTTCTATTCTCCACCTACACCCATTCCCTTGGAGATAATAATAATAATACTAATGATAATTGTGGTAATTAAGTGCTTACTATGTTCCAGGCACTGTACTAAGCATTGGGGTGGGTACAAGCAAATCAGGTTGAACCCAGTCTCTTTCCCACATGGGGCTCACAGACTTAATCTCCATTTTACAGATGAGGTAATCGGAGCACAGAGAAGTTAACTGACTTGCCCAAGGTCACACATCCGACAAGTGGTGGAGTCAGGATCATTTGCCCCAAAAGCCTCCATGGGGATTCTCAGACAATCTAATTCTCTTCCCCTCTTCAAATCCCTACTTAAAACTCACCTCCTTCAAGAGGCCTTCCCAGACTGAGCTCCCCCCTTTTTCCCTCTGCTCCCTCTAACCCCCCTTCACATCTCTACAGCTAAACCCTCTTTTCCCCGCTTTCCCTCTCGTCCTCCCCCCTCCCATCCCACCCCCTCAGCACTGTACTCGTCTGCTCAACTGTATATATCTTTGTCACCCTATTTATTTTGTTTATTTTGTTTAATGAGATGTACATCACCCTGATTCTATTTAGTTGCCATTGTTTTTAGGAGATGTTCTTCCCCTTGACTCTATTTATTGCCATTGTTCTTGTCTGCCTGTCTCCCCTGATTAGACTGTAAGCCCGTCAAACGGCAGGGACTGTCTCTATCTGTTGCCGACTTGTCCATCCCAAGCGCTTAGTACAGTGCTCTGCACATAGTAAGCGCTCAATAAATACTATTGAATGAATGAATGAATGAATAAATACTATTGAATGAATGAATGGATGGATGAATGAATGAATTCTGAAATCTACATCGCCAACCCAGAGCTCTCTCCATCTCTGCAGTCTTGCATTTCCTCCTGCCTCCAGGACATCTCTACTTGGATGTCCAGCTGACAAATCAAACTTAACTTATCCAAAACAGAATTCTTTGCCTTCCCGTCCAAACACTGTTCTCCTACTGCCTCTCTTAACACTGTAGACATCCTCTTTGTCTCATAGAGCTTAGAACAGTGCTTGGAACATAGTAAGCACTTAACAAATACCATCATCATCATCATCATCATTATTACAAGCCCATAACCATTATACTCCACTCATCTCACTCTATCTACATATTCCATCTGTCACCAAATCCTTTCACTTCTACCTTCACACCCTCTCAGAAATCTGCCCTTTCCTTTCCATCCCAACTGCTATCACCCTAATCCAAGCACTCATCATTTCCCACTTTGACTACTGCATCAGCCTTCTTGTTGACCTCCCTGTATCCTATTGCTCCCCTATCCAGCCTATATTTCACTCTGCTGCTTGGATTTTTTAAAAAATCATTCAAATATCCCCACTCCTCAAAAAACCATTCATCTAGGCATCAAACAGAAACTCCTTATCATTGGCTTTAAATCACTCTATCAGCTCTCTCCCATGGGGACCTCTCATCTATACTGCTAATGATCCTTGACCACATTCTGCTTCAGGCCTGGAATGTTGTTCCAGGTGTTTAATTCCTTCCTCAAACTCCCATCCCCATCGTCTCCCTGATCCCTCTTCCCATTGACCTCCAGCTGCTGAAGGAGACAGATATTAAATAATAATAATAATAATGTTGGTATTTGTTAAGCGCTTACTATGTGCAGAGCACGGTTCTAAGCGCTGGGGTAGATACAGGGTAATCAGGTTGTCCCACGTGATGCTCACAGTCTTAATTCCCATTTGACAGATGAGGTAACTGAGGCACAAAGAAGTTAAGTGACTTGCCCACAGTCACACAGCTGACAAGTGGCAGAGCTGGGACTCTAACCCATGACCTCTGACTCCCAAGCCCGTGCTTTTTCCACTGAGCCATGAATTACAGATAAGAGAAGCAACCAAGTATTAGGATATGTTCATAAGTGCTGTGGGCGAAGGAGTGGGGGTGTTTAAAAGGTAGGACTAAGTGCATGGGTGAGGCAGTAGGGAGAGAAAATAGGGTGAGGAAAGAGATCTTAGGAAAGGCTTCTTGGAGGAGATGTCAATCATTCCATTAATGGTACTTACTGAATACTTTATGCAGAGCACTGTGCTAGGTGATTAGGAGAGTTCATGCCAATACAGTTGGTAGACATAATCCTTGTCCACATGTAGCTTACAGTCTGAAGAGTATGACAGTGTTGCCTAATGGAAAGAGCATGATGGGTTTGGGACCTGGGTTCCAATCTCAGCTCTGCCACATACCTTCTCTGTGACCTAGAGCAAGTCAATTAAGTTCTTGATGTAAAATGGGGAACCAATACCTGTTCTCCCTCTCTTCTAGACTGTGAGCTCCATGTGAGACAGGGACTACTGCATCTAATCTGAGTAATTTGTATTTATCCCAATGCATATGACAGTACTTGACACAACACAAGCACTTAATAAATAACATAATTATTAATTATTATTATGGGGGAAACAGACAATAACATAAAGTACAGATAGGGGACATAGTGTATGCTGTGGAGCTGGAGTATCAAAGAGTTTAAGTGGTACACACCCAAATATTCAGCACAGCGGGGTAATGTCTTTAGTAGGGCTTTGAAGATGGGGAGTGGTGGTCAGTTGGATGTGTAGGGGGAGGAAGTTTTTGGGCTGGGAGTTTTAGGCAGGAGAGAAGACGTGAGCAAAGGATTGATGGTGAGAGAGATGAGAGTGAGGTAGGTGATTCACTCAGTCTGCTCTAACATGCATTTTCATTACTTATTTTGAGTGGAATGCTATGTCTCTGCCTGGATAAATACATGATCCACAAGATGGCACAGGAAGATTTGGTGAGGGAAAAAATGATTGTGCACAGAAGCACGGAACTTGTCAAGGACTGAGAACAGTCAAGCATTTTTTCCATAAGGTTGAGGTTGTTGGAGAGCACAACTATTATGTGGTAGCAGAAATGACTGTACCCTAAGTACTAAGTACTAAGGATGTCTATTGGGTTGACACACCTTGGATAGGGGACTGTCTCCTGAAAGAGATGAGATTTTCAGCAGGATCTGGGGAAGGGGGAAGATTGGAGGAGGAGGAGGTTCTAGGTGGAAGGGCAGAGACAGGGTGCATGTGACTTCTGAGGGTAGTTGGCTATTTCTAGGGAGATGCTGGGGTCTAGGGGGACACAGAAAGTGCTCAGGGATGTGGGGAGCATCTGTGCTCCACCTCACCTCTGCCCGCTGGGGGCTGCTGCTGATTTGGACTCTGATCCATCTCCCCATCCTGCCCTCCCAACTGTCCCCCGCCATCTCCTTGAGAGTCACAGAGGGGCGTGGTTCCTCTTCCCTAAGCACAGGCCTTCCTCTCCTCAAGGTCCTGATAAATCATCCAGCTCTACTTGCTGGGCTAGAGAACTGCAACCTCAGCCTAGGCAACTGCAGATGGGGTACCTGAGTGGCCAATGCTCTCCTGAGCAGCCAGGGGTGGGCCAGTAGCAAAGGCTCTGTGCCAGGTGAGAGTGTGGAGTGGGCAGAGTGCCAAGGTGAGTGAAGCAGGGTGCTTGCTTACCTTTGACCACATCCGTGGGCCTGTTGGACGGTGTCCACAGCTTTCCACAGTAATGGGGACCTAAAATTGTGCAAGGACTCAGAACAGAGGGTCTTTATAGGGATCCCAGAAAGATTAAGAGGATGGAAAAAAGAGAAAGGACCTGGATACAAGAAAGACCTGGGGTACTAATCCCACCTCTGTCACTTGCAAGTTGTGTTGATCTTGGACAGTCTCTTTAACTTCTCTGTGTCTCTGATATCCTATCTGTAAATTGGGGATTAAATTCTCCCCACTCTAATTTAGACTCTGAGGGCACTGTGAAAAAGGGACTGTGTCTATCCTGATGATCTTCTATCTACCCCACTGTGTAGTACAGTGCAAGTACACAGTAAGCACTTAATAAAGTTCTGTATGCATTTATCAATCAACCAGTCATATTTACTGAGCTCTTACTGTGTACACAGCATTGTACTGAGCACTTGGGAGAGTACAATGTAGCAATAAAACAGACATATTCCCTGCCCACAATGAGCTTTTTAATTATTAAAAGATTCTTAAAGAGACCTGAGGGTTTTTAGCTTGGAAAAGGAAAGGATGAGGAAGTGATGAGGGGAGTGGAGAGCCTTCTTCAAGTTTAGGAAAGCTTTTCCTAGGGTGGACGCTGACCCATCGTTTCCTTTGTTTATAGCACACTTAACAGACTTAAGCTGCAGAGGTAAAAATAAAGGATGGGTGAAAAGAGGAGCTTCCTGAATGCTTAGAGGGTTTAAACAGTGGAGTAAGTGGCCAAGGGAGGGTGTAGAGTCTCCATTCCCAGAGATTACTGAACAGAGGAACAGCTGAATAGCCATCTCGTCTGGGTGAGGTGAGGGACTGTCTATCTTGGATGCAGGGGAATGGAGAAGATGACCTCTGAGGGAGTCCTCGTCATCTGAAGAAAGCAGCCTTTCATTCGGTAAGTGAAGAGGATTTCAGGGAGGAGAAAGGAGAGGGGGTTATGGAAGAAGATTGGCAAGCTGTTCTCTGCCTCCTGCTAAGGCAGAAGAAAGAGGAAGGAACTAAAAGTGAGGCTGAAGAATTTAGGTAAGATGTGAAGAAGAGCTTCTTAGTACAGGGGGTGGGAAACATTGGAACCAGTCATTGAGGATGGTTTGACATCTCAGCCCAGTGACCAGGGTGGTGCTTTTGTGTTAATAAAATCAACTGATCCATCAACTGTACTTACTGAGTGCTTACTGTGTACAGAGCAGTGTGCTAAGAACTTGGGAGAATACTGGGCAATTTGGTGGAAATACTCCCTGCCCACAAGAAGTTTAAAAACTAGAAAGGGAGACAGACATTAAAATAAATTACATGTATGTAAATGCTGTGGGTCTGACGTTGAGGTGAATATCAAGTGCTTCAAGCAGCAAGGCAGAATAATAACTATTATAAATGCTAGGATAGATAACAAGTAATCAGGTTGAACCCAATCCTTGTTCCACATGAGGTTCACACTCTTAATCCCCATTTTACAGATGAGGTACCTGAGGCACAAAGAAGTGAAGTTATTTGCCCAAGGTCATACAGAAGACAAGTGGCAAAGCCAGGATTAGTATTCACAACCTCTGACTCCCAAGCCCGTTCTCTTAGTGAATAGAACCCAAACCTGGGAGTCAGAAGGTCATGGGTTCTAATCCTGGCTCTGCCACTTTAACCTTAGGCAAGTCATTTCACTTCTCTGTGCCTCAGTTACCTCATCTATAAAATGGGAATTGAGACTGTGAGCCCTTCATGGGACAAAGACTGTGTCCAACCTAATTTGCTGATATCCACCCCAGTGCTTAGTAAAGTGCCTGGCTTATAGTAAGCGCTTAACAAATACCATTATTATTATTATTATTATTATTATTAAATGAGGCAAGTCTGAAGGCTTCAGAAATTTCTGCAGTCTATCTGAAAGCCAGAAGTCAGGTGGTACAGGCAGACCATGCTGGCATGATCCCATTATAAATGAATCAGGCAACAAGGTGGCATGATTAAAAATTAGACCACGGACTGCAAACTCATTAATGCTTCCACTTTCAAAGCCATGGCAACACCTTAGGCTCTTCAATCACTCAATCCTAGAGCACTTTACAAAGCAATTTGGAGATTTGAATACAATAAGGTTGGTAAACATAATCCCTACCCATAAAAAGCTTAGAGTTTAGATGGGGAGACAGACATTAAAAAAGACGTAATGTTGTCAACATAATTGTTGGGTAGGGATTGTCTCTGTTACCGAATTGCACTTTTCAAGCACTTAGTACAGTGCTCTGCAAACAGTAAGCGCTCAATAAATATGATTGAATGAATTAATGAAAATAAATTATGGATCTGTACATAAGTGCTGTGGATCTGAGTTTGGGGTGACTGTCTCATGTTAAAGGGGACAGGTCTGAGGGCTTCAGACACTGCTGGAGCCCAGTTGAAAGTTAGGAGTCAGGTGGCACAGGCAGACCAGGCTGGCACACTGCCATCAAAAATGGACTATAAAACTAAAGGGCCTAAGTGAAATCAGGCCTAGTGAAATCACCCCCAGTCGTCAAATCCAGGATACCCAAACAGGGTTGGATGGTAAGCACAAATTGAAGGGGATAAAAGCATCACAGGTTTTGTTGAGTGATAAGTGAGTAGGGTGGTCTAGTCGGGAAGAGGTCCCTGGAGGAGGTGACCTTGAACTGTAGAGACGAGGGAGGAGCAAAGGTGGATAGTTCCAGTGTCCAGGTACTGAGAAGTATTTCTATCAACAGTCTTCTTACAAGAAATCAGAGAGCTTGCCAAAACACAGTTGCCCAGAACAGCCAGCCATGCCAAAGTTCAACCAGTCCAGCCCTGTGATCTTCATCCTGAAGGGCATCCCCGGCCTGGAGGACATGTACCTGTGGCTGTCCCTACCCTTCTTCTTCATGTTCGCCGCCATTCTCCTGGGCAATAGCATCATCCTGTTCCTGCTGGTGACGGAGTCTGCCCTGGACAAGCCCATGTACCACCTGCTGGCCATGCTCTTGCTGGCTGACCTGGTCTCCACCCTGGCCATGATGCCCCAGGTCCTCGGCCTCCTGTGGTTCGGTGTCCAGGACATCAGCCTGGATGCCTGCTTGCTCCAGATGTTCTTCATCCACGGCACCTCTGTGGTGCGCTCCGCCGTGTTGGTGGCCATGGCCTTCGACCGCTACGTGGCCATTTGCGACCCCCTGCGCTACACAACTGTGCTTACCGGCTCCTTGGTGTGCCGTCTGGGGCTGATGGCTCTGGCCAAAGGGATGGTTTTGATTCTGCCCATTCCCCTGCTGCTCAGACAGCTGACCTTCTGCCGGACAGTCATCGCCCACACCTACTGCGACCACATGGCGGTGGTCAAGATGGCCTGTGGGCACACCGGGCCCAACCGTATCTACGGCCTCTTCTTGGTCGTCCTGGTGGTGGGCCTTGACTGTCCGCTCATCGGGGCCTCCTATGCCCTGATCCTGTGGGCCGTGTTGCACTTGTCTTCCCGTGGGGCCCGCCTCCGTGCCCTCAGCACCTGCTCTGCCCAACTGTCGGTCGTTCTCGTCACTTATGGCCCTGCCCTCATCTCTGCAATCATCCACCGCTTTGGCCGCTCCATCCCAGTCCACAGCCACATCCTCCTGGCCAACCTCTACCTCCTTATCCCCTCTCTGTTCAACCCAGTCATCTTTGGGGTAAGGACAAAGGAGATTCGGGATATGGTCACCAAGCACCTGGGCCACTGCCCTGGGACAAAAGCCCAGTAGAGAATGAAGGGAGGGGGCCAGAGGCCAGCCCCTTCTGTTCCATGTGCTCCCTGATTTAACCAGTTCTTATTTTATGCCATCCTCTGGGCTAGACAAAGTCCTCATTTTCCCTTCCACTCTTGCCCCTTTGTTGACTATGCATTTGGCTTTGTACCCCTTAAGCACTCGCTACTCACTCCAACCCCCCCAGCACTTATGTAAATATCATTGTACTTTATTATTTGCCCTCTGCAATTTATTTTAACACCTGGCTTTCCCTGCAGTCTGTAAGTTTCTTGTGAGCTCAGATCACCTCTACCAACTCTACTGCATTGCACTTTTCCCAAGTGCTTAGTAGAGTGCTGTGTACACAGTAAGCACTCAGTAAATACCATGAATTGATTGATTGGTTGATTGATTGATAGACCAATCAATATACCAAGGAAGGGGTCAAACATAGTGCCTGTCCAATGTTGTGCTCATATGACTTCTGAGGGAGGTTAGCTGTCCCTGGGGAGATGCTGGAATGTAAAGAGATGAAGAAAATGACCAGGAATGTGGGGAATGACTGTGTTCTGTCTCACCTCTGCCTCCGAGGGGCCGCTATTGATTTGGATTCTGTTCCATTCTCTCCATCCAGCCCTCCCAACCTGGCCGCCAGCAGTTTCCTTGCGGGCAACAGTTGGGCATGTTTTCTTTCCCCTCAGGACAGGCCTTCCTCTCCCTCAGGTCCTGATAAAGCATACAGCTCTACTTGCCAGCCTGGAAAGCTGCAAACCCAGTCTGGGCAGGTGCGGGCAGGGGGACCTGAATTCCCAGTGCTCTCCTGGTGGCACCTGAATCCTGAGTGGCCGGGGGTGAGACAGCAACAGAGACCCCGTGCCATTTGAGAGTGAAGAGCAGGCAGAGTCCCAAGGTGAATGAGGCAGGCTACTGACCCTTGACCATATCCCTGGCCAAACTGGACTAAGTCCATGGCTTACCATAGTCCTGGGTTCCCAGGGTTGGGCAAGGACTTGGAGAACAAAGGATCCTTATAGGGGTCTCAGGGTGATTAAATGGATGGATAGCAGTGTGGCCTAATGGAAAGAACATGGTCCCAGGTGTCAGAAAGACATGGGTTCTAACACCAGCTCTGCCACTTGCTTGTTGTGTGACCTCGAGCGGTCTTAAACTTCTCTGTGCCTCAGTTAACTCATCTGTCAAGTGGGCACTAAATCCTCTTCCCTCCAACTTAGAATGTGCATGCCCTGTGAGACAGGGACTGTGTCTAACCTGATGATCTTCTATCTACCCCAGCAGGTAATGTAGTGCAGGTACATAGTAAGCTCTTAACAAGTACTGTATTTATTATTATTAAAGATTTCCTAAGAGGAATTGAGAGTGTTTAACTTGGAAAAGGAAAGGACAAGGAAGGTATGATGAAACTGGATAGCCCTCTTCAAGTTTAGGAAAGGTTTTCCTGAGGTGGACACTGACCCATCATTTGCTTTGTTAATTGCAGACTTAACAGACTTTAGCTTCAGGGGGACAAAATTAAGGTGGGTGAAATAAGGAGCTTTCTAATATTCCTTATTGTTCCTAATTTATTCATTCAATAGTATTTATTGAGCGCTTACTATGTGTAGAGCACTGTACTAAGTGCTTGGAATGTACAAGTCGGCAACAGATAGAGACAGTCCCTGCCCTTTGACGGGCTTACAGTCTAATCGGGGGAGACAGGCAGACAAGAACAATGGCAATAAATAGAGTCAAGGGGAAGAACATCTCATAAAAACAATGGCAAATAAACAGAATCAGGGTGATGTACATCTCATTAAACAAAATAAACAAAATAAATAGGGTGATGAAGATATATACAGTTGAGCGGACGAGTACTGAGGGGGTGGGACGGGAGAGGGGGAGGAGGAGAGGGAAAGGGGGGAGAAGAGGGTTTAGCTGCGGAGAGGTGAAGGGGGTGGGTAGAGGGAGCAGAGGGAAAAAGGGGGGAGCTCAGTCTGGGAAGGTCTCTTGAAGGAGGTGAGCTTTAAGTAGGGATTTGAAGAGGGGAAGAGAATTAGATTGTCGGAGGTGAGGAGAGAGGGCGTTCCAGGACCGCGGGAGGACGTGGCCCAGGGATCGATGGCGGGATAGGCGAGACCGGGGGACGGTGAGGAGGTGGGCGGCAGAGGAGCGGAGCGTGCGGGGTGGGTAGTAGAAAGAGAGAAGGGAGGAGAGGTAGGAAGGGGCAAGGTGATATAGAGGTTTTAAACACTGGCGTAAGTGATCAAGGGAGTGTGTGGAGTCTCCCTTCCCAGAGACTATTGAAGAGAGGAACAACTAGATAGCCATCTCATCTGGGTGACGGAAGGGATTGTCCACCTTGGAAGCAGGGGAATGGAAAAGATTACCTTCAGGGGAGATCCTGATCATCTGAAGAAAGCCGCCTTCTGTTGGGTAAGTGAAGGGATTGCAGGGAGGAGAAGGGAGAGGAGATTATTGAAGAAAATTGGAAAACTGTATTCTGCCTCCAGCCAAGGCAGAAGAGAAGAGAAGAAAACTGAAAGAGAGGCTGAAGGATTTAGGTGAGATGTCAAGAAGAGATTTTTAGCAGGGGGATGGTGGGGAACATTGGAACAGGTCATGGAGGATGATTTCGCATCTCAGCCCAATGACCAGGGTGGTATTTATGTGTTAATAAAATCTACTGATCCATCAACTGTACTTACTGAGTGCTTATTGTATACAGAGCACTGAGCTAAGAACTTGGGAGAGTACAATGCACCTTAATTGGTGGAAATAGAGATGTAGTGTGGCTCAGTGGAAAGAGTCCAGGCTTGAGAGTCAGAGATCATGGGTTTGAATGCCGGCTCTGCCACATGGCAGCTGTGTGACTGTGGGTAAGTCACTTAACTTCTCTGTGCCTCAGTTACCTCATCTGTAAAAATGGGGATTAAGACTATGAGCCTCACGTGGGACAACCTGATTACCTTGTATCTCTCTCAGCGCTTAGAACAGTGCTCTGCACATGGTAAGCACTTACCAAATACCAATGTTATTATTAACTATTCCCTGCCCACAAGAAGCTTAAAGGCTAGAAGGGGAGACAGACGTTAAAATAAATTATGTATATTTAAGTGCTGAGGGTATGAGGGTAGGGTGAATATCAAATGCTTTAAAGGGGACTGGTCCGATGGCTTCAGACTTTGCTGCAGCCCAGCTGAAAGCTAGAAGTCAGGTGGCACAGACAGACCAGGCTGGCATGCAGCCGTCAAAAATATATCTAGAGACAAGGAGGCATAATTGAAAACAGGTCTAGGGACTGCAAATTCATTGATGCCTCCACTGCCTTTTTTAACTTTTAACTCTCTCCTCAGGCCCTCTGTTCCTCCCCCTCTCCCCTCCCCCCCCAACGATCTGGCCACCTACTTCATCACAAAAATTAACACCATCAGGTCTCAGCTCCCCAAAGTCACTCCTCCCATTTCTCCATCCCCCTAGGTCCCAACTCTCTCCCCTACTTTCCCATCCTTCCCTGCAGTATCTTCAGAGGAGATCTCCCTCCTCACAAGTGCCACCCCCTCCACCTGTGCTTTGGACCCCATTCCCGTTCACCTTATAAAAATTATCCCCCCTTCCCTCCTCTCCTCCTTAACTTCCATCTTTAACCACTCACTCTCCAAAGGCTTCTTCCCTTCTACCTTCAAACATGCCCATGTCTACCCCATCCTAAAAAAACTCTCTCTTGACCCCACTTCCCCTTCCAGTTATCAACCTATCTCCATCTTGCCCTTCCTTTCCAAACTCCTAGAACGAGTCTACACTCGCTGCCTTGAATTCCTTAACTCCAACTTTATCCTGGACCTCCTCCAATCTGACTTCTGTCCCCTCCACTCCACAGAAACTGCCCTCTCAAAGGTAACCAATAACATCCTTCTAGCCAAATCCAATGGCTCCTACTCTCTCCTAATCCTCCTCAACCTCTCAGCTGCCTTTGACATTGTCGACCATCCCCTTCTCCTCCACATTTGATCTAACTCTTCTCCTGGTTCTCCTCTTATCTCACTGGCTGTTCATTCTCGGACTCCTTCGTGTACTCCTCCTCCCCCTCCCGTCCACTAACTGTAGGGGTTCCTCAAGGGTCAGTTCTTGGCCCTCTTCAGTTCTCCATCTATACTCACTCCCTTCGTGAACTCATTCGCTCTTATGGCTTCAACTATCATCTCTATGCAGATGACACCCAAATCTACATCTCCTCTCCTGTTCTCTCCCCCTCCCTCCAGGCTCGTATCTCCTCCTGCCTTCAGGACATCTCCACTTGGATGTCTGCCCGCCACCTAAAACACAACATGTCTAAGACTGAGCTCCTTATCTTCCCTCTCAAACCCTGTCCTTTCCCTGACATCTGTCACTGTGGATGGCACTACCATCCTTCCCGTCTCACAGGCCCACAAACCTAGTGTCATCCTTGACCCTGCTCTCTCATTCACCCTACACATCCAATCCATCACCAACACCTGCCAATCTCATCTTCACAGTATTGCCAAGATACACCCTGTCCTCTCAATCCAAACTACTACCATGCTGGTACAAGCTCTCATAATACCCAACTGGATTACTGCATTAGCCTCCTCTCTGATCTCCTTTCCTTCTGTCTCTCCCCTCTCCCGTCTATTCTTCATTCCACTGCCTGGATCATCTTCCTACAGAAATGCTCTGGGCATGTCACACCCCTCCTCAAAAAACCTCCAGTGGTTGTCTATCAACTTTCTCATGAAACAAAAACTCCTCACTCACTCACATCACAACCTGTCCCCTCAAAACCTGTCCCCTCCTTCCTCACCTCCCTTCTCCCCTTCTACTGTCCACCTCGTACACTCTGCTTCTCTGCCACTCACCTCCTCATGGTCCCCTGTTCGCACCTGTCCCACCTTTGACCCCTGGCCCACGTCCTACCACTGACCTGGAATGCCATCCTCCTCAGCTCTGCCAAACTAACTCTCTTCCCCTCTTAAAAGCCCTATTGAGAGCTCACCTCCTCCAGGAGGCCTTCCCAGACTGAGCCCCCCCCTTTCCCTCTGCTCCTCCTCTCCTCCCCATTCCCCCTTCTCCCTCCCTCTGTTCTTCCCCCTTCCCCTCCCCTCAGCACTGTGCATATTTGTATATATTTATTACTCTATTTTATTAATGATGTTTATATATGAGAAGCAGCGTGGCTCAGTGGAAAAAACGCCGGCTTGGGAGTCAGAGGTCATGGATTCTAATCCCAGCTCCGCCGGTAGTCAGCTGTGTGATCTTGGGCAAGTCACTTAGCTTCCCTGTGCCTCAGTTACCTCATCTGTCAAATGGGGATTAAAAAAACTGTGAGCCTCAGGTGGGACAACCTGATCATCTTGTATCCCCCAGCGCTTTGAACAGTGCTTTGCACATAGTAAGCTCTTAACAAATACCACAATTATTATTATTATATATCTATGATTCTATTTATCTTGGTGTTATCTATGCCAGACTACTTGTTTTGTTCTGTTCTGTTTTGCTTTGCTATCTTTCTCCCCCATTTAGACTGTGAGCCCATCACTGGGCAAAGATTGTCTCTATCTGTTGCCAAATTTTACATTCAAAGCGCTTAGTACAGTGCTCTGCACATAGAAAGCACTCAATAAATACTATTGAATGAATGCCACAGCATCACTTCAGGCTCTTCAATCAATCAGTCATATTTATTGAGTGCTTATTGTATGCAGGGCACTGTATTAAGCACTTCAGAGATTTGAATACAATAGGGTCATTAGGCATAGTCCCTGCCCAAAAGAGGATTAAAGTTTAGAGGGGGAGACAGACATAAAACAGGGTTACTATCTCGTGTTTTAAGGGGACAGGTCAGAGGGCTTCAAACAATGCTGCAGGCCAGTTGAAACTTCGGTGTCAGGTGGCACAGACAGACCAGGCTGGCACAGTGCCATGAAAAATGGACTGTAAGACTAAAGGGCATAAGGGGAATTAGGGCTAGGCACTGCAAACTCATTCATCTCCATCTTTCTGGCCATGGCATTCTTATGTATTTACCTGTTAAGGGTGATTGATTTATTCATTGTCTTGTTAGTTCTCATTTACATCCATTCTCACACTCATAACTAAGGAATTTCAGTCTGTTACGCCTTCTCGTGTTCCCTCTTAGATTGTAAGTGCTTGAGGGCAGGGTCCACACCTTTCATTTCTTCTGTGGCTCCTCAAAATCCTAGAGGAGGGCTTAATAATAATAATAATAATGATATTTGTTAAGCATTTACTATGTGCCAAGCACCGTTCTAAGAACTGGGGTAGATACAAGGTAATCAGGTTGTCCCACTTAAGGCTTAACAGTCTCAATCCCCATTTTACAGATGAGGTAACAGAGGCACAGAGAAGTTAAGTGACTTGCCCAAGTTCCCACTGCAGACAAGTGGCAGAGCCGGGATTAGAACCCACAACCTCTGGCTCCCAAGCCCATGCTCTTGCCACTAAACCATGCTGCTTCTCACCCTGGCTTTGCACCCAGGATGTGCCTGATCAATGCTATTGATGGGGACGATGAAGATGTTGATGGAAGTTATAATGGACATAAATGGTATACATGTGCAGAGCACTATATTAAGCACCTGGGAGATTACAATACAACCTTGCAAGAAGGATTAGGGAAGGGGCATGGCCTAGTGGAAAGATCATGGCCCTGTGAGTCAGATGACCTGGGATCTAATCCTGACTGTCCCAATTGCTTTTTGTATGACCTTGGGAAAGTAACTTCTCTATGCCTCAGTTTCCTCAACAGTAAAATGGGGATTAAATACCTGTTCTCCCTCCTACTTAGCCTCTAACCCCCAAGAGGGACAGGAACTGTGTCCAACCTAATTAACTTGTACCTACCCTGGCTCTTAGAACAGCGTTTGATACATAGTAAGTGCTTAACAAATACCATTAATAATAAAAAAGTTGGTAGAATGAAAATGATGAAGATGTTGCTATTGATTATTACTATCACCATCTCCAGGGTGGACTGGGAAACTCCTGGGTGCAGAGAACTATACTAGAGGCTTAGGAGAATAGTAAAAGTAAGTAAAAAATACGATCCATACCCTGATGGGTTTTTTTCTTTTAACAGTATTTGTTAAGCTCTTACTACGTGCCAGCCATTACAGTAAGTTTTAGGGTCTTCTTCCAATGTCTTCGAGTCGTTTCCAACTCATAGTGATTCCAAGGACACACCCTCTTCAGAATGACCCATCTTCTATCATAAGGTCACCTGGTATGTATACCTGCAGAATTTCCTTGGTAATAATGGGGAAAAGGTTTACTATTGCCTTCTTCTGCACAGTAAAACTTGAATCTCTACCGTTGTCTTTGATCTCAACGTTTTGATCACTTGCTCATCCACCTTTGACTTTTTCCCAAGCCGCTGCTGCCCAGGACAGGTGAATTGACTCTGTATCTCAGATGCTTTGGCTGAGACCTTTCCATTATGGGTATCCCTATATGGCATAACTCTAAGCTTCATCAGTGTATACAAACTTGCCTGCCACAATAAGGCATCAATTCATAGGAGAGAAGTGCTGGAGTAGATACAAGATAATCAGGTTGGACTCAGTCTCCCAAACTTAAGCCCCATTTTACAGATGAAGTAACTCAGGCAAAAAGTAGTGAAGTGACTTGCTCAAGGTCACATATCACCCAAGTGGCAGAACCGGCTCTGCCACGTCTCAGCTGTGTGACTGTGGGCAAATCATTCAACTTCTCTGTGTCTCAGTTACCTCATCTGTAAAATGGGGATTAACTGTGAGCCTCACGTGGGACAACCTGATTATCCTGTATCTACCCCAGCACTTAGAACAGTGCTCTGCACATAGTAAGCGCTTAAATACCAATATTATTATTATAATTATTAGATTGCGGAGTGTTGGAGAAAGGGTCACAAGAGCCAGTCACAGGTCCTGGGACTGGTAGAGAAGCAGCATGGCTCAGTGGAAAAAGTATGGGCTTGGGAGTCAGAGGTCAGCAGCATGGCTCAGTGGAAAAAGTATGGGCTTGGGAGTCAGAGGTCATGGGTTCGAAGTCTGGCTCTGCCACTTGTCAGCTGTGTGACTGTGGGCAAGTCCCTTAACTTCTCTGTGCCTCAGTGACCTCATCTGTAAAATGGGGATGAAGACTGTGAGTCCCACATGGGACAACCTGATTACCCTGTATCTACCCCAGCACTTAGAACAGTGCCCTGCATATAGTAAACACTTAACAAATACCAACATGATTATTATTATTATTACCCCAGTGCTAAACACTTAACAAATACCAACATGATTATTATTATCATTACCCCAGTGCTTAGAACAGTGCTTGGCACAGAGTAAGTGCTTAACAAATACCATAATTTTTATTATTAATCATTATTATTAATATTGGCATTGGAGACACCCAGTCAGCACCACCCAAATGGTCAAAATCATTATGACAATATAAATTTATTCAGCAGACACCAAGATGATGGACAGAACTTGTAGAATATGCTGCTAACACTCCCAGAGAGGTGTAGAGTAGAGAACACAGAGACAACAGCTCACTCCAAGTCAGGCACCTGTAATCCCACTCTTTCCCAGGAGGTCTCAGCACATGGCCATGGGTGCAGGTACCAAACATGGGCCACTTATACGGGTGGGGTTTTAAAATATATATCCATTTCCATAAGCCCACCTTGAGCTGACCCAGTCAGCTCTCCTTGGCCCGCCTGAAGATGATTACCCCTGCAGTACAAGCCATCATTAGTGCTTGGCTTTTCATTAGTGGTTGAGAAGGAAGCTGGCATCTGACGGTCTCCATTGGTACCTGTTCATCACTCTTGGTCCCTCCTCCAAAAGGCCCGTTCATCTTCACCTCATGGCACGATCTGCCATTATGGGGCCACGTGCCCTGGGGTGGTAGGGCATCACTCCTAATATAGTGTTGGGTAAAGACAGGGTGGTACCATTGATGCCAAGCTGTGATGGGGTGGGTTTTGAGGTGTCGTGAGGTGCACTCCAGGGTAGGGACTGGAGGGTGCAACATCACACCTCGGAGCACTGGGTTGTGTTGGAGAAGGGGTCGCAAGAGCCAGTCACAGGTCCTGGGACTAGTAGAGAAGCAGCGTGGCTCAGTGGAAAGACCACAGGCGTGGGAGTCAGAGACCATGGGTTAGAATCCCAGCTCTGCCAGTTGTCAGCTGTGTGCCTGTGGGCAAGTCACTTAACTTCTCTGTGCCTCAGTTCCCTCATCTGTAAAATGGCGATTAAGACTGTGAGCCTTATGTGGTACAACCTGATTACCCTATATCTACCCCAGTGCTTAGAACAGTGCTCTGCACATAGTAAGTGCTTAACAAATACCAACATTATTATTAGTAGGTAGCCTGGATGGAATACAAATTCATCAGTGTAATCCCCTGGGAGGGATGGAGTGAGGTATGGTGGCTGGACAGTATGCCAGGGTCAACAGCAAACCCCATGCAGGATCCAGTTCTCCTTGGCTGTATCTTGGGACTCTCTACCCCAAGTCCAGTGTGCTTTCCCAGCTTATGACTTGCCTGGCTGAGTTGGAGACCAGAATCTCCAAGGCCACAACATACCCCTCAGAGAACAGAAGGGAAACAACTTGAATGGCAGGTGGGAGTCAGGGCAGGAATGCTGGGAGGCCAGAAAATCTCCACTTGTATTTCGGGACAGCAAAGATAAGAATGAACCATCATCTTCCCTTCTCTCTCCTAAGCATTGGGTTTTAGCTCTTCCAACATATGTGTAATCCTGGCAAGGGATCACAACCCTCATGAATCTTAGCCCCAGATTCAATGCAGGTCTCTATTTATTGCCATTGTTCTTGTCTGTCCGTCTCCCCCAGTTAGACTGTAAGCCCGTCAAACGGCAGGGACTGTCTCTATCTGTTGCCGACTTGTTCATTCCAAGCGCTTAGTACAGTGCTCTGCACATAGTAAGCGCTCAATAAATACTATTGAATGAATGCAGGTCATGAGTTCAAATCCCCACTCTGCCCCTAATATCCTGAAAATCTCTCAGCCTCAGTTTCCTCATTGATAAGGTGGACAGAAATGCTTCCTTCTACCAAAAAGAGGTGATTGGGACTTGGACCCTGAAGAGCCAAGTAGTACTGAGTGAGTGGTCCCCTCTGGGACAACTTAGATGCACAATGGCCTGAGGGAGAGGGGGAGTGGAGAGTCTCTGGGCTGTATTCCTCTCCCAGAGATAGCCTCTGTACCTGCCATCTTTGGGGAATATTGGGAACTGGGCATTTTCAAAAGGCTGCTGAGTCAGAGAGGAGCTGGAAAAGCAACTAAGCAGCAGATTGGCCTTGTAGTCAAGGAGTGTGAGGAAGGAGCACAGGTCTGGGAGTGGAACATGAGACTGTGTTCAATTTGATTAGTTTACATCTATCACATTGCTTAGTGCAGTGCCTGTCACTTAGTAAGACCTTAACAAATACCATAAAAAAGGAGTTGGATGATCAATCAATCATATTTACTGAGCACTTACTTTCTGTAGAACACTGTACTAAGCACTTGAGAGAGTAGCACGTAACACTCGATAGACGCATTCCTTGCCCACAGTGGGCTTACAGTCTAGAGGGGGAGACAGATCTCAATAGGAATAAATACATTGTGAATATGCATAAGTATTGTAGGGCTAAGGGAGGGTTGAATAAAGGTTGCAAATCACCCAAATCAAATAGAGGTTGCTCTGGGGAAATCCCCAGAAACTCCATTTAAGGGGCTGATGCTGGCGATGCTAGGGGCTGTTGTAGCCAATTAAATGCACTGCAATAGCAGCATGGAATGCTAATTGGCCTCCATCACTTCTGCCTGTCTTCCGTCCCCAAGGCACCCTAGGACTTCAATAGAGAACCAGAGAATCCCCAGATGGGTGGAGCCTTCTCATTCTCATCCGCTCCAGCCTTCTGCCTCTGGCATGGATGTAAACTAGGCTGTTATCATCTACACCATCAGTGGCATTTATTGAGCACCAACTGAATGTGAAGCACTGTAATAAGCACTTGGGAGAACTCCACAGAAGCAAGACACATGACCCCTGCCTTTAAGTCCCACGAAGCTTACAGTCAAATGAAGTGGACAGATTAACAGACATCATTTTAAAATAGCGGCTGAAGGAGGAGAAGCAACAAAATTCCACAAATGTTTCATGAAAGTTGTTGAATGGGATGTCGGAGGTCTGATCTATTTTAGGCTTTTCAGGAAAAGGAAACATTGTAGTCTTTAGTGGTAGGCCTAATTCTCACTTCTCCACCACTCACTTGGAGGAAGTTCAGCATGAGGTCTTACTGAAGTCCCTTTTGCTGCAGCTAAGGGCCATTTACTCTCATCCTGATAACATGGTGATCACTGTCCACAATTTAACCCCCTGAATCCCTTCTCAGGTCTCCATCACTCCATCTCCCTACCCAAAGCCTGGACTATCCCCTTATCCCCCCCTTCCTCTGCCCAGACACAAACCTGAGCACTTTGGGAAAGCAACCCTGGCTGTGCCTTCCACTCCCTCCACATTGTGGGCATGGACATTTAACTTCTTGCTGGGCTGATGCATTTCCTTATGCAGGGTCTGCCTCAGTATCTGACCCAGTTTCCTAGTGCCCAAATCACCGCAAAAACTAAATTTGCAGACAGCAACCCCTGCTCCAGGCTGGTCTGTCTGCTGTCATGGTCTCCCTGCCATTTCCCATTGTTTAAGGCTCTGTTTCACTGGGTCATTTATTCTGCTCTTTTGATTTGCATGTGCCCCCTTACCTCTTGAATAAAGGACACATTCCCTTTCCTTCCTTCTGTACATCTCTTTACTACCCACCCAGTCACTCCTAGCATTTAGGGATACACTAATTAGGCCCAGTCAGGTTCAGCTTCCTCAGTTCCAGCTGAGTGGCAGAAAGGGGATGACCACGGGCCACGTGGAAACCTTTTAATAAAATAATAATGGTATTTATCTAGCTTTTAATTAAATGTTATATGCCAAGCACTTTGGTTAGTTGAAATCCTGTCCTATCCGGCACTCACCTTCGTGACTAAATCAGGGAAATTTCCTCCTATTCTAATGGAACTACTGAGTTGGGGGTGATCACAAGGGGATCACTAGGGTTCAAGGTAAGCATACAGTGCTGCATGAATTTGGGTGCAGCAATGTTTGGGTCACCAATGTCACTCAATGCATGGCCCATAATAAGTGAAAGATTTCCCTCTGGGGTGGAGCCTACTGTGCACAGTGGGATGAGGGAGAGGGCAAGAAAGGTGTCTCCAGACTATATTTCCCTCCCTGGAGTAGTCTTCACACCTAAGCAGCATGGCTTAGTGAAAAGAGCACGGGCTTGGGAATCGGAGGTCATGGATCCTAATCCCGGCTCCTCCACTTGTCAGCTCTGTGGCTTTGGACAAGTCACTTAACTTCTCTGTGCCTCAGTTACCTCATCTGCAAAATGGGGATTAAGACTGTGAGCTCCATCTGGGCAACATGATAACCTTGTATCTATCCCAGTGCTTAGAACAGTGCTTGGCACAGAGTAAGCGCTTAGCAAATGCCATCATGATTATAATATATGATTATAATTATCAGTATACCTTTGGGGAACATTTGTGACCCTGGGCATGCTAGAAAGGTGGCAGAATCAGAGAGGACCCCGCATTTAAATCTACACAAGTGAAATCAGAAAATGAGTCACAAATCAATCAGAGGGAAGCCCTAAAAATGATTCATTCAACTTCTAGCTGTCTTGTCTCTTTCCCAGTATTGGCTTGGGCATATATGAGGCAGCCATAAAGGGACAAGGATCAGCAGCACTTACACAGGGCAGAGTGGTCAGTTGTGAGTGGAATGACCTTGAGGGACATGTCCATTTTTGCCCCTCAGCCAGCAGAGGGGTCTCGGGTTTCTCGGTTGATGGAGTCTCCCTGGGACGCTTTGCTGGAGCTGGTGGTAGCAGTGACGGGGTGTGCAGGACCCTATTTGTAACCCAGGATTAGAGTCAGGATCCTCTGGCGGATATGCTTGGAGTTAATGCCATACACCAGTGGGTTGAGCATGGGGGGCACCAGGAGTTAGAGATTGGCCACGAAAATGTGAACCTGAGGTGGCATCCAGTGACCAAAGCGGTGGGTGAAGAAGGAGAAGAAAGCCGGGATGTAGAAGACCAGGATGACACATATGTGGGCCCCACAGGTGCTGAAGGCCTTGACCTGTGCATCCTGGGAGGGCAGGTGGAGCACAGTATGGAGGATGAAGCCATAAGAAAAGCCAATGAGCACCACATCCATCCCTGTGACCAAGAGTGCAACCGTCAGGCCGTAGATGATGTTGATCTTGATGTTGGCACATGCCAGCTTGGCAATGCCCATGTGGTCACAGTAGGTGTGGGGGATCACATGATGCCCACAGAATGGTAATCTCTGGATCAGGATGATGAATGGGAAGACAAAGAAGAGGCCTCGGACTATGCAGGCCATTACAATTTTCCCAATGACCCCGGGGCTGAGGATGGACGAGTAGTGTAGTGGGCGGCAGATGGCCACGAAGCGGTCAAAAGCCATGGCCAGCAGGACAGCTGACTCAGTGCCAAAGATCATGTGGATGAAGAACATTTGGGTGAGGCAGCCATGATAGGAGATGTGCTGTGCCCCAAACCAGAAGATGACCAGCATCTTTGGTAATGTGGCGGAGCAAAGCACCAGGTCTGTGAGCGAGAGGATGCAGAGGAAGAGGTACATGGGCTTGTGGAGGGTCTTGTCAGAGGCAACAACCAACAGGATGGTGGCATTGCCCAGCAGAGCTATGATGTACACGGAGCAGAAGGGGATGGAGATCCAGAGGTGCTGATCCTCCATCCCAGGGATGCCTAACAGGAGGAATGCAGAAGGATGGAAGCTGGTAGTGTTGGAAATCAACATGGTGATCTGGGAAGAAGAAGGAGAAATGGGGAGGGACAAACTCTAAAATTATCCCAATAAAACTAATCACTCAAAGTCAACTCAAGACCCAAATCCTTCTTAGATCAGTGCTCAGTGCTTAGAACAGTAAGCGCTTAACAAATCCCCCCAAATAAATATTATTATTCAGGAAGCCTGCCGGGTAAACCCCTTACCATATTTCTAGCTTTGGTCAGTCTCATCAACCCAGTGCCTTCTATACTTATTCATTCATTCAATCACATTTACTGAGTGCTTACTGTGACCAGAGTGCTGTACTAAGCACTTGGGAGAGTACAATATAACAATAAACAGACACATTCTCTGCCCACACCAAGCTTACAGTTTAGAGGAGGAGACAGACATTAATATAAATAAATAAATTAAGATATGTACATAAGTGTCGTGGGACTGGGAACGGGCTTGAATGAAGGGAGCAAGTCAGGGCAACCTAGAAGGGAAATGGAGAAGAGAAAAGGGGGACTTAGTAAAGGAAGGCTTCTTGAACGGGGAGAGAATAATTGACCCAGAGGGAGTCAAGGAGAGAACTGGAAAAGAAGAACTGTAGAAGCAGTTGTAGACAACTCACTCAAGGACTTTGGAAAGGAATGGTAGGGAGAAGACCGGGAGATAACTGGGGGGAGTAGGGAGGGTTTTTTTGGGATACAGGAGACATAAGAATGTTTGAAAGCAGATTTAAAGGATTTCCCTTCTCTCCACTCTGTGAAGAATTTGGAGCACCTTTGTATAACTGCAGCATGGCCTAAAGGAAAGAATACGGGCCTGGGTTCTAATCCCAATTTCACCACTTGCCTGCTGTGGGACCTTGGGAAAATCACTTAACCTCTCTGCCTTGATTTCCTTAACTATTAAAATGGATTCCTCAGGTATAGGGCCTGTATCTGACTTGAATATCTTGTATCTACCCCACTGCTTCTTACAGGGGATGTAAACACTTAAAAAATATCAATATTATTGTTATTATTATTATTAGTTTTTGCTTACTCTTTTTGTGTTCACTGCTTTTCTTCCAATACACAACCCTCAACTCAAAACAACACTGGGTTATTGTTGCCTTGAACAATCTAAATCCAATTTAGATTGGGCAATTTTCTAATCATTATGCCCCATTTAGCCTCCATACCCATACTACCTTCCCTTACTGACCAAATTGACACTCTCAACACCACCCTTTCTACTGGACTCGGCTCATTCGCTCCCTTATCCTTTTGTCAAACTCATTCCACTGGCCCACAGTCCTGGATGCCACCCAAAACATGTCCTCATCCTGACTTTTCCATCAATGTAGATGGCATCGCCATTCTTGTTTCCCAAGTCCGTAGCCTTGGCATTACCAATGACTCCTCTCTCTCATTCAACCTACAATTTCAATCCATCACTAAATCCTGCGGGCTCTAACTTCATGACATAGCTAAAATCCACACTTGCCCCTAGTGACCTGGCTACTTACTTTATTGAAAAAATTCACACTCTCAGGCGTGATATCCTTAATATCTCCCCATCCCCTCCCCAGTCTCTCCACACTCCTGCCCGTTCTTCAACTCTCCCATCTTTCCCAGCAATATCTCTAGAGGATATCTCCAGCCTTCTCTCAAATCCACCTCTTCCACCTGCATATCCGACCCCATTCCTTTGCACCTTATCAAACATTTGCCCCCTCCCTTTTTCCCTTCCAAAACTGCCATCTTCAACTGTTCATTCTCCAATAGCTTCTCTCCATCTGGTTTCAAACATTCTCTTGTATCTCTTATCCTAAAATAAACTCCTTACTTGACCCCATGGCTCTCTCCTTCCATTCTTCTCCAAACTCCTTGAGTGAGTTGTCTATACCTGCTGTCTCAAGTTCCTCTCCTCCAATTCTCTCCTTGACCCCCTCCAATCTGGCTCCTGTCCCCTTCTCTCCAGAGAAATCCCCCTCTCAAAGGTCACAAAGTGTCTCCATCTTGCCAAATCCAGCATCCTCTACCCTATCCTAATCCTCCTTGACCTCTCAGCTGCCTTCGACACTGTCAATCACCCTCTTCTCCTGGAAACATTATCCAACTTCGGCTTCAGTGACTCTGTCCTCTCCTGGTTCTCCTCCTATCTCACTGGCCACTCATTCTCAGTCTCTTTCATAGGCTTCTCCTCTGGCTCACATCCTCTAACTGTGGATGTCCCTCAGGGTTCAATTCTGAGTCCCCTTCTATTCCCTATCTACACCCACTCCCTTGGAGAAGTCATTCACTCTCAGGATTCACCTATCACCTCTTTGTGAATGAATTCCAAATCTATATCTGCAGCCCTGATCTCCGATGGTATTTAAGTGCTTACTATGTTTCAAGCACTGTTCTAAGCGCTGGGTAATCAGTAATTACCAGTAATCAGTAATGGCAATACAAGATAATCAGGTTGTCCCACGTGGGGCTCAGAGTTTTAATCCTCATTTTACAGATGAAGTAACTGAGGCACAGAGAAGTTAAGCGACTTTCCCAAAGTCACACAGCGGACAACTGGCGGAGTCAGAATTAGAACCCATGACTTCTGACTCCCAAGCCCATGGTTTTTCCACTAAGCCACGTCATCACTACCACTAATCAATCAGTGGTATTTATTGAGGGTTTACAGTGTTCAGGGCACTGTACTAAGCACAGTGTAGAGTATGATACAATATACTTGGTAGACAGAAACCCTGCCCATAAGGAGCTTACCACCTAGAAGGAGAGACAGAAGTTGAAATAAATTACAGATAAGGAAAATTTCAGACTATAAGGATATGGGAAATAAGTACTGTGGGAGCTGAAGGTGGGGTGAATATAAAGTCCTTATAGGGTACATTCATTCATTCATTCATTTAATCACATTTATTGAGCACTTACTGTGTGCAGAGCACTGTACTAAGCTCTTGGGAAGTAGAATTCAGCAACAGTTAGAGACAATCCCTGCCTAACAACGGGCTCAAAGTCTAAAAGGGGAGAGACAGACAACAAACAGTTGCATGGGCAATGCAGAAGGGAGAGTTAGTAGGGGAAATGAGAGTTTAGCTAGGGCTTAGTCACTGTTATCATGACTTAGAGAAGCCAGCCAGCAAGAAGAGTCTATGAACAAGAGTCTTTTTATGTACCTAAAATCAATCAATCAGTCAGTGTTATTTATTGAGCGATTAATGTGTGTACCAACAGAGCTGGTAGACATGTTCCCTGCCCACAACAAGCTTACAGTTTAAAGAGAAAGACATTTATATTAGAGAAGCAGCATGGCTCAGTGGAAAGAGCACGGGCTTAGGAGTCAGAGGTCATGGGTTCTAACCCTGGCTCTGCCACTTGTCAGCTGTGTGACTTTGGGCAAGTCACTCAACTTCTCGGTGTCTCAGTTACCTCATCTGTAAAATGGGGGCTAAAAGTGTGAACCCCACACAGGACAACCTGATTACCCTGTCTCTACCCCAGCGCTTAGAACGGTGCTCAGCACATAGTAAGTGCTTAACAAATACCAACATTATTATTATTATTATTATATTACACATCTGCATGCATTTTTTCTTCTGTCTGGCCTTTTCCATCCACCTAGCCCTTCCTTCTCCTTAGCATTACTTCCCTTCCCAGCCCTTCCTAACCCACCACTAAGCAGCCACCTCCTACCTGGTTCTGTTCTTCCCAGGGACATTCCGAGCGCTGCAGTTGGGCAGTGAGCATCAGACCCGAGAGCAGAGGCCACAGGCTTTTTATCTTTCTCATCCTCTGGGGGACCGAGGTTGAGAGAGGCAGGGCCAAGTCTCCAGACAACACCCAGGTGGTAAAAACAGAGTAGGGACTACTAAAGGACTGCCTCTTCCTTTCAATCTGCCCTGTCCAGGGATCCCTCTGGGACCTGCAAGGGGTAGACATGCACACTTGGGTGGCATCCGCTGGGGGCTCTGGGCCTGGGACCAGGATCTGTGGTATGAAGCTCTGGGTATTGGTGCCAGAATTACTGTGCACTTGTAAAATATAGCAGCTGCTTTGGGAAAGTCCCCCGAAGCTCCATTGAAGGGGCTGGTGCTGGTGAAGCCCAGACAGATTTCTCTGGCCAGTTAGATGCATTAGAATACAGGGTGAACTGCTAATTGGCTTCCATCACCCTTGCCTATCTTCACCCTCTGAGCACTCTGGGGCTTGGACAGAGAAGTGAAGAATCCCCAGATGGGGGAGCCTTTTTGTCATCTGGTCCAGCCTTTTGCCACCAGCCAGGGAGGCAAACAAGACTGATATCATCAACTCTACCAATAGCATGTATTGAGTACCTGCTAAGTTTAAAACATTGTCCTAAACACTTGGGACAGTGTTACAGAGACAAGATGCACACTCACCTCCCTTAGCCCCTACAGTAAGCTTACAGTATAATGGAATGGATAAACTAACAGACATTATATGCAAATAGTGGATGCAGGAGGAAGAAAAAGATATGAAACCTACCTTGTCTTGACACACAAAACCACACGCTCGACTTCACCCTTCCCAGTGAACTCAACTCCCTCCCTCCTCTGTTCTTTCATTTCTTCAAAGCTCTACTGGACGCACCAGCTCCAAGAGATCTTCCCAGACTAAGTTCCACCTTACCTCAGCTCCCATTACCTTCTGCGTCACCACAACTTGTTCCTTTTGCTCTTTCCCCCTCTCCCCACCCCACAGCACTTTATTCATTCAATCGTATTTATTGAGCCCTTACTGTGAGCAGAGCACTGTACTAAGCACTTGGAATGGAGAATTCGGCAACAGATAGAGACAATCCCTACTTAAGAAAGGGCTCACACTCTAAAAGGGGGAGATACAGCAAAATTAAACAAGTAGTCAGTCAGGAATGTGCCTTTTGCCTCTGTTGAACTTTCCCAATTTCACGCTGCATGAAATTGGCAAACTCAGTAGCAATATCCTCCTTTTTAGTGAATGTGCAAAACACCTCTCCTGATCACAAATACCATTCACCAACCAAACTAAAGAAAGATTTTTTTTATGGCATTTGTTAAGCACTTACTATGTGCCCAGCACTGTACTAAGCCCTAGGGTAGATTCAGGCTATTCAGGTTGGACACAGTCCATGTCCCTCAAGGAGCTCACATTCTTAATCCCCATTCTGTACTTATGTATACATCTAAAATTCTATTTATTTATATTGATGCCTGCTTACTTGTATTGTTGTCTGTCTTCCCCCCACTCTAGACTGTGAAGCCACTGTGGGCAGGGATAGTTTCTCTTTATTGCTGTATTGTACTTCCAAAGCACTTAGTACAGTGCTCTGCACACAGTAAACACTCAATAAATACGATTGATTGAATGAATTAATGAATTTTATACCACCAACCTGCAACGCTTGATCACCTCCACAATATACTTTCTCCACTCTGGTCTCGAAACACAGAACCCTGCTCGTGGAAATCCAGACTGCAGACTGAATTTCTCATAAATCAATCATATTTCCTGACCACTTAGTGTGTGTCGAGTACTATAGTAAGCTCTTGGAAGAATATAATATAATATTCTAAATGCTGGGGAGAGTACAGTATATCAGTTGGTAGACGTTCCCTGCCCACAAGGAGCTTATGCTAGAGGGTTCATCTCCAACTCAGTCTCTCCTGCTTCAACTTTGCCCTCTCCTTTGCCCAGAAACAATACTTCCCCAACTGTACTGACTCTCATGCCCATAGCGAGCAACAGTTCTTTCAGACTTTAACCCCCCTCCTCAATCCTTCTGTCACCCCAATCTCCCCAAAATCTTGCCCCTATAGCCTCTACCTCCTCTCACTGAAAAAATTGAAAACATCAGGCATGATCTCCCTCAAATCTCCCCTGGTCCACTCCAGCCTCACCCTCCTACTGTCCCCTACTCACCTATCCCATCCTTCCCAACAATATCTTAAGAGGAAATCTCCTCCCTCCTCTTAAAAGCTATGTCCTCCACCTTTGCATCTGATCCCATCTATTCACAAATTATTCAAACCCTTGACTCTACCATTTTTCCCTACCTGACCACTATCTCTAATCACCAACTTTCCATTTGGTCCTTGTCCACTGCTATCCTGAAAATACCTCCCTTGACCCCATGCCACTCTCCATTTGTCACTCCCTCTCCCTCCTACCATTCTTTTCCAAACTCCTTGAAGTTAGTTTTTCACCCTCACAGGAATCTGGCTTCCACTCACTTCATTCCACGGAACTGTCCTCTTTATGGTTACCAATGTCCTTCTTGCCAAATCCAATGACCTCTCTCCTCTATCTTAATCCTCCTTGATCTTTCAGCTACCTTTGATCCTGTGGACCACCCCAGCAGGGACTTGGGAGTCAGAGGTCATGGGTTCTAATCCCAACTCCACCACTTGTTAGCTGTGTGACTTTGGGCAAGTCACTTAACTTCTCTGTGCCTCAGTTACCTCATCTGTAAAATGAGGATTAAAACTCTGAGCCCCACGTGGGACAACCTGATTAACGTGTATGTACCTCAGTGCTTAAAACAGTGCTTGGCACATAGTAAGCACTGAACAAATAACATCATTATTATTAATATTTACCAGCGTGGCTTAGTGGAAACAGCTCATGCTTGGGAGTCAGAGGATATGAGTTCTAATCCCTGCTCCAACACTTGTCTGCTGTGTGACCTTGGGCAAGTCACTTAACTTCCCTGTGCCTCAGTTATCTCATCTGTAAAATGGGGATTGAGACTGTGAGCCCCATGTGGGACAACCTGATCACCTGGTATCTATCCCAGTGCCTAGAACAGTGTTTGGCATTTAGTAAGCCCTTAACAAATACCACCATCATCATCATCATTATTATTATTATTCAAAGATGAGAGTCCCATGACCATGCCCCTCACCACAGCTTTCTGATCCTACCTACTTTTCTATCTAGGCATGCACCTTTATATTTCAAAAAAGAAGCCTAGTGGTGTTCTGCCACTGGTACCCACTGCTATCACTATTTACAAAAATAATTTTTTATTTTCTTCTCATAGGTCCCTGAGGGCAGAGGGTAATTATCCCATAGAGGAGATTATGTGAGGAAATACAGTCCACAGACCCGGCTATCAAGAATTTTAAAGTCTAATGATGGAAACGAGTGGAACTGAAGTGCTAAATAAATATTGAAAGCAAGAGTAAGTTTGTAGCTACAAATGATAAAAATTAAGTAAATTTAAAAAATAGTTATCTACATCATTGCTAAAAAGTTCAACAGTGTTTTTTTGTCTTTCAGTCTTACAGAACTGTAGACAACCATGTGTCTTTGCTCCCTGTCATTCCCTTAGCAGCCAACCTGCTCTCGGCATTTCTCCATTAAGTTTTCCCACATTCCTGCCCTTGCCAAAAATCAAAGTTCAATAAAACCCAGCACTGGCCCATTCAGAGTCCCACGGTCACTCTTTTGGATCTTGGGATCTGGACTTGGCAACAGGTGGACTTCGGCTTTGGTTGCTTTCAAGAGCTTCAGAACTGTTGGGAACTTTTTTTTATCTTGAATTCGCCAAAGTCAAAATCAAAGTTAAATTAGGTTAAAGTCAAAGGAGTGAAGGTAAGAAGCAAGGGAAGCATCAGTAAACATCATCATTTCATTGTGGGGGCAGGATGTGGAGCAGAGGTGGGGCAGAGGAGGGGCAAGGGCAGGGAAAGATTGCAATATGTGCTCTATAGCGAGACAGTCAGTGGGCAAATGGGCCCTTAGTTCTGCCTCAGGCTCAGGTCCCACTCAGGCCCCATTTGCAGCACTGTAGAGATAGCCTCAGGCTCTAACCAATGTCCCAAACTGCCTCATCCTGGAAAGTATCTCCAAGGAGGCTATTGCCAATTTGAGGAAAAGACTGACATTTTATTTTCTGAATCTCTTGCTTTGCTTTGGCAGGATTTGTCTACCAGAGGACAAGAATGGTAAACTCTTAAAGAATTCCATCCACACACTCTCTCTCCTCTCTTTAAGAACCAAGAGCTGCAGCGAGAATTTCCTGCAAAGCAGGATGGGGATGCTGAGGGTAGAGCACAGAAATCCCCGTTTGGCAAAGTGTCCAGCTGCAGGCATATTTTGAGCCCGTATCAGCCCTGCATGTTAGGAATGAGAGGCTGAGTCCAGGGGTGAGAGGGCCCACAGAACATGGTCACTTAGTCTGTGTCCTTCTAAGGCCAGTGTTGGGGTCGGATAAAATTGGGAGGCATGCCTGACCTCAGTTTGGCAGAGGGAAAATGAATAATAATAAGAAGAATATGATAATAAGAATAATAGCATTTGTGAAATGTTAACTGCGTGCCAAGCACTGTACTGAACACGGGGTCATAAACAAAATAAACAGGTCCCATATGGGGTGCACAGTCTAAGTAATTGCTTTCGCAGTTGAAAAAACAAAGGCATAGAGATGCCCAAGATCCCACAGCAGGCAAGTGGCAGAGCCGGGATTAGAAGCCAGGTCCCCTTGCTTCCAGGCCCGTGTTCTTTCCACTAGGCCACACAGAGTATAGCAACCCCCATCAGCAGTTTGGAGGTGGGCAGAGAGGCTGCAATTGGAGTCACAGGCAACAGGTGCTCAGCTATGGGAGGTAGAGGCCTACCTTCTCCTAGCAATACCAGTGGTCCCTACACCTTTGGGCTGCCCTTTAGGCATACTTCCAGGTGGAAATGTGGAGGGGTGATGCACAGGATGTGCCACTGTGATGAAATATAACCCCAGTCCCACCCAGCAAGTGTCCATTCCAGGGTTGTAGGGGTGGTGGCCTTGGAGATGGGCTGGCTAGGAGATGTAGGTTTGGGACACCATGACTGCAGAACCAGGGGCGAGGTGGAAATAGGTCTATTTTCAGATGAGAGCAACAGGAATAGGACTGAGTCAGGTGGTCACCGTGGCTGGGTAGAGCCTAGAGGATGCAGAGCCCTGCACTTAGGGGTCAAAGTCACGGCCCCCATCCTTGAGAAGCTCCTAGTCTGATAAGGGAGACAGGACAGTCATGACTCCGGCCCTCAGGGACCTCCCTTTCAGGTAGGGCAGGCTGTGGAGACCTTCCTCTGTCCCAACAACAGATCCTAGTTCCCCCTTAGCCCCTCAAGTTTCCGTTCTGAATCCCCTTCTAATTTCCATGTTCACTCACTCCCTTGGAGAACTCACTAGTTCTCATGGCTTCAACTACCGACTCTATGCAGATGATTCCCAAATCTACATTTTCAGCCCTGATCTGTCTCCCTCTCTGCAGTCTCATATTTCCTCCTGCCTTCAAGACGTTTCTACTTGGATGTCCTACTGTCACCTCAAACTTAATATGTCCAAAACAACTCCTTATCTTCCCACACATACCCTGCTCTTCCCCTGACTTTCCCATCACTGGAGAAGGCACTATTCAATAGTTCAGTTGTATTTATTGAGCACTTACTGTGTGCAGAGCCCTCTACTAAACGCTTGGGAGAGTACATACAACAATAAGCATACACATTATCGGCCCACAAAGAGCTTACAGTCTAGAGGTGGGGACAGACATTATTATAAATAAATAAATTACAGATATATACATAAGTATTGTGGGGCTGGCGTGGGGGGCAGTGAAAACGAAGGGAACACGTCAGGATGACCCAGAAAGGAGAGGGAGAAGAGGAAAGGAGGACATAGTCAGGGAAGGCCTCATGGAGATGTGGCTTCTAAAAGTCTTTGAAGGGGGAGAGAGTAATTGTCTGTCGGATACAAGAAGGAGGGTAGTCCAGGCCAGAGGTAAGATGTGGGCTAAAGATTAGTGGCGAGATAGATGAGATCGAGGTATAGTGAGACAGTTAGCATCAGAGGAGTGAAGTGGGTGGGCTGTGTTGTAGTAGGACAGTAGCAAAGTGAGATAGGAGGGGGCAAGGTGATTTAGTGCGTTAAAGCCAGTGGTGAAGAGTTTCTGTTTTGATGCGGAGGTGGATGGGCAACCATTGGAGTTTCTTTAAGCTCTCCATCACCTTGTCCCCTCCTATCTCACCTCCCTTCTCTCTTTCTACTGCCCACCCCATGCACTCCGCTTCTCTGCTGCTCACCTCCTCACGGTCCCCCGTTCACTCCTATCCCGCTGTCGACCCCTGGCCCACATCCTACCGCTGTCCTGGAATGCTCTCCCTCCTCAAATCCGCCAAACTAACTCTCTTCCCCTCTTCTAAGCCCTATTGAGAGCTCACCTCCTCCAGGAGGTCTTCGCAGGCTGAGCCCCCATTTCCCTCTGCTCCTCCTCCCCTCCCCCCAGCTCTTCCCTCTTCCCCTCCCCTCAGCACTGTGCTCATTTGCATATATTATTTATTACCCTATTTATTTTGTTAATGAGATGTATATCTCCTTGATTCTATTTATCTTGATGATGTTGTCTTGTTTTGTTTTGTTCTGTTTTGCTTTGCCATCTGTCTCCAACGTTTAGACTGTTAGCCCATCAATGGGAAGGGATTGTCTCTATCTGTGGCCAAATTGTACATTCCAAGCGCTTAGTAAGTTTTCTGCACATAGTAAGCACTCAATAAATACTATTGAATGAATGAATGAGTGGGGAAACATTGCCTGAAAGTTTTTGTAGAAAAATGAATTGGCAGCAGAGTGAAGTATGGACTGTAATGGGGAGAGATAGGAGACAGGGAAGTCAGCAAAAAGGGTGATATAGTAATCAGTGGTAGGATATGTGATTGGATTAATGTGGTAGCAGCTGTCTCCCAAGCCTATAAACTCGGCATTATTCTTGATTCCACTTTCTCATTCAACCTACATATGCAATCTATCATTAAATTCTGTCGGTTCAACCTTTACAACATTGCTAAAATCTGCCCTTCCCCCTCCCTCCAAACTGCTACTACATTAATCTCCCAACACTTATCCTATCCCGCCTTTATTGTATCTGCTTCTTTGCTGACCTCCCTGCCTCCTGTCTCTCCCCACTCCAGTCCATACTTCACTCTGTTGCCTGGATCATTTTTCTACAAAAACGCTCAGCCCATATTTCCCCACTCCTCAAAAGCCTCCAGTAGTTGCCCATCCACTCCTGCATCAAACAGAAACTTTACCAAAGGCTTGAAAGCACTCAATCCCCTTTCCCCCTCCTATCTCACTTCACTATTCTCCTACTATAATCCAACCCATACAGTTGACTCCTCTAATGCCAACTTACTCACTGTACCTCAATCTTATCTATTGCTGCCAACCTCTTGCCCATGTCATGTGTCTGGCCTGGAACACCCTCCCTTTTCATATCCAATAGACAATTGTTCTCCTCACCTTCAAAGCTTTACTGGGCATATCTCCTCCAAGAGACTCTCCCTAAGTCCTCATTTCCTCTTTTCCCACTCCCTTCTGCATTTCCCTGACTTGCTCCCTTTCTTCACACGTAACTCTCCAACCTCCCAGCACTTCTATACATACCTATAATTTATTTATTTATATAAATGTCTGTCTCCCCCTCTTAGACTCTAAGTTCATTGTGGGCGGGGAATGTGTCTGTTATATGTTGTGTTGTACCGTCCCAATTGCTTGGCACAGTGCTCAATAAATACGATTGACAGTTGATTGACTGTAGAAGCTGATAGAGTGCTGGGAGGCTGCCGCGATTAGATATCCTGGGCTATGGCCTGGAGTGGGTAGGAGCACTGGAACTCGCCATTCCAAGTAATGTTTATCTAGTAATCGTCACCCATAATTTTTCACTCTTGTATCTTTTACATACCCTTATTGCCTGCAATTTGGTGTCTTCCCTCCAGTGGTGTAGTGGATAGGCCATAGGCCTGGGGTTCAGGAGATCATGGGTTCTAATCTCATCTCTGCCATTTTTCTACTGTGTGATCTTGTGCAAGTCACTTCACTTCTCAGGGCCTCAGTTACCTCATCTGCAATGTGGGTATTGAGACTGTAGGCCCCATGTGGGACAGGGACTGTGCCAACCCAATTTGCTGGTATCCATCACAGTGCTTAGTACACTGCCTGGCACAGTTAGGGCTTAACAAATATGACAATTTGTGAGCCTTGTGTTAGGCAGGGACTGGGTGTGGCTCATTCTGCTCACATTTTCCACAGCACTGAATACAATGCTTTACACACGATGAAGTTTTCATTTCATAATTCAATGACAAGTCAGGCAGGTGTCCCCACAAAGGAAAACTGTACAGTTGTTTTGGGGAGAAAATGGATAAACACATATTGGGAGAATTTACCTTAACTGTACACTTCAGATATTTCTTCCCGTGCTCCTCACTCACTCATCTGAGTTGTGTCAGTCTCTCATCAAGAGATCCAGCTGCTGGAATGAATGGAAACAGAGAGGAAGCCCCTGGGGTAGGAACCAGATTCCCCGCAGACTGCTGGACCCAGTGAGCAGGCCTAAGCCTCTCTCACCTATGACTTCCCCATCTTTCTTGAACTTGACCAGTCTTGGTTCCTCCTCCAAGTTCCCAAGGTCTCGGTCCAGCTATGCACAAGTCAGAGCCCAACCCTGGAGCCAGTCCAAAAATCCCACCCCAGGGACAATCAGAGTAAACTGTGCCTCCATCTGAGGTCTTCTGGGTGGCGGTGGGGGAGGGGGGAGTTCTGCCTGGACGGAGGGTTCTCGGGGAGCCCTGGAAGCCCTGACAGCATCAACCATGAGCATCACTCACCAGATTCTGCACGTCCTCTAGAAATGCATCTTTAATAAGGTCCAGGGTCACCTACAGAGGGGAGAGAGGTCTCAGGTCAAGCCTACTGTACTCCTTCTCACGCGGGCCCCAACTCAGCTGGCTCTCCTTTCCTTCCCACCTTCTCTCCATTCATTTCTCTTTCAGTTTCCCCAGAAATCCTGCCAAAATCCCCAACTCCCTTGCTCTTTTTCTACTTTCCTCCCTTGCATTCTTGCTCTTTGCCCCTCCCTCTCTTTACCAGCTCCCCACGTATGCCAATACTCCCTCCCTCCCTCCCTTCTCCTCCTGCTTCTGGTCTAATGTGTCCACTGACTGAATGGGAAAAAAGATATTCTTCTGCTCACCAGGCAACCGTTTGCATATTCCACAGAAAACACATACCTTGAGAAGAAACCCAGACATTAGTCTCCCATCTTCCATCTCCAATACACCCACACACTCACACCCATACCCACACCCACACCCACAAACACCCCCCCCCCCACACACACACACCCTTTGCCCCAGCTGAAGCCTGAGCAGACAGCAGCTTAAGTTTATCTCCCATTTAGCCAAATTGTCCTATTCTCATTGAAGAGTCATTCCTGACTGAAGTCCAGCAACTCTCTTTCTCTGTGGGCTCCACTTCACATAACTCTGGATGTGGGAGTGGAGACATGAAGTAGCATGGCTTAGTGGAAAGAGTGCCGACTTGAAAGTCGGAGGACATGGGTTCTAATCCCGGCTCCACCACTTGTCTGCTGTGTGATCTTGGGCAAGTCACAACTTTTCTAGATCTCAGTTACCCACCTGTAAAATGGGAATTAAGATTGTGAACCCCATGTAGGACATGGACTGTGTCCAACCTGAATACCTTGTGTCTACCTCAGCCCTGAGAACAGTGCCTTAACAAATACCATTTAAAAAATACCGTGTTTAAACTTATTATCAAGCCATCTTTGAGCAGGTTCCCAGATTCTTTTAGACAATATTTGGAGGCTATCTTCTAAATTTTTGCCAAAATCCCCAGAAGAACCAAAAACCCAACCCCCCACAAGAAAACCCTGCAAAGAAGGGAAAGGATACATAATACATAATTATCCTCTGCACAATTAGACACACAGGAGCCCTGGAACGGGGCATGGACAGGGCATGGAAAGGCAGGGCAGTCATTTCAGGGGTTGTTACAACTTCGGTCAACTTCTACTTCTCAGGGCAGATTTCAAAGTTGGATTGCGCAAATGTCTGCTTGGCACAAAGGCCTCCTGGCCAAACACCATCTCCAGTGAGGAAAGACCTCTCCAATCCCGGGCTCCTCCAGATCCCAACATTAGGAGCCACCTTCACTGACCCATGCGACTGACCCAGTGCTCTGGTGTCGACTCCACCCCGACCAGTCTGTACGAGACTAGTTTGGCCAAACTTTCTAGGTAAAGGAATCTCACCACCAGGTAGTGCCTTGGGCATAAGTGACACAGCCCAAAAATGACAGTGGTAGTCAGTGAGGGAGCAGGGTGAAAACAAGTTATAGAGTCCTCACCCTGCACCTCTATACCAAACCAGTCAGAAGTCAGGAATGGGAGTGTCCTGAGTGCCCAGAGTTCCCTTTTGGGGAGAAGAGGGATGATTTACTGCCCTCCTACAGATTGGATCTAGTTTGGACACTATTTCTGAGTGAGATGGTCTCTTCCACAGTATAAAAATATTGGCAACCCTAACAGGTTCATCAATAAAGGTTCTGGCTGTGGATGATCAGTAGGAAAAGAGAAAGCATAAATTTTAGATATGGAGGGGAATCCATGCAGAACCTCAAAATCTTCTATCTGACTTTCCCCCTCTGTCTGTTCCCCTCAAGCCTCAATCAATTCAACAGCATAGTCTCCACTAGTTGTCTAACCTCAGTCTGCAATAGACCACCTTAACAGCCTTCAAAAACCACCCACAATTAGTTACCATGTATATCCCCAAATCAAGATCTTCCTGCCATTGCTGGGACCAAAGGACTCCATGGAAATGCCAGATCAAGAGCTAACAAAGCCCCAGATCAAGGACTTGTTAATAATAAAAATAGTACTTGTCAAGCAGTTACTATGGGCCAAGCACTGTTCTAAGCACAGGATAGATGCAAGTTAATAAGGTTAGACATAGCCCTTGTCCCACATGGGGCTCACACTCTTAATCTCCATTTTACAGATGAGGTAACTGAGGCCCAGAGAAGTTTGGTGACTTGCCCAAGGTCACACAGCAGATGCAAGGCAGAGGTGAAATTAGAATCCAGGTCCTTCTGATTCCCAGGCTTGTGTTCTATCCACTAAGCCATGCTGCTTCTCACAAAGCCCTGGGTTCAATGTGCTGGGTCTTGCTGGGATCTAGACTGAAAGCTTCCTCTAGATTGAAAACTTGTTGTGGGCAGGGAAAGTGTCCATCAACTCTGTTGTATTCTCCCCAACACATAGTACAGTTCTCTGCACATGGTAAGCTTTCAATAAATACCAGTGGTGATTATGATGATGATGATGATGGTGCCCTGCTGAGCCTCAGAACTGTTCCAGACCTTTGGTGGTGCCGTGGGACCTATTCCAGAGCCCTGGTCCTTTTATATTTTTTTATTGTGTTCGTTAAACACTTGTTATGTGTCACACACTGTTCTAAATTCTGGGGTAGGTACATGTTAATTACGTCGGACACAGTCCCTGTTCTACATGGGGCTCACAGTCTAAGTGGGAGGAAGAACAGATAATTAATCCCCATTTGAGGAAACTGAGACCCAAATAAATTAAGTGATTTGCCCAAGGTCACACAGCAAGCAATTGGCACAGCTGGTATTAGAACCCAGCCTGCCATTACCAAAACTAGCTGGTCTCACCCTCGCATCATCACCACGATCCACCCTTTCCACTCCATCCAAACCCCTGCCTTGTTGGTACAATCTTTCATCATATCCCAATTGGATTACTGCATCAGCATCCTTTCTGTTTTCACAACATCCTGACTCTCCTCGCTTCAGTCTATACTTCACTCTGCTGCCTGGAATATCTTTCTACAGAAATGCTCTGGGCATGTCACCCCCCTCCTCAAAAATCTCCAGTGATTGCCTATCAACCTTTGCATCAAGCAAAAATTCCTCACTATTGGCTTCAAAGCTCTCTATCACCTTGACCCCTCTTACCTCAATTCCCTTCTTTCCTTCTCCAGCCCATCCCACACACTCCACTCCTCTGCTGTTAACCTCCTCATTGGGCCTCGTTCTCGCCTATCCCACAGTCGAGGCCCGGCCCACATCCTACCTCTGGCCTGCAATGTCCTCCCTCCTCACATCCACCAAACTAGCCCTCTTCCCCCTTTCAAAGCCCTACTGAGAGCTCACCTCCTTCAGGAGGCCTTCCCAGATTGAGCCCCCATTTTCCTCAGCTCCTACTCTCCTCCCAATCGTCCCTACTCCCTTCCTCTACTCTACCCCCTTCCCCGTCCCACAGCACTTGTGCATATTGTTACATATTTATTATTCTATTTATTTTATTAATGATGTGTATATATCTACAATTCTATTCATCTATTTTGATGCTATTGATGCCTGTCTATTTGTTTGGTTTTGTTGTCTGGCTCCCCCTTCCAGACTGTGAGTCCGTTGTTGGGTAGGGATTGTATCTGTCTGTTGCCCGAATTGTACTTTCCATGTGCTTAGTACAGTGCTCTGCTCACAGTAAGTGCTCAATAAATACGATTGAATGAAATTAGAATCCATGTCCTATGACTCCCAGGCCTGGGCTCTTTCTACTAGGCCATGCTGCTTCTTCTTTTGGGGAAGGAGTCATAGCAGGATGACAGGGTCCAGGGTGAAATGGTACTCTGGTGAGAGTGAAGCAAGAGGTACTGGGTATAAAAGGACAATCAACCTAAGGAGCACCTCTGCTACCTCACACTGTGGCTCCACCAAACCCTGACTCCATACTCTGACCTCACCAGGACAGAATCCTGCTGAGGGCTTCCATATTTCCAGGCCTGAGGAGGCATTACAGCCACTAAGAGAGACCACAGGTTAAAGCACTCTAGTATCTCTCTCCCAGGACATATGTGAAGCTGCCCATGTTCTTCTCTCTGGAGCCAGGATTTCTTCAACAATGTTCCCTGGCTTCCCAAGGCAACTCTCCTCTGGATTGCTGATTCCTCCAACTCTGCATGCTGAGAATAATAATAGCAATAATTGCGGTATTTCTTAAGCATTTTCTATGTGCCAAGCACTGTAGCAACACTGGGGTAGATACAAGATAATCAAGTCCCACATGGGGTTCACGGTCTAAACAGGAGGGAGAAATGTTATTGAATCTCCATTTTACAGATGAGATAACTGAGGCCTAGAGAAGTGAAATGTCTTGCCCAAGGTCACACAGCAGGTATGTGGCAGGTCAATTGGGTCTTTCCACTAGGCCACGCTGAGAAAGGGGAGAAGTCTTCCTACCAACCTTCCACTTCACCCTTTCTAGAGTTCCAGCCCCAGCAGCACCTACTCTTTGTTATTAGTTAAGTCTCATGTGATGTCCTCTGGGAAAGGAAGCCCCCATGGGTGCATGGGCGGGTTTCTGTTCTAACTCAGGTCATGGTTTGGGTCCAGTGAGTTTGCAAATGTATTGACCTGGGTAGGACTCTCAACGTGTGCGTGTGTGTGTGTGTGTGTGTGTGTGTGTGTGTGTACATGCACTTACAAGCACACATAGTAGTCCTTCATATTCAAAGAATATGAAGCAGCGTCACCTAGAGGAATAAAGCACAGGCCTGGAAGCCAGAGGACCTGGTTTCTAATCTTGACTCCACCACTTGCCTACTGTGTGACCTTAGGCAAATCACTTAACTTCTCTATGCCTCAGTTTCTTCAACCTCAAAATGGGGATTCAATACCTATTCTCCTCCTACTTAGACTGTGAAGCTCCATATGAGACTGAGATTATATTTGGCCTGATTAATTTGTATCTATCCCAGTGCTTAGAATAGTGCTTGACACATAGTAAGCACTTACCCAGTACTATTAAAAAAAAGAAAAAAAGAAGGCATGACTGTTGGCAAAGTTCCCTTATGGGTGCATGGGTGGCTGTAAGTTCCTTGTGGGCAGGAACGCTGCTTACCAACTCTCTTGCACTGTACTTTCCCAAGTGCTTATTGGGTGCTCTGCACACAGTAAGCGCACAATAAATACGATTGAATGAATAAATACCATTGGTTGATGCCATTTATTGAATCAGTGCGATTTCTTGAGTGCTGATTGTGAGCAGAGCACTGAACTAAAGATGCTTTGTAAAGAGTTGGCACTCAATACAGTGCTTTGCACTCAATCGGCCCTCCGTCAATCCTGGCTTTACCAATTCTGTAATCGTAGTGGTAACAAAATACATTTGGTTTCTTGGTAATGTTTGTGAGTGCCTTGAATACCCAGAAGCCTCGCTCCCAGAAGGCAGAGCATGGGATATGAAGCATCACCCTGCTCTGGGAATGCCCTACCACGCTTTCTGTCACTGCTCAGCATAAGCCATGGGGGATGGGACACAGTGCTAGCAAAGTTCCCACTTCCCTCTGCTCCATTCAGAGGCCCCGGCCCTGAGATTTTCTCCATCTATTTTCGGCTTATCCCAGAATCCCCAGTGCCCTGGCACTGTTGGCTCAGGAGATTGTTAAATATGGGTGTCCCAAAGGACTCCCAAAACTTGCTCTTTAAATGTCCATCTCTGGCAACCCTATATGACAGGGAGAATGGAGCAAGGAACTCCCACACCGAACTTGCACCCATGAATGTGCACAAACACAAACACACATGCTCATGCTCCCTTCCTTCCCCATACACACATACAAACATGGATGAAATTTGGGACCAGTGATTTCAGCTCTACGAGTACTCTACCCTCTGCCACTGCTTGGGCCTCTGGTAAGTGGCTGGCTGGGTGGGTGAGTGAGTAGGTGGGTGGGGTATTACATCCAAAAGCCGGTTATCCAAATGAACTGGGACTGAGGCTAAATATGAACTACAATAGCCATTATCGTCAACAGTATTTTCTGAGCCCTTATTGTGTAAGTGGCTAGCTATTCTAACTTACTTATTCTGATTACCCCATATGTAATATTTTTATATCTTTCTTCCCCATTAGAATGTAAGTTCCAGGAGGAGAATATAGTTCATGCTTCTTTTGCACTTTCCCGTACTCTCTCGAATAAGCTCCTGGGAGAGTATAGTACAACAGAGTTGGTAGACATGTACCTTGCCCACAGTAATCGACTAGATTGTAAGGTCTTTTGAGGGCAGGGATGGTGCCTGCCAACTCTATTGTATTGTAATAAGAATAATAATAATGATATGTGCTAAGCACTTACTGTGTGCTAAGCACTGTTCTAAGCACTGGGGTAGATACAGGGAAATCAGGTTGTCCCAAGTGGGGCTCACACTTTGAATCCCCATTTTACAGATGAGGTAACTGAGGCACAGAGAAATTAAGTGACTTGCCCAAGGTCACGCAGCAGACAAGTGGCGGAGGCAGGATTAGAATCCCTTGTCCTCTGACTCCCAAGCCCGTGCTCTTTCTACTAAGCCAACTGCTTAGTACAGTGCTATGCACACTCTAAATGCTCAAGAAATACCATCTATTGGGTGCTCATTAAATATCTTTGCTACTCTCTTACTTCTTTGGAGGACTGAAACAATTAAAGAAGCATTTTGTTCCTTTGAAGCTTACCCAATTGTGTTCAGTTAGTTGAACTTTTGGTGAGCCAACCTAGCCACTGTGTCTCACATTTGTCTCTTGCTTCTGCTGCTGATGACTTGCTCACACCCCTCTTTCTGCTTGGAACTCCCTCTCCCTTCATATCCTGCCAATCACATCTCCTCCAGCAGGGGTCTTCCCTGATTATTCTCTCATAGTAATAATAATTAATAATTATGGTATTTGTAAAGTGTTTACCATGTGCCAATCACTGTTCTAAGTACTGAGATAAATACAAAGTAATCAGGTCCCTCAGGGACTCACAGTCTTAATCCCCATTTTACAGATGAGGTAAATGAGGCACAGAGAAGTTAAGTGACTTGCCCAAGGTCACACAGCAGATAAGTTAGTTGCCATTGTTTTTACGAGATGTTCTTCCCCTTGACGCTGTTTAGTGCCATTGTTCTCGTCTGTCCGTCTCCCCCGATTAGACTGTAAGCCCGTCAAACGGCAGGGACTGTCTCTATCTGTTGCCGACTTGTTCATCCCAAGCGCTTAGTACAGTGCTCTGCACATAGTAAGCGCTCAATAAATACTATTGAATGAATGAATGAATGAAGTGGAGGAGCCAGGATTAGAACCCACATCCTGTGATTACTAAGTCGGTGCTCTTGCCACTGCATAACACTGCTCATCTCCACAATCTATTTCCCCCACTACTAGCACTCCAGCATTTCCACATCACCTAAGCATCCAACTCCATTCCTGTTACAAAACATTTATGTGCATATCTTTAAATTCTCTTGCTTTCTCCTACCTGTCATTTATTTTAATACCTGTCTCCCCTGCTAGATTTTCAGCACCTTGAGGGCAGGGATCATGTCTGTTAATTCTATTGTATTCTCCCAAGCAGTTGGTAGTGTTCTACCGGTAGTAATAACAATAATAATAATAGCAACAATGGCAAAAATAATAATATTTGTTAAGCATTTAGTAGGTACCAAGTATTGTACTAAATACTGGTGTAGGTACAAGATAATTTACACCATTACAAGATAATCAGATCAGTCACATTCCCTGTCCCACAATCTGAGTGGGAGGGAGAACAGCTATTTAATTTCCCTTTAACAGATAATAATAATGTTGGTATTTAAGTGCTTACTATGTGCAGAGCACTGTTCTAAGAGCTGGGGTAGATACAGGGTCATCAGGTTGTCCCAGATAGGGTTCACAGTCTTAATCCCCATTTTACAGATGAGGTAACTGAGGCACAGAGAAGTTAAGTGACTTGCCCACAGTCACACAGCTGACAAGTGGCAGAGCTGGGATTAGAACCCATGACCTCTGACTGCCAAGCATGGACTCTTTCCACTGAGCCATGCTGCTTCTCCAGATGAGGAAACGGGGGAAGTGAGAAGTAAAGTGACTTGTCCAACGTTGCAAAGCAGCAGGTAGCAGATCTGGGATTCCCCAACTACTACAAATAGTATTGATTGATTAATTATTCCTTTCCTTACTCAAGACGGCCTCTTTTTAGAGAACCAGTCATTTGGGAGAAAGGATTCTCCCTGTACTTATATCCCATACTGCTCTGATTCTAACTTCTGTGTTCCAATCGCTGCTGCAGGAAAAATCTGTCTTTAGACAGGTGAAAAGTGTAATAATAATAATAATGTTGGTATTTGTTAAGCGCTTACTATGTGCCGAGCACTGTTCTAAGCGCTGGGGTCGACATAGGGGAATCAGGTTGTCCCACGTGGGGCTCACAGTCTTAATCCCCATTTTACAGAGGAGGGAACTGAGGCACAGAGAAGTTAAGTGACTTGCCCACAGTCACACAGCCGACAAGTGGCAGAGCTGGGATTCGAACTCATGAGCCCTGACTCCAAAGCTCGTGCTCTTTCCACTGAGCCACGCTGTGTACTGCCTCTGCTAACCCACTCCCTAATAATAATAATAATAATAATATTGGTATTTGTTAAGCGCTTACTATGTGCAGAGCACTGTTCTAAGCACTGGGGAAGATACAGGGTAATCAGGTCGTCCCACGTGAGGCTCACAGTTAATCCCCATTTTACAGATGAGGTAACTGAGGCACAGAGAAGTTAAGTGACTTACCCACAGTCACACAGCTGACAAGTGGCAGAGCCGGGAATTGAACCCATGACCTCTGACTCCGAAGCCCGTGCTCTTTCCACTGAGCCACACTGCTTCCCCTAATCCTCACTCCAATAGAGCTAGGGAGTGGAAGAAGCCAGCAGCATGACCTACTGGATAGAGCCTGGACCAGGGAGTCAGAAAGACCTGGGTTCTAATCCCAGCTCTGCCACTTCTCTATTGTGTGAGCTTGAGCAAGTCACTTAACTTCTCTGGGCCTCATTTACCTCATCTGTAAAATGGAGATTAAGACTGTGAGCTTCATGTGGGACACGGACTTTGTCCAACCTGACTAGCTACTATCTATCTCAGTGCCTGGCACAAAGTAGGTACTTAATGTATGCCATAAAACAAAAAAGCAAACAAACAAAAAAACCCAGCCTGTAAAGGTCGTGACTTAGTCCCAGCGGAGCAGAGCCTGATTAGTTTGTAAGCAAGTGAAGCTTTTGTCCCTGGGTGTACTGGTGGGGGCAGCCCCAAGTGGGGCAGGGGGAATGCAGCAGGACAGAAGTGAATAGAAATTTGAAATAATAATAATAAACTTGGTCACTTCACCTATCTGTAATTTGTATTAATGTCTTTCTTCCCCTCTAGGTTGTAAGCTCCTTGAGGGCAGGGATCATGTCTATCAACTCTCTTGGTAACCAATGCTTTGTTCAGTACTCTGAAGAGAGTAAGCTCTTAAGAAATACCATTGATTGAATGATTGACTTCATGCCCGGAAACTTGGGAAGGAAGCACAGTGACCCTGGAGCAAGGAGTGAGGGGGCCAAGGGTTCCCCAGGAGAAGCCCCTCTAGATTCAGAGGCTCAAGCAGACTTCTCTAAGACATCATACGGAAGGGGACTGTGTGCTTCATGTGAGACAGGGCCTGGGTCTGACCTGATTAAGTTGTAGCTATCCCAGGATTTAGAACACATAATAAGTGCTGAACAAATACAGTAATAATAATGATGATAATAATAATGATAATTGGGGGGGGGCAGATTTTTTCCCCTCCTCAGGCCATCCAAATGTCTGAAACCAGCTCTCCAAAGGAGATGAAGGAATTTCTCTTCTCCTGGACCCTTCCTTCAGGCAGCTCAAGCCCTTGTCCGTCCACCTATATCATGGCTGTCCTCTGACTTTTCTGGCCAGTCTCCTTGCTTCCCATCAAAATCAGCAACTCATCTTATTCTGAGGTCAGAGACTTCAGCTTTTCGCAGGTAAACAGCTTGTGTGTGATGCCACTGTCCAACTGGGGAGTGAGAAGCAGAGAGAGGAAAGAGTATCTCGTGGCTCTGAATGTATGAAACATACAGACTGCTCCATTGATGGTTTAGCTACAACACTGACACAACTTCAGTGTCATCAATACTATGTGTACTAAGTGCTTAGGAGGGTATAATACAACAGAGTTAGCAGGCACATTTCCTGCCCTCAAAGAGTTTATGGTCTAGAGGGAGAGACAGACATTAATCTAAAGAAATAATATATAATATATAATTTAAATATATGTACATAACTTCTGTGAGGTTGATAGTGGGGCAAATATCAAATGTCCAAAGGTCACAGACCCAAGTGCAACTACCCTAACCCATCTTCCATTCAAGACTCAGTTTCCCTGCAGGGGAACAGGCATAGCAATAATAACTGATGAGAGCAAATTGACGAGAGCAGATTGGAAAGAACTACATGCCCTATGACCAGATGTTTATGCCTAAACAACAGAGATTACCAAAAGTACCTTGAGGTTTTGAGTTGAGTTGAGCTGAGTTGGTGCGGTGACATGGAGAATCCTGTGAGTCAGTGCTTTCAGAGTCCTGAAGGAAGAAAGGTGGAAGCTCACAGGGCAGCATGGAGGGTGAAATTTAGCCCAGGGCCCAAAATGCCCAGGTGACAGAGGAGGCCCCAGGGAAGGAAGAAGGGCCAATGTGGCATAGTCTATAAAATGAAAGGGCAACCAATTGGTCATATTTATTGAGTGCTCACTGCGTGTAGATCACTGTATTAAGCGCTTGGTAGAATGCACTATACAGAGTTATTAGACATAATCCCTGCCCTCAAGGAGTTTACAGTCTAGAGGAGAATGTGGACCTGCTGGACACAGGACAGGGAGAAGTCCAGAACCCTAAGAATTCAGGCTTTGAGTATGTGAAGCTGCCCTGTTCCTCTCTCTGGAGCCAGAATTTCCTCAACAATGTTCCCTGGCTTCCCAAGGCAACTCTCCTCTGGATTGCTGATTCCTCCCAGGGAGTTAAGGGATTGATGACCATAGGTTGAGCTCATTTTCTAATAAGAATAAGAATAATAATAATGATGGTATTTGTTAAGCACTTACTATGTGCCAAGCACTGTTCTAAGTGCTGAGGTAGATACAAGGTAATCAGGTTATCCCACATGGGGCTTAAAGTTCTTAATCCCCATTTTACAGATGAGGTAACTGAGGCACAGAGAAGATAAGTGACTTGCCGGGATGTCACACAGCACAAGTAGTGGAGCTGGAATTAGAACCCACGTCCTAACTCCCGAGCCTTCTGTCACAAGGCCACACAGCTTCTCTGCTCACTATGGGCAGAGATCACATCTGCTGATTCTGTGGTATTGTACTCTCCCAAATGCTCAGTATGATGCTCAGCACAAAGTAAGTGCTCAATAAAAACTATTGATTGATTGAAGAGAGTTTGTCTGGATAATACCTTCACCTTGCTGAACCTAAGTAGACAGAAAGATGGGGAAGCAAAGATGTCATTTTACAAGTTCCCATCCAAAATGTGGAAACATTTGCCTCACTCTCTGATACAATTCTATTCTCTTTCTTGCCTTTTAATCAATCAGTGACATTTAATTGAGCTATTACTGTGTGCACAGCACTTTATTAAATGTGTGGGAGAGTACAATACTATAGAGTTTGTAGACATGACCCTCCAGGAACTTAGAGTCTACTGAGGGAGGCATTAAATAAATTAATTTAATTTTTCTAAATAATTAAAATAAATTATATAGGGGAAGGAACTGAGTGTGAAGATATGTGCATAAGTGCTGTGGGGGCTGGGGCTGTAGAGGAGAGAACCTAGGTGCTCAGGGAATGAGACAACTTGGCTTAGTGGAAAGAATACAGGCTTGGGAGATAGAGGTCGTGGGTCCTAAACGTGGCTCTGCTACTTGTCAGCCGTGTGACTTTGGGCAAATCACTTTACTTCTCTGTGTCTCAGTTACCTCATCTGTAAAATGGAGATTGAGGCTGTGGACAACCTACTTGGGACAACCTGATTACCTTGTATCTACCCCAGCACTTAGAACAGTATTTGGCACATGGTAAGCACTTAACAAATACCATTATTATTATTACTAATAAATGCAACTTATGTCTACTTTTTTTCTTAGACATTTGTGATCTTGTCAATTAGAGCCTTAGCCAATTTTCCACCATGTCTGCCTCCAACCTGACTCAGAGCAGGCCCGCATTCTTCATCCTGAAGGGCATTCCTGGGCTTGAAGCCATGCACGTGTGGATCTCCATTCCATTCTCCTCCCTGTACTGTGCCACCATCTTGGGGAACTGCACCCTCCTCTTTGTCATCGGCACCGAGCGCTCTCTGCACAAGCCCATGTACCTCCTCGTCGCCATGCTGGCGCTCACCGATCTGGGCATGTCCACCACCACCATCCCCAAGGTCCTCTGCATCTTCTGGTTCAACTGGACCAGGATCAGTTTTGAGGGCTGCCTCACCCAGCTCTTCTTCATCCACTCCATCTCGGCCCTGCAGTCAGCCATCTTGACGACCATGGCCTTCGACCGCTACATTGCCATCTGCCAGCCCCTGAGGTACACGTCCATCCTCTCCAATGGGCGAATTGGCCTGATCGGGCTGGCAAGCCTGGTGAGAGCCACCCTCTTCATCCTCCCCATGCCCCTCCTCCTTCAGAAGATGTCCTTCTGTGGGCACAGGGAGATCCCCTACACCTACTGCGAGCACATGGCCGTGGTGAAGATGGCGTGCGTCGACACCAGGGTTAACCGGATGTTTGGCCTGGCCATTGCCCTGGTGGTGGTGGGCCTGGACCTTTCGGCCATCGGTTCTTCCTACGCCTTGATCCTGAGGGCAGTGCTGCGTCTCTCCTCCCACCAGGCCCACCACAAGGCCGTCCACACCTGCACCGCGCATGTCTGTGTCATGCTGACCTCCTACACGCCCTGCCTCTTCTCCTTCCTCACCCATCGCTTTGGCCATGGTATCCCTCCTCATGTCCACACCATCCTAGGCAACCTCTACTTCCTGTTCCCACCCATGTTGAACCCCATCATTTATGGTGTCAAGACCAAGGAGTTCTGGGACAAGGTGGCAAAGTACAAGTGCTGGAGGCCAGCCCCTTGACCTTGCCAACAACCAAAAGCCAGCCCCTATAAAGAAGGTCAAAACTGGCTGTGTCTGCCCTCTGACCCAGACCCCATACCTTGAAGGCTTTGGCTCCAGAATTCCCAAATGTGTTCACATCAATGACCAACATTGTCCTTAGTCCATCTCCATGAGGTTAAGGGGTGAGGGTGAGGAAAAGCCTGCCCATTTTCTTATGAGGAAACTGAACCCCAAAAAGGTGAGTTGCTAAAAGTCACACCCAGCAGATCAGAGGCAGCACTGGAACTGGAACCCAGATCTCAGTCAATCCATCATTGCATTTATTGAGTTCTTACTGTGTGCAGAGCACTGTACTAAGTGCTTGGGAGAGTGTAATACAGCAACAAACTGACACAGTCCCTGTCCACAGTGAGCTGATAGTCTACAGGGAGAGACAGACAGTAATATAAATAAATAAATGACAGATATGTACATAAGTGCTGTGAGACTGGGATTGGGGATGAATAAAGGGAGCAGGTCAAGGCATCGTAGAAGGGAGCAAGAGAAGAGGAAAAGAGGGCTTTCAGACTCTATTTTCATTAGCCTCCTCAGTCACTGACCTATCTGTGATGTAGGTGAAATCACACCTGTTGACCCCTCAAGCCTGACTACACCGTCCCCAAAACACACCCCATCTATTTCTGCCCACCTCCTCCCCGGTCTCTCAGGTGAGACTCTAGTACAACACCACACAACTAAAAGCAGAGCTTGAGGCTGGCCAGAATCATTGCAGTCCCTCTGGGGGGGGTCAATCAATCAATTAATCAATCAATCATGTTTATTGTGGGCTTACTGTATGCAGAGACGGTAGTAAGCTTCGGAGAGTACAATATAATGGAATTGGTAGACGTGTTCCCTGCCCACAGTGAGTTTACAATCTAGAGAGGGAGAGAATTTAGGGGGGTTATGTGAAATAAAGTGCCACTGCCAACACCGGTGCTGATTCAGGTCACTCTTGAATAATGATAACAATTATCATATTTGTTAAGCGCTTACTATGTGCCGAGCACTGTTCTGAGCACTGGGGTAGAAATACAGTAATAAGGGTGTCCCATGTGGGGCTCACAGTCTTAATCCTCATTTTACAGATGAGGTAACTGAGGCACAAAGAAGTTAAGTAATTTGCCCAAGGTCACATACCAGACGAGTTGTGAAGCAGGATTAGAACCCACATCCTCTAATTCTCAAGCCCATGCTCTTTCCACTAAGCCACACTGACACTGCCGCAGTGTGCCACAGTTCCACACTGGTGACTCCCCACTGAAGTTGTCCAAGGGATTTAATGCCACATCCCATGACGCCGCAATTTAGTCCTTCTGAAGGCACAGAATGCAACTGGGATTCAACTTGCCAGTCCTTCCCCATAAAGGTTGGCTCCTGAGGTTTGGGGGAATGCCAAATCCCAGCCCCTGCCAGCCTCCCTGCCATTACAAGTCTGTGGTATTATACTAATCATTCAGGCATTGCCTTGGGTTATAAATATATATTGGTGTTTCAGTGGCAACAATAGTTGTACAATAGATTCTTAAAATAGTTTCAAGAATAGGCTCCTATTCCTTATCAGCTACTTGTTTCAATCTTAAACCTAAGGATTACTGCCCTGCCAGATGACTGAAATATTTCCCATAGCAGCCTCTCTGTAGACACACCATCCACAGGCTCATCACTGGTAGTCCACCCTGCTGACTCTCAGCCTTCCTGGTAGACATCAATCCATTTATTTCCCACACCTGATGGAGTCTCCCTCTCCTTCTGTCTCTGAGGTTTCTTCCCCTCTTTTCTGGCCCTCCACCTTGCCCAATTCCTCTCCTGTGATTGGCGGTATCCCAGCTGATGTCAACCTCAGACTTCTGATCGAGACAGGAAAAACAGCCACTCAGAGGGTTGGCACGTTGACTCACTGGAAGCCGTTGTCACTATCAGCCTGCACCAGAGACCAAATAATTGGGAAGCAGCGAGGCTCAGTGGAAAGAGCATGGGCTTTGGAGTCAGGGCTCATGAGTTCGAATCCCAGCTCTGCCACTTGTCGGCTGTGTGACTGTGGGCAAGTCACTTAACTTCTCTGTGCCTCAGTTCCCTCATCTGTAAAATGGGGATTAAGACTGTGAGCCCCACGTGGGACAACCTGATCCCTCTATGTCTACCCCAGCGCTTAGAACAGTGCTCGGCACATAGTAAGCGCTTAACAAATACCAACATTATTATTATTATTATTAATTTGTGAGGTGAGGGAGAGACCAGATGGAGTTGACCAAGTGGCCTCTGACCCCACCCTTTCCCAGACACAAGCTGCGGGGGCTCCTTTTCTCTGTTTTGTGTCTCGTTGGGCTACATCTCAGGACCACTGTGTTGCTCAAGACCCAGTGCCTTCCAAAGCTTTCTGAACAGCAAACCAGACCTCACTACCTGTGTACAAAAATGGGGTTACAAGATTCATTTCCCTCCTTCAACAGATGGGAAAATCGAGGCCCTTCATTCCCAGTGAGAAGCCTAATTGGAGAGAAAGTCAAGGGAACTCCTCTTCCCATGCCAAGCTCAGCCCTGTAGGTTAATAATAATTTTGGCATTCAGTGCCAAACACTGCATTAAAGAGCTGGTATGCAAAATTAAATAATCAGGTCAGACACAGTCCCCGGCCCACATGAGGCTCTCAGCCTAAATTGGAGGGAGAACAGGTATTTAATCCCCATTTTACAGATGAGGGAACCAAGGCATTAGAGAAGTTAAGTGACTTGCCCAAGAACGCCCAGTAGGCAAGTGGCCAGCAGGGATTAGAACCCAGATCCTCTGACTCCCAGACTCAGATTCTTTCCATGCTGCTTCTAGGCCATGCTGCTTCTCAATCTTTTAGACCAACATGGAAGACCTTTATGGAAGTCAGGGGAGATGTCTTTTATGATAAGAAAGGTGGAACCTCAGCAGGAGCCCAATAAATGTCAAAAGCACTTACAATGTGCCAGACATTGTACTAAGAGTTGTAATAGATACAAGCTAATGAGGTTGCACACAGTCCTTGTCCCACACAGGGCTCAAAATCTTAATCCACATTTTACAGATAAGGGAGCTGAGACACAGAGAAGTTGTCTTTTGCCCAAGGTCACACAGCAGACAGGTGGCAGAGCTCAGATTACAACCCAAGTTCTTCTTACTCCTAGGCCAGTGCTCTATTCACTGGGCCACACTACTCCCTCCTACTTAGACTATGAGCAGGGACTGTAGCCAACCTGATTAAATTGTATCAATCCCAGTATCTAGGACAATGTTTGTCACATAGTAAGTGTTTAACAAACTTTTTTTTAAAAAAAAAGTCCCAGCAGGAGGGCAGGGCACACACCCTTAGCCTGAGGACAGAGAGCACTGGAAGCGGAAGGATTTTATAAAACAGCCCTGCTGCTGCCACCTACTCACTTCTATCCAAAGGCCTCCAGGACCCATGTCTGGATGAACATTACTGAGAAATTTTGCCCCCATGCCAAATCTGATTTTCCGGCTGGGCATGGACCAGAAATCAACAGTTCTGGAAACTCTGGGGTCGAAACAAAGCCCTGCTGCTTCCAATCAGTCACTGGTAATAGTAATGGTATTTGTTAAGCACTTACTAGGTGCCAGGCACTGAACTAAGCACTGGGTTGGATACAAGCAAATTGGATTGGACACAGTCCCTGTCCCATGTGGGGCTCATAACCTCAATCCCCATTTTATGGATGAAGCAACTGAGGCACAGAGAAGTGACATGACTCGCTCAAGGTCCCACAGCAGACAAGTGGTGGAGTCAAGATTAGAACCCGTGACCTTCTGACTCCCTGGCCCAAGCTCTATCCATTATTCCGTGCTGCTGGTACTTGAGTCCTTACTTCCAGCACAGTACTGTACTAAGTGCTTGTGAGAGTACAATACTTGGTCCCTGCCCTCCAGGAGCTTATGGTCTAGCTGGGCTACAGTCCAGAGGTCACACACAGACATTTTCAAGTCACAATTCCCTCTGGGCTCAGAGTTAGAACCAAGAGAAATGCTTCCTCCACACTCTCCCACCTACCTCAAATCAATCAACCAATCAGTCAAGCATATTTATTGAGTGCTTACTGTGTGAAGAATATGTACTAAGTACTTGGAAAAGTGCAAATACAACAGAGTTGGTATTGACATTCTCTGCCCACGATGAATTTACAGTCTAGAGACAAGATTACAGTGACTCCCAACACTTCCTCCTGGGGCCACCTGATCCTGGAGAGGTGTAAGGGTCTGATCCAGTGATGTTCTACCTAACAAATTTCACCCTGCATGAGGCCTGAACTTCACTGGGTGTGTGTGATGGGGATGTGGGGAGCGAGAAACAGCTTGAAAAGCAGTGCAAGAAGCAGCATGGCCTAGGAGATAAAACAAAGGCCTGGGAGCCAGAGCACCTTTATTTTTTTTCATTGTATTAAGCACTTACTATGTGCCAAGCACTATACTAAGTGCTGGGGTAGATACAAGCTAAACAGGCAGTACACAATCCACGTCCCATATGGGGCTCAGATCTCCATTTAACAGATGAGGTAACTGAGGCACAGAGAAGTTAAGTGATTTGTCCAAGATTGCACAGCAGAGAAGTATTTTTTCAATTGTATTTATTTAGCGCTTATTGTGTGTAGAGCACTGTACTAAGCACTTGGAAAGTATAACTCAGCAACATATAGTGACAATCCCTACCCAACAACAGGCTAACAGTCTAGAAGGGGGCTGGGGGAGGTGGGGAGTGAGATTAGAGCTCATGTCCTCTGACTTTCAGGCTCATACTTGCTCTTTACACGTGATACTTGAGCAGTAACTATATTAGTTACTAACTATACTAACTATATTAGTGTTTTTCATAAAGCAGTGCTCAAAGAAGCACTAAGCAAGAATAATAATAATAATAGTTATGGGGAGGGATAAAGAGGTTAGGTTTGTATGAGGATGCTTCAGGTGAAATCTAGACACCTCAGGGCCTCAATTTCTTTAAAAAGTTGAAAATCCATTGCAAAAAACTTCATAAACATATATATATATATTTGAAAATTATTATTATTATTTAAGAATGATATATAATCTGGGTTCTAATCTTGGCTCCACCACTTGCTTGCTGTGTGACCTTAGGCAAATCACATAACTTCTCTATGCCTCAGTTTCCTCAACTGAAAAATGAAGATTCAATTCCTGTTCTGCCTCCTACTTAGACTATGAGCTCCCTGGGGGATAGGGACTCTATTCAACCTAATTAACTTATATCTACACCAGTGCTTAGAAGAGTGTTTGATGGATAATAATAATTATGGTATTTGATAAGCACTTACTATGTGCCAAGCACTGTTCTAAGCACCAGGGTAGATACAAGGGTAATCAGATTGTCCCACATGGGCTCAAAGTCTTAATCCCCTTTTTACAGAGGAGGTAACTGAGGCCCAGAGAAGTTAAGTGACTTGCCCAAAGTCACACAGCTGACATGTGGCGGAGGCAGGATTAGAACCCATGACCTTCTGACTTCCAGGCCTGTGCTCTATCCATTATGCCATGCTGCTTAGACCTTCCATTCCTAACCATGCAGAAAAATGTCAAAGAGGGCAGCCATCACATAGGTCCTCCAAAATGGAGCCATAAGAGACAGAGCCCTAGACTGGGGGACTGTGAAGTTGAGCCAGGATGGCCTCACTCAAGGTTGAGAGAGAGAATGTAGTGATGTGAGAGAAACAGATGTGTTGGATGATCCATCCTTAACCGTAAGGATGGGCATCCAGGAAGGCAACCAGCACATGGTACCTCCAAGCACCATGGTGCCACTGCCAGAGCCAGAGTCCTGGGCTAGATGAGTTGCTCATTTGACCCAGGATGGCACTGCCATGATCTAGGGGTGAAGCAATCACCCCTACACACACTGAGGGGAATGACCCCCTTGAAGTTTAGCAAATGTCCAACCCTAATCCCCTTGCAATGAAAGCAGAGTTGGATTGCATTTCCTCCTGTGGAGAGTTTGGAGAGGGGGTGGAGGAAGAGGCTCTAATCCCCACTGAAAAGGGGCCTGAGAAAGGGGGGCGGGAAGGGTGGGGCAGGAGGACATCTCAGGTTTGGCTTAATCTGTTTGTCTAGGGAGGGCCTGCTCTGGTTTAATAGCTCAGGGTTGAGATAAATGGACTGCAGCTCATTATAAAAGAGATGAAGACAGACAGAGTGGCACAGTCCTAAAGAGTGTTGATCTCAGATAACAAGTTCTCCACCGGAGGAGGGGGTTGGAGGCGTGGAGCTGTCATTCATGATGGTGGGGGAAGATGTGCCTTGTTCCCTGGTTTTGTCACACCCTATCGGGGATGGGATGATTGGATTCAATGTTCCCCAGCCCTATAAAAGGCCCTTCGGGGCCCCCAGCTCCAACCTAGCCACTCTGAGGCCAAGATGCTTGTGCAGCTGACTCTCCGGCTGGGCCTGCTGCTCCTCTCCTCCAGGGTCACCATCTTACAGGTAAGAGACCCCATTCTTGGGATTCTTGGGGGAGGGGGACACTGGAGTCCAACTCAGCTGGGATTCCATCAGTTCAGGGAAGCCGGAGAATTGAAGAGAAGTAGGATAACATAGTGGATAGAGCACAGGCCTGGGAGTCAGAAGGTCATGGGTTCTAATCCCAGATCTGCCACTTGTCTGGGGTGTAACCTTGGGCAAGTCACTTCCCTTCCTCTGTGCTTCAGTTACCTCATTTGTATCTATCCGTTGCTGAATTGTACATTCCAAGCTTAGTACACTGCTCTGCACACAATAAGCACTCAATAAATACGGATGGATGGATGGATGGATGGATGGATGGATGGATGGATGGATGGATGGATGGATGGATGGATGGATGGATGGATGAATGAATGAGACTGTGAGCCCCATGAAAGACAGGGAATGTATCCAACCCGATTTACTTGTACCCTTACACCCCCGGGCCTGGCACACAGTAAATGCTTAACAAATACCATAATTATCATTATTATTATACAGGAAATTCATCCCACTCCAGGGGCTGTGTCTCAGGGAACTGGCTCTTCCAGAGAAAAGTGTTTGGGCTGAGAGAGCCTCAGTTCTTCCCTCCCTAGGGTCAAACCTGACCATCTGTCCCACCAGCTTCCACCTGCTTCTCTGGGCTTAGTTCTGAGATGCTGTCTGCACAGCTGACAGGGAAGTGGAGAGCTAAGCAAGAGTTTAGAGGATTAAAGCAGGGTGGATGGTTTGTTCAGGCTACAGAACCTCCTTAAGAGTAGGTTTTTGGGTGGATCTATACTTACCAGCTGTTCCCTGGGCCATTCCTGAGCAATGTCAGGCTGGATTAGCCCTGGCCAGCCCCATAACTCATCCAGCCCAGGACTTGGTCTCCGACGGTGACTTCCAGACACTGGGAGAAACTGTGTCAGCTGCCCTCCTGAACACCATCCTCACAGTTAGGGATGAATGTTCAACACCTCCAACTGTCTTCATTTCATCTCTTCCTTCGCTCTAGTGCCTGCTGAGAGTCCAGCCCTCCCCCTCAGGCTTCTTCAGGCCCAATAACTCCAGTTTCTTCTGCATTTATGCCTTGCAGCCACATTATCTGTTTTCATGGTAATTGTTAAGAGCTTACCATATGCCAGACACTGTTCTAAGCACCGGAGTAGGTTGAGAAGCCACGTGGCTCAGTGGAAAGAGCGCGGATTTGGGAGTCAGAAGTCACACGTTCTAATCCCGGCTCCGCCACTTGCCAGCTGTGTGACTTTGGGCAAATCACTTAACCTCTCTGTGTTTCAGTTACCTCATCTGTAAAATGGGGATTAAAACTGTGAGCCCCACGTGGGACAACCTGATCACCTTGTATCCCCCAGCGCTTAGAACAGTGCTTTGCACATAGTAAGCACTTAACAAATACACAATTTATTTTTATTTTTACAAGGTCCATGTCCCACATGAGGTTCACAGTCTTAATCCCCATTTTGCAGATGAGGTAACTGTGGCATGGAGAAGTGAAGTGACTTGCCCAAAGTCACACAGAAGACGAATGGCGGAGTCAGAACCCAGGTCCTTCTGACTCCCAGGCCCATGCTCTATCCATGAGGCTATGCTGCTTCTCACATTTCTTCTCTGCACCTTTCCCAAGAGGGTGTCATCCCTCTTCCCCATCAAGCCACCCCTCCAGTTCCCTCTGTGGCTGAGGACCCCCATCACCCTGGGTCTGATCGGTGAGGGTCTCCCCAAGGAAGAGACTAACCCTCTTCTCTACCCCTTCTGTCCATACCCCAGTTTGGTCTCAATTGATCGGTCAATCAGTCAGTGGTATTTACTGAGTGGTGACTGTGCAGAGCCCTGTGGTAAGCACTGGGGAGAGTACGGTAACTCCTAGCTGCAGAGAGAGGTGTGCCTCTTGCTTCCTAGACTGAGCCGAACCCACCAGCTTCAACTCAGAAGACCACCATTTAAGACGAGGATGGACAGCTGCAATTTGTGCCTAAGGTAGATCTGATCAGTGCTGCCCAAGAGGTTAGGGGTAGGGAAGGGCTCCAGGCCCGGGGGTTGGGGATTGCGGGGGCTTCTAGCTAGAGTGTTGGGGGACAGAAAGGGCTCCAGATCGATCCCCAGGGACCTCCAGGCCTGAGGCTACACAGGAATGTAGTCAAAACTGGGCTGGAAAGAGGGAGCCCCAATCACCATTAGGAATGCCCTGTCCATTTAAGAGTCCCCTCCCTCTGCTCACTGGGCTCCTATAGGCAAGAACGGACCTCACTCCTTCTCCCCTTCCCTTTTCCCTTCCCATCCCATAGGCCCTGCAATGGCTTCCAGCCGGTCCCTAACAGTTTCTAGAGGAGCAGGGTCTCTCTAGGAGTCTCCACCTCCTGACCCAAAGACCTGAGGAGAGCCGGGCCCCTTAAGCATCTGACTCTCCGAGGGCTGAGATGCCCTCAGCCCAAGCTGGCTCTGTCATTGCAGCTGATGAACAATGTGGCTGGCTCAGTGGACGCCCAGGGCACCTGCCGCTGTGTGGTCTATCTGCCTCACAGCCTCTTCCCTCTGCAAAAATTGGAACAACTGCAGAGTGCTGACCAAGAGCTGCTGGAGACGTATGAGAGGAAACTCTCCAAGGTGGGTCCGGTCTACCGGCGAGTGGGATTGAGGGGCAGGACTGGAGGCAAGGGGAGGTGAGGGGTTGGGAGGAGCAGCTTGGCCCCCATATTAGACTGTAAAATCCTCCAGGCAAGACCTAGCTTTTTCTACTTCTATTGCATATTCCCAAGCCACATGTATTGTCCCCTGCACACAATGATTTCCCAGTACAACATTCTGCATACAGGGGACAACACTACAACAATCAGGGTACAAGGGGGCATCCTGTACAGCACTCTGCATAAAAGGGGCACCCAATATAGCATCATAGACACAGAAGAAACCCAGTAGAGCACCTTGTACACAGGAGGTGCCGAGTATAGAACTTTGCACCAGGGGACACCCAATACAGCACTCTACAAACAGGGAGCACCCAGTATAGCATGCTGCACATAAGGGCACCCACTATAGCACTCTGGACATAGGGGACACCCAGTATAGTATACATTTATTTAATTAATTTATTTATATTAATGTCTGTCCCTCTTTCCTAAATTGTAAGCTCATTGTCGGCAGGGAATGTGTCTGTTATATTGTTATATTGTACTTTCCCAAGAGTTTAGTACAGTGCTTTGCATATAGTAAGCACTCAATAAATATGATTGAATGAATGTAGTGCCCTGCTTTCAGCAGCTGATGAATAAATATGAATGATGCAAATATTATGATGAGGATAATTATGATGATGAAGAATTGGGGCCACAGAAGTAGCATGGCCTAGTGGAAAGAATTTGGGCCTGGGAGTTAGGAGGCCTGAGTTCTAATCCCAGATCTGCCAATTGCTTGCTGTGTGACCTTGAGCAAGTTCACTTAACTCTCAGTACCTCAGTTACCTCATCTGTAAAATGGAGGTTAAATACCCCTCCATCCAATTTAGACTATGAATCCCTTATGGGACAGGGACTGTGTTTGACATGATTATTTGCATCTACCCCAGTTCTTAGTACAGTCTAGGCACACGATAAGCATTTGACAAATAACATGCATCGTTATTATTATTGTGGGAATGGAGGGAGCAGACTGGGGGCAAAGATAAATGGCAAGGGCCCGTTTGGCAGGTCAGCAGCTACTCCCAAGTCCTCCAGCAGCAAGAACGTGAGATTCTCGACTGGAGTCATAGAGTGGAGGCCCTGATGAGGATTGCGGCGTCCTCCCCAGGACTGGATTTTCAAAGCCTCCAGCTGCAGGTACAGGAGGTAGAGAAACTGGTGGAGAAGCTGGTGGAAAAACTGGAAGGCAGAAGCAGTGGCGATGGTGCAGCCCTAGTCCACCTGGAGGCAGAGGTAGCTTGGTGTCTCTCTTTCCTCCCTGCTTTTGGGCCAGCTCGCTCTTCTGGGGTCCCCCAAGACCATGAGAGTCTCCCTGGGTGGCCGGGGGGTGAAAGCCATAGCCTTGGCCTCTCCTCGGCCTCCAGTTCTCCTCTGTCCCCTCTCCCCCTCTGCCCCCTCCCACCTGCCTACAAATGCTCCCTCCCAGTGTCTGAGGTCCTGCTTGTCCATGCACCGATCTGATCCCTCAGCATTCTGGGACTTGCAGTCCCAATACCCTGGACTCCTGAGAGGCTTTTATCCCACACCCTCGTTCTGCTCTTCCAGCTCTTCAAGGGAGATGGGGAAGGCAGTCAAGCCTGGGAGAGCATCCCGGTGTGCACAGGATCCAACAAAAATCCTATAATCTGAGTGGTAATGGGTCCATGGCCTCTCCACCTGTCCCAAGCCAGCCAGGAGGATTGGAAACTCTTAAACTACCTCTCAATGGAGGATGGTCAACTTCAATTTGCTCACCAGACTCTGAAAGCGAGGATGCAGGGCAGATCAATCTCTCAAAGGGGAGGCCATGGCTTTCTCTCTCTGACCAAAAAGAGTAGACGGTGACTCCAGATGCTGAACCACAGGGCAGTGAGGGTTACCTGGTCAGCCACCATTGGAGAACCAAAGCCTCCTGGCCCACCTGAGGATGCAGTAAGAGAGTAAATTTGCCTTCAACCCTCCTCCACTTCCACCCCAATCTGCCCATCCTGCCCAAGTCAAGGCACCCTGGGCTGTGCAGACACAAACAGAGCACCTGAGGGGAAGGGGGCCTCCTTCTCCACAGTGTCCTCCTGCCTGCTCATCTCTCCCAGGTAGCTCCAGGAACAATGGGGCCCCAGGGGTACCAGCACACCTGGGATGTCCAGATAATGGAGCTCCATGATGAAGGCCAGGCCGACCTTGAGGTCACTTTCGCCCTTCCAGGTGAAGAACGTGAGCTCCCTGGTCCAACACCTGGCCAGCTCCCACCAGATTAACATCCGATTGGCCACCCAGGTCCTGGAGGCTCTGGAGAATCAGCTGCATGAGTGCAAACAGGAGCAGGCATGGGAAGGCTTCCAGCATCTCATTCCTCCGGGTGAGCTTCTCCCTATCTCTTCATTTCCCCCTTCCCATCTCCTGCCTTGCCCTGCCCTGCCCTGCTTCTATTTTCCCCACTCTCCACTTTCTTATCTGGTCAGGAGAGGGCTCTGGAGGGGCCAGGATGACCTTTTTTCAGAGAACAAGATTCTCCTATTTATGAGAAGCGGTGTGTCCTAGTAGAAAGAGTATGGGCCTGGGAGTCAGAAGGACATGAGTTCTAAGGTTGGCTCGGGCATTTGCCTGCTGTGAGAACTTGGGCAATTCACTTAAGTTCTCTGTGCTTCATTTCCTCACCTGTAAAATGGGAATTCAAAACCTGTCCTCCCTTCTACTGAGACTGTGAGCCCCTTGTGGAACAGGGACTGTCTTCAACCTGATTAACTTGTATCTACCCAGTGCTTAGAACAGTGCTTGACACATATGCCATCATCATCATCATCATCATTTGAGCACACTGAATTCAGGGATTGAGAACTGTCCCCTAATTTAGTTCTCTGCCTCCTGACAAGGCTTCTTCACCTCAACCATGCAGGAGAAGCATAGTGAAAGCCAGGGGGTGGGTTGTCCCCTGTTTTCAAAGATCGCCTGAATCAGATTCTTCAGTATCTCTCATAAGGCAACCAGTAATAACAGTGATAAGCACCTGTTATGTAGCAAGCACCGTACTACACCCTCTCAGGGTCACACCTGGAGAGTTTCCAGTACTCAACCAGTCTTGACTATGGGAGGGACAGTCAAAGGAAAGCATATCCATTCCATTCCTGGCTTGGACAATGCCTAACAAGTGGAAGGCAATCTGCTATAAGTCAAAACTACCCTGTGCTGGGCAGCAGCAGCATGGGAGAGAGTCGAGGGTGGAGACTCAAGTTGACTGCACTGAAGGAGGCAATGGTAAACCACTTCCGTATTTTTACCAAGAGAAGTCTATGGATACACTACCAAAACGATTGCAGATGGAGATGGGGCGTACTGGGAGAGATGTTTCCTTAGTGCTGCTCGATGGCACAAGATAAAACTGTACTACGCTCTGGGGTAGATATAATACAATCAGATCAGGCAGGGTCCCTGTCCCGCATGGAACTCACTGTCTAGGGGAAGGGAGACAGGTATTTTTCCTCCATTTTACAAATAAGGAAAGTGAGGCATAGAGAAGTTGTGACTTTGCCCAAGGTCACCCAGCAGGCAAGTGGCAGAGCTGAGACTAGAACCCCTGTCTTCCAATCCTGTGCTCTACCCATTTCTAAACCAATGTCCTCATATGACAGTGGATATACATAACAGCAGGTCAGCACCCTTCTTGTTAAAATCCTGCCCAGACTTGGAGTCAGTGATTCAATTTGCTCTATTTGCTCAATTTGCCACCCTCTAGACTGTAAACTTCACCCCTTGACTTTAAGCTCCTTGTTGGCAGAGTACATGTCTACTACGTCTGTTAAATTGTACTCTCCCAAGGACTCAGTACAGTGCTCTACACACAGTAAGCGCTCACTAAATTTGATTGATTGGTTGACTGTCAGCCGTCTCTTCTGTAGTTTAAACAATCCCATTTTCACATGGAAAACTACACAGTTAGGGGCTGCTTCCATGAGTTTAATCAATGGACCTCTCCAGTGTTTCCACATAAATTTTTAGAGTGTAGTGGCCAAAAATGGTTATGGTACTCTTTCAAGGGTCTCTCTGATCCATGAAGAGTTTAGCAGAAGGATCCATGCTCAACTTCTTTTCAAATGTCCATTTAGACCTCCAGAACCATTTCAGATTGCTATATAATAAGAGTGGCATTGTGTTGTCCTCAGTCTTGGGATCCCTGTGTCTTTTGGCCAAACTAAAACAGATAAATAATAATGATAGCAATAATGATGGCATTTGTTCAGTGCTTACTATGTGTCAAGCACTGTTCTAAGCATTGGGGTTGCACTGTTCTAAGCACTGTTCTAAGTTAATCAGGTTGGACATAGTTCCTGTCCCACATGGGAATCACAGCCTTAATCCTTGTTTTACAGATGAGGTAGCTGAGGCACAGAGAAGTTAAGTGACTTGCCTAAGGTCATACAGCAGAGTGGCAGAGGCAGGATTAGAACCTAGTTCTTTCTGACTCCCAGGCTCATGCTCTATCCATTGGGCCACGCATGGCCAGTCTCTCTAATACCTCCAGGATCATTTGTGATTATAGTAACAATGGCCTTGTATGGTTCTTCAGCTTGTGATCCTTTGGGACCCCTGGGTCTTTTTCTGCCCAACCCAGACCTGGCCAGTCTCTTCCCATCTGGCACCTATGCAGTTGGTTGACTCACCTTGGGCCTTCCTCTCTCCCTGTCACTTCTCTCCTGCCCCAGGCTCCTGTGCCCACGGTGGGATCTTGGCGGTCAGCCGGCCCTTAGTGGTGCAGCTCAACTGGCGGGGCTTCGCTTACAAGGCAGGGGCCTGGGGCCGGGACTTCACCCCGGACCTTGGCCGGAACGGCTACTGGGTTGCTCCGCTGCGCAAGGATGGACGCTACTTCGACTACTACCGGCTCTACAAGTCATATGATGACCTGGTGCTGTCCAAAGACTACGAAGAGTGGAAGATGGGCTATAGGGATGGCAGCGGGATCACCGTGTACCAGGGCTTCATGTACTTCAACTACTACGGGACCGGCGAGATGGCCAAAGTTGACCTCAACACCAACACCCTGGTCCTACGCAGGGAGCTGCCGGGGGCCACGTTCAACAACCGCTTTTCCTATGCCGGGGCCCCCTGGCAGGACCTGGACTTTGCCGGAGATGAGAAGGGGCTGTGGGTGATCTATTCCACGGAGGAGAACAGAGGCAACATGGTCATCAGTAAGCTCAATGCCACCACACTGGAGGTGGAGCAGACCTGGAAGACCACACAGTACAAGCCATCCATATCCAACACCTTTTTGGTCTGCGGAGTGCTGTATGCAGTGCGTTCCCTCAGCACCTGGCAGGAGGAGATCTTCTACACCTTCGACACCAACACGGGCCAGGAGGGCCGGATCAGCATCATCCTGGACGAGATGCTCAAGACTCTGCAGAGCATCACCTACGACCCTTTGGACCACAAGCTGTACGTGTACAATGATGGATATCTGGTCATCTACGATAGCTTCTGGCCTCTGGACACCAGACCCGGGGCCGCCTCCCATCCCGTGCCGAGGCTGGTCAAGCATCTAGGGGGATGGGTGAAGGGGCAGACCCGCTGACCTCTGTGACCTCGGAAACCACTGGGTGGTTCTGCCCTCTGAATGGTTCTCGTTGATCAGTAATAGAATCAACCCCATGTGGATCAAGTCTTTCTGTAGCTAGCCACTGCAGATCAAGTCAAATTAAACTAAAGGGATGTGAGCTAGATTTTAAGCTCTTTGAGGACAGGGATCACGTCCACTGTACTGTATTCCCCAAGGAATTGTTGCAGTGCTCTGCACATAGTAAACACTCAATAAAGACCACTGATTGATTGATAGATTGATTGAAGAGAACCATCATTACCCAAACAGATCCCGGAGAACTGAGTCTTAAATTGGAGATTTAGGCATGAGTGGGCTGGATTTGCTCATTGTTTCTGGGATATTTTGGGTACCTTTCTCAGGATCAGCTAGCCAACACAGGCCCTTGGCTTCCCTTCTCCAGTGGCCTGATCAGGCCACCCCACAACAGGACTAGTGACTGACAACTCTCTTTGACTGGCAGGCTGATGACGACAGCACACACACATATTCATCACGTAAACACACATTCATACACTGTGCTGAGCACTGCTGCACAACAGCGGGAAAAGAAGACAGTTTCTGCCCTCAGAGCTGATGATCTAAGTTGAGCCCGAAAGGACACAGAGCCCAACAGTCATGTAGACAGAAAGCTTACATGACAAAGACAGAGAATTTTAGCCGATACAGTAAAGCACATATGTGAATGCAGAGATAAAGAATAATAATTGTGGTATTTGTTAAGCACTGGGATACATACAGTACATGAGAAGCAATACAATCTAGTGGAAAGAAAATGAGCCTGGGAGTCAGAGGACTTGGGTTGTACTTCTGGCTCTGCTGAGTGTCTGCTGTATGGTTATGGGCCAGTCACTTCTCTGTGCCTCAATTACCTCATCTATAAAATGCAGATTAAACTGAGCCCCAGGTGGGACAGGGACTGTGTCCATCCTGATTACCTTGTATCTATCAATCTATCAGTGGTAATTGTTGAGCACTTATTGCGTGCAGAGCATTGTACTAAGCACTTGGGAGAGTACCTTAAAACAGAATTAGCAGACACATTCCATGACCATAAGGAGTTTATAGTATCTACCCCAGCACTTAGTTCAGTATCTGTAATATAGTAAGCACCTAAAAATATCATTTAAAAAACAAGGCAAAACAAAACAAAAAATCAGATCAGACACTGTCTCTGTCTCAAATGGGGTCCACAGACTAAGGGAGAGGGAGAGCAGGTATTTAAATACTCATTTTACAGGTAAGAAAACTGATGCATATCTGTTGTCGAATTGTACATTCCAAGAGCTTAGCACTGTACAGGGCTGCCGGAGGGTCAGGAGAGCGAATTCCCTCCTTCATATCTGACAATCCGCCACTCTTCCCATCTAAAAACCCTCCAAAAACCACATCTCCTCCAATAGGTCTTCTCTGCCGCAGATCTATCTCATTTCCCTTATCCACTCTCTCTTCTGTGTCAGCTGTGTAACTTATTGTACCCCTTGTTATATGCTGTCAAGTCATCTCCGACCCATAGAGATGCCATGGACACATCTCTCCCAGAACTCTTCCATCTGCAGTCATTCTGGTAGTGGATCCGTAGAGTCTTCTTGGTAAAAATCCAGAAATGGTACCATTGCCTCCTTCCACACAATCAACTCAAGTCTCTGCCCTCCACTCTCCCCCATGCTGCTGCTGCCCAGAACAGGTGAGTTTTGCTTTGTAGCAGATTGCCTTCAACTCGCCAAGCTAGGAATGGAATGGGTAGGCCTCTGCTTGACTCTCCCTCCCACAGCTGAAACTGGTAGAGGACTGGAAACTCTCCAGGTGTGATCCTGAGAGGGATTTGTACCCTTGGGCACTCTGATATTCATGCCATACCTCAGCAATTTTGTACATATCCTTATACTCTATTATCTGCCTTACCTGAAATTTATTTAAATGTCAGTCTCCCCAGTAAACCTTAAGCTCCCTGTGGATCGCATCTACTGTGGCTTAGTGGCTAGAACCCGGGCTTGGGAGTCAGAGGTCATAACATATCTGTTATGTTGTACTCTCCCAAGTGCTTAATACAGTGCTCTGCACATAGTAAACACTGAAAAAATGTTACTGATTAAGTGACAGACATTAAAGTGAATTTCAGGTAGAGGAAGAAAGGAACTGAGTTTAAGGTTTTTATACATAAGTGCTGTAGGGTGGGGTGAGTAAGAGGTTAGGGAGCATGGATTCAAGTGTGTGGGTGATGCAGTAGGGAGGGAAATGCAGAGTCACAGGACAATAGAGGAACTAGGGAGGTAGAGGAAAAAGTGAAGTGGTATATAATAATAATAATAATAATAATAATAATAATGTTGGTATTTGTTAATAATAATAATAATGTTGGTATTTGTTAAGCACTTACTATGTGCCGAGCACTGTTCTAAGCGCTGGGGTAGACACAGGGGAATCAGGTTGTCCCACTGGGGGCTCACAATCTTAATCCCCATTTTACAGATGAGGTGTCTGAGGCACCGAGAAGTTAAGTGACTTGCCCAAAGTCACACAGCTGACAAGTGGCCGAGCAGGGATTCGAACCCATGACCTCTGACTCCAAAGCCCATGCTCTTTCCACCGAGCCATGCTGCTTCATTGCGGTATTTGCTAAGTGCTTGCTGGGTGTCAAACACTCTTCTAAGAGCTGGGGTAGATACAAGGTTATCAGTCCCTGTCCCACATAGCGTTCACAGGCTAAATCAGCATGAGGGAGTAATTAATCCCCATTTTTCAGATGAGGTAACAGAGGCACAGAGAAGTTGAGTTCATTCATTCATTCATTCATTCAATTAAGTCATATTAATTGAGCACTTACTGTGTGCAGAGCACTGTACTAAGCATTTGGAAAGTAGAATTCAGCAACAGATAGATTTAATCCCTACCCAACAATGGGCTCACAGCCTAGAAGAGGGAGACAGACAACAAAACAAAGCAAGTAGACAGGCATCAAGAGCATTAAAACAGATAAACGGAATTATAGATACACATCATTAAGAAAATAAATAGAATAATAAATATGTACACATATACACATGAGTTAAGTGATTTGCCCATTGCCCAAGGTTACACAGCAGATAAGGGGCAGAGCCAGGTTTAGAACCCAGGTCCTCTGACTCCCAGGCCCATGGTCTTTCCCCTATCCGTTTTGTTACTTTTGGACCAGAGAATTGGACCAATGGGTTCAGGGTTTGTCCCAGGAGACAAACTGGGCTGGAAATGCTCAAGAGACTAGTTGAGCTGAATATGTTTCCATGAGGCAGAAGCATTTGTTTCCTCTATAGAACCAAGTAGACCAGATACACCCTGGAGACCCCTTCCATTGGGTAAACTTTTAAGACGAATTGGGTCAAGCTTCCCTGGAGACCAACCAACTTAGACCAACCAACTTGCTCATCCCAATAGAACAATTACGTTGTAGCCATTACAGATGGTCCCTCCAGAGTAATTTGTCTGGATGCCACTTGGAGCCTAATTGGGCTAAGCAATTGGGTTGGACAGTCCCCAGAGACCAGTTTCTCTGGAGCCTTCCAATTGAGCTGGACAATTCTTAGAAATAATTTGAGCTGAAAGTCAAAAGGATAGGTCACTTTCTGGAGATTGATTGTTCTGCCCCCTCACCCTCCACCCCACCCCCGGAAAAAAATTAGGCTGTCACTTCCTGTTGGCTAATGGTCCCAGATAGTTCTGAATTAGAAATCAAGCTAGACAATGTGGCGACAAGTTGGTGTAGGCACTACAAAAGATAATAGGCTGTACATAACCTGGAGACTAATTGGGCAGACAATTTGTGGAGACCAGTTGGACCGAATATTTCTCTATGATCCGTTGGACCAGGTAGTACTGGACTACACCTTTCTCAAAGGCCAGACCTTCCAAGTCCCCTCTGAAATTCTACCTCTAGTCTGGGAAGATCACCCTTTCCCCTGCTTCCCAACACAAAGGGGAAAAGTTTGGGTTGGCCTGAGCAAGCAGTAAGTTAATCGTTCATTCATTCTTTGAATTGTATTTATTAAGCATTTACTGTGTGCAAAACACTGCACTAAGCACTTGGGAAAGTACAATACAGCAATAAAGAATGACAATCCCTGCCCACAACGAGCTCACAGTAAGTCCTCCAAGACGGGTCTCAGTGAGTACACTGATCCTCAAAACCTTTCTGACCTGCTTCAGGTCCATTGTGGCCTAGTGGAAAGAGCCAGGCCCTGGGAGTCAAAGGAGCTGGGTTCTAATCCCAGCTCCTCCATGTACCTGCCGTGTGATTTTGGGCAAGTCACTTAACTTCTCTTTGAAATGGGGATTCAATACCTATTCTCCCCACCCTTTAGACTATGGGCCCCATGTAGGATCTGATTATCTCACCTCTACCCCAGTGCTTAGTACATTTCTTGGCACATAGTCAGCGCTTAACAACTACTATTATTATTATTGTTGTTATCATGAGGCTCCCCTTTAAACTGTGAGCCACCTGCAAACAGGGACTGTGTCCAACCTGATTGACCTATATCTACCTTTACACTCAGGACAGCTCTTGACACATAGTAAATACTTAACAAATGTCACGATACTATTACTACCATTGCTACTGTTGTTGTCTTATGCTGTCGTGTCCAACCCATAGCAACATCATAGACACATCTTGCCCAGAGCGCCCCATTTCCACCAGCAATCGTTCTGGTAGCGTATCCAGATAATTTTCTTGGTTAAAACATGGAAGTGGTTTACCACTGCCTCCTTCCGCACAGTAAACGAGTCTCTGCCCTCCACTCTCTTCCATGTCACTTCTGCCCAGCACAGGTGAGTTTTGACTTGTAGCAGATTGCCTTCCACTCACTAGCCACTGCCCAAGCAAGGAATGGAATGGATAGGCTTCTGCTTGACTCTCCCTTCTGTAATCATGACTGGTAGAGTACTGGAAACTCTCCAGGTGAGACCCTGAGAGGGGACAGATACTACTACTAGTAATAATAATATTAGCCACCATGCAAGGCAAGAATGTGCACCATGGGTCAGAGACAGGAGGATTGAGAGTGAAGTACAGTAGGGAAGTGATACTTCTTTCTTTGGTCCACACTGGCAGCTCATCTTTGCAGAGGGTTCTCACCCCTAATACCCCTGCCTTTATATGTGGTGTCTTCTTTATCAGGTCCTGCTTTCATACCATTCTTCTCTCTCTAACCAGAAATATTTTAATTATCTAACAGAGAAGTGATACAACCTGGCTGTCGGCAACACCAGCTGCAAAATGTAGGACTTTTTTTTGTGGTTTTTTTTTTAAGGACTTACTATGTGGCAGGCACTGTACTAAGCACTAAGGTAGATAAATATAAAATAATTAGGTTGGACACAGTCCCACAGTTGAGACTCCCTACCGAGGCTCACAGTCTCTATCCCCATTTTACAGATGAGGTAACTGGGGCACAGAGAAAACAAGTGACTTGCCCTAGGGTGGCACAACAGACATGCGACAGGACTATATTCTTTCCACTAGACCACACTAACATTTCTGGTTTGCTCTGGGTTTGTTTTTGATGCTATTCCGATGAAACATAATTTTTCTGGTCTATATGCCCTGATGAGCACAGGGCCAAAAGTTTATCCAACCACATATACAAAAATGTATATGAGTTTACATAAGCATATAAGCATATCTGTCCTTAGTTTTGAACAAATGGGGTGCTTCTTGACAGAGAGGTTGGTGATGCAGATATGGATGAAAGGACTTGTTGCCGACTTGTTCATCCCAAGCGCTTAGTACAGTGCTCTGCACATAGTAAGCGCTCAATAAATACTATTGAATGAATGAATGAATGACTGACGGGCAATCGCCAATCTCTTCCATTAGCCTGAGAGCAAATCCTCTATCATTGTGTTTACTGTGGCACGCGAAGCAGTGTGGCCCTTGGATACAGCACGGACCTAGGAGCCAGAAGGACCTGAATTCTAATCCTGCAAGATAATTAGATTTAATCTAATCTAATCCTGTTCCAACCACTTTACAGTTACCATTAAAAAAAAGAGTTCTAATCTAATCCCACTTTGCTGGGTGACCTTGAGCAAGTCAGTTAACTTCTCTGTGCCTCAGTTACCTTACCTATAAAATGGGCATTAAAGCTGTGAGCCCTATGACTCCCAGGCCTGTGCTTTATCCACTGGGCCATGCTGCTTCCCAGTGAGAAAGAAGGGCATGAGCAAGAGGTTGACACTTTGAACTTAAACATTTTTATATGCCACCCTCTCCCAGCTCCACATAGCCATCTGTAATTTATTTGGATGTCTGTCTCCCCTCTAGATGTTTGGGCAGGGATCATTTAAACTTACTCTTTTTTATTATTCTCTCCCAAGTGCTTAGTAAAGTCCCTTGCCCGCAGTAAACGCTCTATAAATATATTTCCTTGCTTGCTTGTTTCATGTGAAATGGTCTGAAACTGTATTTTTCCATGCCTCTAAAACATTTGTTCACGTCTCCCTTCTTGCCATTCTGTGTCCCCCATACTGCAGCTTCTTGGGAACCCTGTTATCATCCATTCTGCTCCTGCACCCCTTTCCTCCCCTTACCATTGAAAATGTGCTACTCTAAGATTGATTCAGATTGCTGCTGTTGGCAAGATTAAGGCAGAGTTGGTAATCATTATGAGAAGCAGCATGGCCTAGTGGAAAGAGTATGGGTCTGGGAGTCGGAGGACCTAGGCTCCAATCCCTGCTCCATCTTGGAATGGACCGAGAAGACTTGACTTTGAGCCTCATCTGTGGCACCGGACAGCCATTTCGCCCTCTTCTTCTAAGATCGCTACTGAGTTGACCGCTCCTCTCTGATTCCTTGGCTGATAAGCATTAGGCAAGGCCGGAGGGGAGAATTCTCCACTCTATCAGCTGCCAAGAGGCCAGGGAACCGATGGGAGCCCACAGAGTTGAGTCATTCTTAGGGTTGGAATTTTAGGGTGGGATTTGGGGTAAAGATTCCTTCCTTCGGGCCAGTTTTTATTTGTGTGTGTGTGTGTGTGTGTTTGTGTGTGTGTGTATGTATGTCTGAGTCCCTTGGTCTGCATTGAGGAGTTAGAGAGGATGAGATCATATTGATCCTCAGATGGAGGGTGCTCAATCAATACAGTTGATGGATAGATAATGTCCATGCCACTAGTAGAACTGGAATTAGGGTTCTCTTCCCCTTCTAGTGAAGGGCCTCTTTATCTAATTAGGCCTAACCCCTGGCAAGCCCCTTGACCTCTCTTGGCCTCAGTTTCTGCATTAGTAAAATGGAGGTAAGATAGCTAAGATTCTCTCTTCCTTTTATATTGGGAGCTCTGGATGGGACAGAGGCTGTGTCCTATCTGATTTCCTAATATTTATACCCAGTATTAAGTAGAGTGTTTGACACATAATAAATACTTAACACCGTAACTACAGTAATAATTAGATTAATAATAATAATGATGATGATGATGATAATCCCAGAGGCTTGGGGATGTCAGCTCTGTCTCCTGAGCAGAGTTCTGGGTCCCTGGATGGGTTTTCCTCAGCTTCTTAGAGTGCCAGATGCAGGGACTCAACTCCCTTAAGTCTAGTACCGTGTGTCTCCTTCCAACAGTGAACCTCCTGAGCACAATATCGACCCCCATAGGCCCTGACCCCAACAGGAGCTCCTTGGAGTGGCTCAATCACATTTATTGAGCACTTATTGTATGCAAAGGACCGTACTGAAAGCTTGAGAGAGTAAAAACAGCATTATAACAGAAACATTCCCTGCCCACAGTGAGTTTACAGCCTTGACTTCTCCCCTCCACCATTCCCACCTTGAAGCCTCCACTCCCCACCCTCTCCCACTCTGAGGACCCCGGCCTCTCTCCATGGTGTTGAGTTCCTTAATGTTCGGTGGAGGGTCACTTGTCTGCCGTGTGACCTTGGGCGAGTCACTTCTCCTCTCTGTGCCTCAGTTACCTCATCTGTAAAATAGGGGTTAAGACTCTGAGCATCTTGGGGTATCTGTACCATATCCAACCTGATTAGCCTTTATCTACCCTAGTGCGTCATGTGAGCGGCCCTAACGCGTGGGAAGGAGGCCTGGTTTTCGCGACGGACGAAGCCGCCTGAGCTCATCCATCCATCCATCCATCCATCCATCCATCCATCCATCCATCCATCCATCCATTATTTATCTATTATTATTATTATTATTATTATTATTTATCATTCATTCATCTATTCATCTATCCACCTTGGCTTCACGGACTCTGTCCTCTCCTGGTTCTCCTCTTACCTCTCTGGCCGGTCATTCTCGGTCTCCTTCGCTGGAGCCTCCTCCCCCTCCCATCCTTTAACTGTTGGAGTTCCTCAAGGGTCAGTTCTCGGCCCTCTTCTGTTCTCTATTTACACTCACTCCCTCGGTGAACTCATCCGCTCTCACGGCTTTGACTACCATCTCTACGCAGATGACACGCAGATCTACATCTCCGCCCCTGTCCTCTCCCCCTCCCTTCGGGCTCGCATCTCCTCCTGCCTCCGGGACGTCTCCACCTGGATGTCGGCCCGCCACCTAAAACTCAACATGAGCGAGACTGAGCTCCTCATCTTCCCTCCCAAACCCGGTCCTCTCCCAGACTTCTCTATCACCGTGGATGGCACGACCATCCTTCCCGTCTCTCGGGCCCGCAATCTCGGTGTCATCCTTGACTCGTCCCTCTCGTTCACCCCACACATCCTATCCGTTACCGAGACCTGCCGGTTTCACCTCTACAATATCGCCAAGATCCGCCCTTTCACCTCCACCCAGACGGCTACCTTACTGTTACGGGCTCTCGTTATATCCCAGCTAGACTACTGTGTCAGCCTTCTCTCTGACCTCCCTTCCTCCTCTCTCACCCCGCTCCAGTCTATTCTTCACTCCGCTGCCCGGCTCATCTTCCTGCAGAAACGATCTGGGCATGTCACTCCCCTTCTTAAACAACTCCAGTGGTTGCCTATCGACCTCCGCTCCAAACAAAAACTCCTCACTCTAGGCTTCGAGGCTCTCCATCACCTTGCCCCTTCCTACCTCTCCTCCCTTCTCTCTTTCTACCGCCCACCCCGCACGCTCCACTCCTCCGCCGCCCACCTCCTCGCCGTCCCTCGGTCTCGCCTATCCCGCCGTCGACCCCCGGGTCACGTCCTCCCGCGGTCCTGGAACGCCCTCCCTCCTCACCTCCGCCAAACTGATTCTCTTTCCCTCTTCAAAACCCTACTTAAAAATCACCTCCTCCGAGAGGCGTTCCCAGACTGAGATCCTCTTCCCCCTCTACTCCCTCTGCCATCCCCCCTTTACCTCTCCACAGCTAAAGCCTCATTTTCCCCTTTTCCCTCTGCTCCTCCACCTCTCCCTTCCCATCCCCACAGCACTGTACTCGTCCGCTCAACTGTATATATTTTCGTTACCCTATTTATTTTGTTAATGAATTGTACATCGCCTTGATTCTATTTAGTTGCCATTGTTTTTACGAGATGTTCTTCCCCTTGATGCTGTTTATTGCCATTGTTCTCGTCTGTCCGTCTCCCCCGATTAGACTGTAAGCCCGTCAAACGGCAGGGACTGTCTCTATCTGTTGCCGACTTGTTCATCCCAAGCGCTTAGTACAGTGCTCTGCACATAGTAAGCGCTCAATAAATACTAATGAATGAATGAATGCTTAGCACAGTGCCTGGCATGTACTAAGTGCTTAATAAATACCGTCAAAAAAGGAACCACCCAATCTCCCTAGCAGATGGTAATGGAGGAGGGCCGTGGTTTCTGCTTGAGAGGAAGGACACGTAGTGACCTCTAGGCTGAAAACCCCCAGGTCACAGTGGGAAGCAGAACTGGCAATGGGGAATTCACACTAGGGCTGCTCAGGGAGGGTGAAGGCCACGGAATAAGGCATACACAAAATCCTTTCGCATAGCAACACAATCACTCATTCAATGCCTCAACCTCATCTCTCTCACTGCTGTCTCTTCCTGCCTGGAAATCCTTTCCCCTTCATATCCGACAGACCAATCAATAAATCAGTGGTATTTATTGAGTGCTGAGCTGACCATGTGCAGAGCACCCTGAGCTGACCATTTGCAGAGCACTGTATTGGGAGAATATAATAATAAAAATAATAATGGTATTTGTTAACTGCTTACTATGTGCAAAGCACAGTTCTAAGCACTGAAATAGATACAAGGTAATCGGGTTGTCCTACGTGGGGCTCACCGTCTTCAACCTCATTTTCCAGTTGAGGTTACTGAGGCACAGAGAAGTTTAGTCTCTTGCCTGAGTCAAGTGGTGGACCCAGGATTAGAACCCATGACTTCTGACTCCCAAGCCCATGCTCTTTCCTCTAAGCAATACGATAGATTGTGTAGATATGATCCCTTCCTTCAAGAGCCAAACAGACCACCATTCACTCCATTTTCTAATGCTTGGCACATAGTAAGTGCTTAACAAATGCCATAATAATAAAATCACTGGTCTTCCAGAAAGCTTCTCCTGACCTCTCACCTGACCTCCCTAATGCACCCTCCTTCCATTCTTATATTACCTATGCACTTGGGCCTGTGCATTTTGATATTCACCCCACCCCCAGCCCTACGGCACTTATATACTTATCCTTACACTCTATTGCCTCCCCTATCTGGATTTATTTTAACGTCTGTCACCCCGCTAGATTTGTAAACTCCTTAGGGTTAGTAGTAGTAGTAATAATTATAGTAGTAGTCATGGTAGACTGCAAGTTCCTTGTGGGCAGGGAACACATCTACTAACTTGTTTATGCTGTACTCTCCCCAGCACTCAGCACAGTACTCTGTACACAGTAAGCACAGGGAATATGATCGATTTGTTGATCGATAGTAATAATACTATTTATTAAGGACTTTCAGTGTGCAGAGCACTGAACTAAGTGTTGGGAGGGATCATGTCTAGCAATGCTATTGTACTCTCTCAAGTGCTTGGCAGAGTGCTCTGTGCACAATAAGGGCTCAATAAATACCACTGATTGATTGTTTGCTTTGTGCAGAGCACTGTACTCAGTACTTGGGAGAGTACATTCTAGTAAGTAGAATTTAGAGTTTGCAGCCCATAGGGCAGCTGGATTGGGATGGACAGGACCTGGGAACTAGGACAACTCATTTAGAATTCTATTAATAATGGTTACTGTTAAGCACTTATTATGCGCCCTACCCTCTAGGGCCTTGCAGACATTACAGTAAATTACAGGTAGGGGAAGAAACAGAGTAAAAGGATATGGTCATAAGTCTGGTGGGGATAGGGAGTCCTTAGTGGGTATGGACTTAAGTGCTTAAATGAGTCAGTGGGGAGGGACAGCAGAGGGGGAGATGAGGGGTCAGTCAGAGAAGGCTTCCTGGAGGAGATGCGATTTTGTAGGGCTTTGAAGATGGAGAGAGTGATGGTCTGTTGGCTCTGAGGCAGCAGGGAGTTCCAGGCAGGAGGGAGGATGTAAACAATGGGTCTACAGCAAGAGAGTTGAGAGGAAGGTTTAGCCCGGTCTCTGTCAGTTCTCTGCAAATTTAGGGGGGTGCTATTGTCACTCTGCGGGAGCCAAGGTACAGAAGAGATGACGCTATGGGAAGCGGGGCAGGACAGCTGTCTCCCAACAGCTGCTGCCAGCTGCTGCCATGGTGGCTGGTGCTGAGGGACTTTCCAAACCAACCAGAACTGGGGGGAGAGAGAGGACTGTGAGGAGAAGCCTCCTGTGGGCCACCAAAGGGAGACCCAGGTTCTTTCAGCGTAATCTTCAGTCCTGCTTCACAGGTCACCAGCAGGGCCAGCTTCAGGCAGTGAGCAGGGGAAACTGACACCTCTGGAGGCATTGTCTGAGGCAGGCAGGGAGAGGGATGGGGAGCTGTGTGGCGATGGCGGTTTAAAGTCTGAAGGTGTTGGCTCTTGACCGCAATGGCCCCACTGTGGATGGGAAACTGGGAGGGGAGAGTGCTGGCTCTGGAGTAGGTGGGCAGTGGTTAGAAGATCCCTGGAGAAGCATTCTGGGTTTAGGAATCAGAAAGTTTTCTTTGCTCACACAGCATAACATAATGACGCCCTGTCTGAATCTGGTTCTGGGCACTAGGGAGGGGGATGGGCGGGACTAGCACCCCCTTCTCTGGGACTGGAAATTCTCAGTCCTTCCCGTGGCCATCCCTGGGCCCCCTTTCCCTGCCCCTGCCCCTGCCCCTGAAAAAGCATGGGCCAGGGAGTCAGAGGACATGGGCTCTAATCTTGGCTCTGCCACTTGTTTGCTTTATGACCTTGGGCAAGCCACTTAACTTCTCTTTGCCTCACTCATCCATAAAACGGGGATTAAGACGTAGCAAAATCTGATTATCTTGTCCTTAACCCAGTGCTTAGAACAGTGCTTGGCACATAGTAAGTGTTAACAAATGCCATTATTATTATTTTTGCCTTGGCTTCTTTTCTTCACCTTGGTAGTTGGTCTCTCCCCGAGTCATGAACCAATCCCATTCAAGGGGAGAATCCAATCCCGATGTATCCAGCCTCTCTAACCTTCCCAGGTGCCCAGAGGAAAATTGGAAAATCCTGCCATGCAATAAGCATAAAGTTTTCTCCCCATTAGAGGTAAAATTTTTTACTTCTCAAGTCATTCCACTCTATTTTCCCCCAATCACATGTACATTTTTCTTTGGCTACATATGTATTCTTTAGTGCCAGTCTCCTCTCCTTCCCATACCTACCTCCTCCTCCTGCTCCTTCAGGTCAGCAGTGCCAGCATCTGACTACTGTCTCACAGTACCCTCTTCTTCTTCCTCCTCCTCCTCCTTCTCCTTCAATATCATCCTACCCATCTCTCCAATAGGTCCAGAATCCTCCCTAGACTTGGATTAACTACACCAGGGCATTGAAAATAATTTTTCATTCCATACTTCATTTCCCCGAAGACCAACCTGATGAGAACTGAGCCATGGGGCTGGGGAATCTCATGGCAACATATGGCAGAAGCTTGCAAAGGGCTAAGGTCTGTGCCACACTCTGAGTTCTGGAGTCTCCCTGGAGAAACCTACAGGGACATTGGGGAAACAAATACGCATGCAATCTGGGATTCCCAGGCCTAGCCATCACACCACTATACCAGGCTCACTACTGAGCTAAACTACCGAAACAAAATACAGTGCTGCCTTAATTTCCCAGGACTTGTTCAGGGCACAGCCTCTCCATGGTTTTGAGTCTGATGTCATGGGATGAGCTGTTCTGGGATTGAGGATTGCACTATGTGAGCATCAGACTCTGAAGAGAATGTGTCTGATCTCCGGAGCTGTTGACAGGGGTGGCCTCCAGGAATCATGGGAGAGAGCCAGAGAGAGAGAGAGAGAGAGAGAAATAAAAACAAATTACTGCTGGACATTTTAGAGTTTGCAGCCCACAGTGCAGCTGCATTTGAATGGACAGGACCTGGAAATTGAGACATCACATTAAAAATGGTATCTGCTAAGCACCTACTATGTGCCAAGCACTGTATGAACCACTGAGATAGATAAGGTAATAAGATTGGACACAGTTCCTGTCTTATATGCAGTTCACAGTCTAAGTAGAAGGGAGTAAGATTTAATTCCCAATTTATAGATGAAGAAACTGAGGCACAGAGAAATGAAACGACTTGCCCAAGATTACACAAGAGAAGTGACAGAGCTGGGATTAAAACCCAGGTGCTCTGTCTCCCAGGTCTGTGTTCTTTCCACTAGGCTATGCTGTTTCCATGCAGTCATAGTGAAGACGATGTCACCTGTGCACGTTCATTCATTCAGTGGTATTTATTGAGCGCTTACTGTGTGCAGAGCACTGTACTAAGCACTTGGGAAGTACAATTCAGCAACAAAGAGAGACAATCACTGCCCACAGTGGGCTCACAGTCTAGAAGGGGGCAGACAGGATACACTACTATTATTCCCCCGACCTGTAATTTATTTTCATGGCTCTCCACCCCATTAGATTGTAAGTTCCTTGGGGCAGGGATCATTTTATTTTTAATTGTACTTTTAAGCATTTCTCTGTGTCAGGCATTACACTGAGGGTCAGAGCAGGTGCAAAATAATCAGGTTGGACTCAGTCCCTGTCCCATATGGGGCCCCCAGCCTAGGTATGAGGAAGTAGGATATTATCCCCAATTTGCAGATGAAAGAACTGAGGCACAGAGAAGTTCAGTGACCTGCCCAAGGTCACTCAGCAGATAAGTGGTGGAGGAGGATTAGAACCTAGATCCTTATGGGCAAAAACGTGTCTACCACCTCTGTTGTAGTATACGCGCATAATATCCCAGCTAGATTACTGTGTCAGCCTGCTCTCTGATCTCCCTTCCTCCCCTCTCTCTCCCGCCTCCAGTCTATTCTTCACTCCGCTGCTCGGCTCATCTTCCTGCAGAAACGCTCTGGGCCTGTCACTCCCTTTCTTAAAAACCTCCAATGGTTGCCTATCGACCTCCGCACGAAACAAAAACTCCTCACTCTAGGCTTCGAGGCTCTCCATCACCTTGCCCCTTCCTACCTCTCCTCCCTTCTCTCTTTCTACCGCCCACCCCGCACGCTCCTCTCCTCCGCCGCCCACCTCCTCACCGTCCCCCGTTCTCGCCTATCCCGCCGTCGACCCCTGGGCCACCTCCTCCCGCTGTCCTGTAACGCCCTCCCTCCTCACCTCTGCCAAACTGATTCTCTTCCTCTCTTCAAAACCCTCCTTACAGCTCACCTCCTCCAAGAGGCCTTCCCAGACTGAGCTCCCCTTCTCCCTCTACTCCCTCTACCGCCCCCCCTTCACCTCTCCGCAGCTTAACCCTCTTTTCCCCCCATTTCCCTCTGCTCCTCCCCCTCTCCCTTGCCATCCCCTCAGCACTGTACTCATCTGCTCAACTGTATATATCTTCATTATCCTATTCATTTTGTTAATGAAATGTACATCTCCCTGATTCTATTTATTTGCTATTGTTTTAATGAGATGTTCATCCTCTTGATTCTATTTATTGCTATTGTTCTTGTCTGTCCGTCTCCCCTGATTAGACTGTAAGCCCGTCAAAGGGCAGGGACTGTCTCTATCTGTTACCGATTTGTACATTCCAAGCGCTTAGTACAGTGCTTTGCACATAGTAAGCGCTCAATAAATACTATTGAATGAATGAATACATTCCCAAGCACTTAGTACAGTGCGACACAGTAAGAGATCAATAAATAGTACTGATTGATTAAGAGCAGAATTTGGAAAGGGATGGGGGAGGAAAGTCAATTAACCCCACCTTCAAAAATGAAAAATACCTCCAAGCAACCTGTCCTCAGGGGCCGTGGCCTTGAATATGCTCAGCCACCTTAAGGCCATCAAACCTGGATTGGAACCCCTCACCCTTGTCTGTTTTCTCTGCCCGTCGTGTCTGCCCACAATTGATTCTGCTCTCTGTCCCCCGCAAATGATTTCCATGCTTAGTGCTTATTCCCCGAAGCCCTGCCTTTCCAGACCATCCTTGAATTTTCATTTAAGATTTACCCATTTCCAGATTTTCACTTGGTCCAAGAGAGCAGTGAAGTTCTCCATTGCCTTGTACAATTTCTCGACCTCCACAGTCCCCACAGTTCTGTCTATCAGCACGATGCAGGCCCCAAAGCCCAAGGGCCTTTTAGTTGAGACCAGCCCTGGGGCTTTGGCTCTGCATGATTACCCAGTGGTCCCTGGATCACCCCTCTGTGCTCCCCTGGCTCCCAGAGGAGACGCAGGAAGCCTGGCCAGTCATCTGGTTTTGTACTGGACTGTCCAGCCAGGGGACCTGCCGTCAAGTCCCGGGGCTCAGATAACTCATGATAATAACTGTGGTATCTGTTAAGTGCTGACTATGTGCCATTTGCTGTTCTAAGTACTGGGGTAGACATAGCTTAATCAGTTTGGACACAGTCCCTTCCCCATATGGGGCTCACATTCCTAATCCCCATTTTACAGATGAGATAAATGAGACCCAGAGAAGTTAAGTGATTTGGCCAGGCTCACGTAACAGACCTGTGGCAGAGCAGGGATTAGAATCCAAGACCTTCTGACTTCCAGGCCTGTGCTGTATCCACTAAGCCACGCTGCTCCTCCTGCAGACCTTGGAGAAGAATGCAAACAGGGGTTCAGGGAAATGTTCCCTTGGAGACACTTGAGCATTGTGCAAAATCTGCATACTTCCCCCAGTGGCACTCATGATGTTATCAGGATGTGCCTGATGTCACTCATATGACATCGGGTGTGTCTTCTGACCTGATAGAGGAGGGCTGGTGATGCTTCTGCACTGAACAACAGCAGCTGAATGCAGTTTGCTCTCCCAGGGCTATTCAGGGGCTTCCCCTGCCCTACACTGGGCTCCGGAGAGGACAGTGGTGGATGGGATGGTCAGACAGGATCCCCGAAGGGTGAAAGACCAGGGGGACTAAGGCCACCCCAAGAGGTAGGAGAGGAGGAAGTATGGAATGCCAAGTGGAATTATAGCCAGAGCCTGGAGATGCCCATAAAGGATAAGGGAAGAAGGATCAAGGCACTTTGTGGACTGGAGCTGGGAACCCTGGGTGATGCTGCCATCTGCTGATAGACTGAAACTTGACAAAATGCAGGAATATATCTTGAAAGACCGTCACTTGGGCATATAATGATAATAATGATTGTATTTATTAAGGGTTTACTATGGGCGAAGCACCTTTCTAAGCGCTGGGGGGACACAAGGTCATCAGGTTGTCTCAATGGGGTTCACAGTCTTAGTCCCCATTTTACAGATGTGATAACTGAGGCACAGAGAAGTTAAGTGATTTGCCCAAAGTCTCACAGCTAAGTGGCAGAGCTGGATTAGAATCCATGACCTCTGACTCCTAAGCCACTGAGCCACGCTCCTTCTCTGAAGCCCATCCCTTCCCCTATGGGCAGATGGCCAGGAAGACAACCAACACACACTTCCTCCAAGCACCTCGACTCTGCCACTGGAGACAAGAGGTCTGAATTCAATGCACCACTGCTATGACCCAGTGGTGGTGCATCTTCCGTGCTCCATTTCTTGAGGATCCGGCTCTCATTCATCTTTCAATAACAATAAACAGTGCGAGAGACATAAGATATTCAGTCTCCGTCCAACATGGAGATCACAGTCCAAGGGGAGGGGAGAACAGGTACTGAATCCCCATTTTACAGATAATAATAATAAATAAATAATGATGGCATCTGTTAAACGCTTACTATAATAATAATAATGTTGGTATTTGTTAAGCACTTACTATGTGCCGAGCACTGTTCTAAGCGCTGCGGTAGACACAGGGGAATCAGGTTGTCCCACATGGGGCTCACAGTCTTAATCCCCATTTTACAGATAAGGGAACTGAGTCACAAAGAAACAAAGTGACTTGCCTGAAGTCACATAATAATAATAATAATGGTATTTGTTAAGTGCTTACTATGTGTCAAGCACTGTTCTAAGCATTGGGGTGGGGGGATACAAGGTAATCAGGTTGTCCCACGAGGGGCTCACAGTCTTAATCCCCATTTTACAGATGAGGGAACTGAGGTACAGAGAAGTTAAGTGACTTGCCCGAAGTCACACAGCTGAAAAGTGGCAGAGACGGTAATAAAACCCATGACCTCTGACTCGAAGCCAGTGCTCTTTCCACTGAGCCACGTTGCTTCTTACAAGCAACATGGCAAACAACTGGCTGAACTGGGGTAAGATCCCAGGTGTCCCAACTCCTAGGCCTAGGCTCCTTCCTCCAGATACTGCTATCTCTCTTCACATGCTCCCTATCTAAACCCAGGAAACTTATCTTGTCAAGATTATCACTTCGGTACTCAGGACCTCATTTGTAAGCTGGTTATCCAAACTGGTATTTGGTTTTGTTTGCACCTGGGATCCTCCAGGCATTCTCTATGGAAACAGCTCTCAGGTCTTTAAGAATTGGACTTAGATTCATTCATTCAGTCAGTCATATTTATTGAGCGCTTACTGGGTGCAGAGCACTGTACTAAGCATTTGGAAAGCACATTTCGGCAAGTGACAGAGACAATCCCTTCCCAACAACAGGCTCACAGCCTAGAAGGGGGAGACAGACAACAAAACAACACAAATGGACAAGCACCAATAGCATCAGAAAAGATAAATGGGATTATAGATGTATACACATCATTAATAAAATAAATCGAATTATAAATAAGTACAAATATACACAACTACTGTGCTGAGTTATAGAAGGAGAGAAGCAGGGCGAGGTAGGAGGGGGCAAGGTAATGGAGTGCTTTAAAGCTAATGGTGAGGAGTTTTTGTGTGATATGGAGGTGGATGGACAACCACTGGAGATTTTTGAGGAGGGGGGTGACATGTCTGTAATGTTTCTGTAGAAAGATGATCTAGAAGGTGGAGTGAAGTATGGAGCGGAGTGGAAAGAGGCAACACCTGTGTGTTGGGCAGTGCCCAGCACACATTTAACCTGATAATGCCCCTGCCTGCTGGTAGCTTCACTTCATTAATCAATGATATTTATTCCTCACTCCCTGTATATTCCCTGCATACTTTGTGCAGGGCAGTGAATTAGGCGGCTCCAATTGAGAAGAATTGTGGCCTAGTGGAGAGAAAACAGAGTTGGGACTCAGAGGACCTGGGTTCTAATGGCATATAATAATAATAATGATTGTATTTATTAAGGGTTTACTATGTGCGAAGCACCTTTCTAAGCGCTGGGGGTCACAAGGTCATCAGGTTGTCTCAATGGGGTTCACAGTCTTAATCCCCATTTTACAGATGTGATAACTGAGGCACAGAGAAGTTAAGTGATTTTGACCATGGGCAAAGAGCCACCTTGGCACCATCCTATCTGGCAGCCACTCAAGAAGTGGCTTGCTCGATTCAACTCTCTCCTTTACCAAGAAGAGTATCAGTGCATAGGGTGTTCTTCGGAAGTGGGTAGTGATCAATCTATCTGATTCCTTGAGAGTGGGTTATGCGACTTCTTTTTATTGCTTTTAAAATCACCTTGCAAGTAAGTGTTCATACTTCCAGCCCATCCCTCATGGGCACTTCATCTCTCTTACTCTCCAGATCCTCTTAAAGCTTAGTAATATGTATCTAATAACTCCATTTACACCAAAATACTTGCAACTTCCCAGCTGTGGGCACCATCTGCCTTGACTTGGCCCATGCCCACTCTCAAAACTGCCAGCTCGGGCCACACACTGTGGAGGTCATGCTATCCACTGGGTAAGGTCAGACCGCTTACTCCCATCTGAAAATGTGATGAGAGTGGGTTATGTAACTTCCTTTTATTGCTTTTAAAACCATCTTGCAAGTAAGTGTTCATACTTCCAGCCCATCCCTCAGGGGCACTTCATCTCCCTTACCCTCCAAATCCTCTTAAAGCTTGTAGCAGTATGCAAATAATAATAATATTTGTTAAATACTTACTGTGCCAAAAACTGTACAAAGTGCAGGGGTAAGAAGAATACTAATAATAATGGTATTTGTTAAGTGCTTACTATGTGCTGAGCACTGTTCTAAGTGCTGGGGTAGATACAGGGTAATCAGATTGTCCCACACGGGGCCCCCCCTCTTAATCCCCATTTTACAGATGAGGTAACTGAGGCACAGAGAGGTTAAGTGACTTGCCCAAGGTGACACAGCAGACAAGTGGCAGAACCAGGATTAGAAACCACCATCTCTGATTCCCAAGCCCGGGCTCTTTCCACTAAGCCACGCTGCTTCTCACAGCCACAGTAATCAAATACACATTACCTGCCCCACATGGGAATCATTGCCTAAGTAGAAAGGAGCAAAGGTATTGAATCTCCATTTTACAGATAAGGAAACTAAGTCAGAGAGAAATTAAGTGTCTTGCCCAAGATCACACAGCGGACAAGTGACAAGAGTCCTCTGACTCCCAGGTCTGTACTCTTTCCACTAGGCCATGCTGCTTCTTGTCTGTTCTATTTACCAGGCACAAACTTTCAGGTAACAACAACTCCAGAAACCCCCTCCTACCAAACTAGATCCCTTCGAGATCTCCTCACACTCCTTTCCAATTGCTTTAATCTACAGTGCCAAGGAGAGGGGACATCTACTGAAGTTGACACTGGCAGGTTCAAAACTAACGAAGGAAAACACTTCTTCACGTGGTGGGGTAAGCATTTGGAATTCTTCCCCTGGGAAGTTGTGCAACTGAAAAAAAAAGCCATAGGTCTCCGAGATGTTTAGAAAGATTGATGAACAAGTGTCTTGTGTATGATTTCCCTAGCAAGAGCCTGAAGGTTTGTGTTGGTGGGAGAGAATGGGGGTTCCTGCCATTTGCCTGCTGTCTCACATTTCCTCCAATCTCCAAGACAACTCTACTTGGATGTCCTGCGGTCACCTCAAACACAACATGTTTAAAAAAGAACTCCTAAACTTCCCAACCAAAACCTGTCCTCCCGCTAACTTTCCCATGACTGTGAACAGCACCACCATCCTTCCTGTCTCAAAAGTCTGTAACCTTGGCATTATCCTTGACTTCACTCTCTCATTCAACCCACATAATTCAATCCATCACTAAATCTTGTCAGTTCAACCTTCACAACATTGCTGAAATCTTCCCTTTCCCCTCCATCCAAACTTCTATCATGTTAATTCAAGCCCTTAGTCTATCCCACCTTGCTTACTGCATCAGCCTCCTTGCTGAGCTCCCTGCTTCCTGTCTCTCCCGACTCCAGTCCATACTTCTCTCTGCTGCCCGGATCATTTTTCTACAAAAACGTTCGGGCCCCATTTCCTCATTCTTCAAGAACCTCCGGTGGTGGCCCATCCACCTCCACATTAAACAGAAACTCATCACTGTTGGTTTTTAAAGCATTCGATCATCTTGCCCCCTCCTACCTCACCTCCCTACTCTCCTCCTATAACCCGGCCTATAAGCTTTGCTCCTCTAATGCCAACCTTCTCTCTGTACCTCCATCTTGTCCATCTCACTGCCAACTTCTCGCCCACATCCTGCCTCTGGCCTGGATTGCCCTCCCTCTTCATGTCTGGCAGACAATTACTCTCCCCTCCTTCAAAGTCACGTTGAAGGCACGGGTCCTCCAAGAGGCCTTCCCTGACTGTCCTCCTTTCCTTTTCTCCCACTCCTTTCTGCATCACCTTGACTTGCTCGTTTTACTCATCTCCCCTGCCCTCAGTCCCACAGCACTTATGTACATATCTATAATTTGATTTATTTATATTAATGTCTGTCTCCCCCTTTAAACTGTAAGCTTGTTGTGGGCAGGGAATGTGTCTGTTATATTGTTTTATTGTACTCTCTCAAGTGCTTACTACAGTACACAGAAAGCACTTAATAAATATGACTGACTGACTGTCTGCTGTGTGACCTTGGTCTAGTCACTTATCTTCTCTTTGCTTCCAATTCCTCATCTGTTAAATGGAGATTAAAAATCTGTTCTCTCTCTCCATCCCTCCCCATTAGATGGTGAGACCCATGTTAGATGGGAACTGCATCTAACCTGAGTGCATTTAACTACCTTGATGCTTAGCACAGTTTTGGGCATAGAGTGAGAGTGAGCTATTACACCTTTTTATGGGTTTTAAAGTCATCTTGCAAATAGATTTTCGTGCTTCCAGCCCATCCCTCAAGGGACCATTTTACACTACTTCATCTCCTCCACCCTCCAGATGGTTTTAAAGCTCCTGGCAGTATACATCTAATTTCAATAACAGTAATGATATTATTGATAAAAAATAATAAGAAGAAAATAATGGTATTGGTTAAGTGCTCATTACATGTCTACCATTTCTATTATATTGTACTCTTCCAAATGCTTAGTCCAGAGATCTGCCTCACTAAGTGCTTAAATTATACTATCTATCGATTAACTGATTGATTAAAACACACCACTATTCCTCTTCTCTCTGCCCCCTCATCCTCCACTTCCTTCCCTCTGAGTTTCTCTCTTCTTTGGGTGTTGGATGGAAGCTGGGCACTGAACAGCGGGAGATAAGACAGAGTCTGAAGTGAGATGTTAGAGAGAGAAAACCAAGTAATAATAATAATAATGTAAAAATAAAGTAATCCAAATCCATCCCTAACACCCAGACTAGCAGGGAGCATGAGGAGCTTTGTGCTGGTGGTTTCCCAGAGAACCGAGGAGTCTTCATCATTTTTTGCATTTTCCAGCACTTCTCTTCAGAGGGTTTGGAGAGTGTCTCCTCGAGGCTTATGCTCCAGACATGACACCCTGCCCCCACAACACACAAACACAGAGCCTGGAGGGTCCCAGAGAGCTTTAAACAATGACATGGTATGGTCTAGTGGATAGAGCATGGACCTGGTAGTCAGGAGACCTTAATTCTAATCCCACCTGTGCCATTTGCCCCCTGCAAGTCACTAAATCTCTGTGTCTCAGTTTTCTCATCTGTAAAATGGAGATTCATTCATTCACTCCACTGTATTTATTGAGCACTTACTGTGCACAGAGCACTGTACTAAGCTCTTGGGAGAGTACAATACAATGATAATCAGGCACATTCCCTGCCCACAGTGGGCTTACAGACTCAATATCTGTTCTCCCTCCTACTTAGGTTGTGAGCTTCATGTGGGACACAAACTGTGTCAACCAATCAATTTTATTTATTGAGTGATTACTGTGTGCAGAGCACCATACTAAGCACTTGGGAGAGTACAATAGAACAGAGTTGGTAGACACTTTCTCTGCTTACCATGAGCTGATGGTCTAGAGGGGGACGCGGGCATTGACATAAACAGATAATTTACAGATATGTACATAAGTGCTATGGGGCTGAATGAGGAGTGAATTAAGGGTACAAATCCAAGTGTCATCCAAGGATGACAGTGAAGGTAGAAGGAGCAGAGAGGAAGTGTACAACCTGAACATTCTCTATCTGCCCCAGGGCTAGGCACAAATTAAACACTTAGCTATTATTATTATATTTATTATTGTATTTGTTGAGCGCTTATTATGTGCCAGGCACTATTCTAAGAACTGGGGTGGATACAAGCAATTCGGGTTGGACACAGTCCCTGCCTCATGTGGGGCTCGCAGTCTTAAACCCCATTTTATAGATGAGGTAACTGAGGCCCAAAGTAACAAGGTGACTTGTCCAAGACTCATTCATTCAATTGTATTTACTGAGCACTTACTGTGTGCAGAGCACTGTACTGAGCATTCGGGAAGTACAATATGGCAACCAATAGAGAAAATGCCTACCCGACAATGGGCTCACAGTCTAGAAGGGGGGAGACAGACAACAAAACAAGTGGACAGGCATCAGTAGCATCAATCTAAATAGTTAGATTATAGATATATACACATCATTAATAAAATAAATAGAATAATAAATATGTACATAAATACACAAGTGTTGTGGGATGGGGAAGGGGGTAGAGCAGAGGGAGGGAGTCAGGGTGCTGGGAAGGGGAGGAGGTGCAAGGTGCAGAGGAAAAGAGGGCTTAGTCTGGGAAGGCCTCCTGGAGGAGGTGAACTTTCTGTAGGGCTTTGAAGGGGGGTAGTGTGCTAGTTTTGCAGATGTGAGGAGGGAGGGCATTCCAGACCAAAGATAGGACACGAGCCAGGGGTCGATAGCAGGACAGGTGAAAATGAGGCACAGTGAGAAAGTTAGCCCCAGAGGAGGGGAGTGTGTGAGCTGGGATGTAGAAGGAGAGAAGGGAGGTGAGGTAGGAGGGGGCAAGGGGATGGAGAGCTTTGAGGCCAGTAGTGAGTTTTTGCTTGATATGAAGGTTAGGCAACCACTGGAGATTTATGAGGAGGGAGGTGACATGCCCAGAGTGTTTCTGTAGAAAGATAATCCAGGCAGCAAACTGAAGTATAGACTGAAGTGGGAAGAGACAGGAGGTAGGGCGATCAGAAAGGATACTGAAGCAATAATCCTGTCGGGATATGATGACATTGTATTAACAAGATAGCAGCTTGGAAGGAGAGGAAAGGGCAGATCTTGGCGATGTTGTACAGGAGAGACCTGCAGATTTTGCTGATGGATTGGATATGTGAGGTGAATGAGAGAACAGAGTTAAAGATGACATCAAGTTTTCAGACTTGTGAGATGGGAAGGATGTTAGTGCCATCCACAATGATGGGAAAGTCAGGGAGATGACAGGGTTTGGGAGGGAAGATAAGGAGCTCTGTCTTGGACACGTTGAGTTTTAGGTGGTGGGAGGACATCCAGGTGGAGATGTCCTGAAGGCAGGAGGAGATGTGAGCCTTCAGGGAGAGAGATAGAACAGGGGAGGAGATGTAGATTTGGGTATCATCCATGTAGAGATGATAGTTGAAGTCATGGGAGAAAATTAGTTCACCAAGGAGTAAGTATAGATGGAGAACAGAAGGAGACCAAGAAGTGACCCTTGAGGAAGAGTTAGGTGATGGGAGGGGGAGGAGGAGGCCACGAAGGAGACTGAGAATCAACGGCCAGAGAGATGAGGAGAACCAGGAGAGGACAGAGTCAACTAGACACTGGATGATCAGATGGGACCCAATCTCTGACCCTCAAGGGGTACAAAGTCTAAGAAAGAGAACAGTATCTTATCCCCATTTGTCCGTTGAGGAAACTGAGTCACAGAGAAGTGAAGTGACTTGCCCAAGATCACACAGCAGGCATGTGGCAGAGCTGGGATTAGAGTCCAGGTCCTCTGTCTCCCAGGCCCTTGCTCTTTCCACTAGCAGCCAGTTGGGCATCATCCTTCCTTGCTGTTGAACATGAATCAAGGTGAAGCTTCTGTAAGCCCTTCAATGGACAGGGATTGTCTCTATCTGTTGCCGAATTGTACATTCCAAGCGCTTAGTACAGTGCTTTGCACATAGTAAGTGCTCAGTAAATACTATTGAATGAATGGAGTAGCTGTGCCTGTTTCTGAGAAGTGCAATCATTTTCCTGTGTGAAGATTTGGGCCGGAATGTCATCAGGTCCGGGGGTGGGGTGACAGTGAGTGACAGGATTCCTGCAGCTCCCTCTTTGCCCACACTCCAATCTCCCCATCACCCAGAGGCTCCTACTTCTGCCAAGATGGACACCACTGGGAGGCACCCAGAGGGCAAGGGTCATAGGCGGCCACAAGGGACCAGGGTGCATCAGTGACATTTGGGGGGTGGGGGGAAGGTCACACTCCCCTCCAACAGTGAGAAGGAGTATCAATCAATCGTATTTACTGAGTTCTTACTCTGTGTACGGAACACTGTACTAAGCATGTAGGACAGTACAATACAAAGTTGGTAGACATATACTCTGCCTACAATAAGCATACAGTCTAGAGGGGGAGACATAAATTAATGGACATAAATAAATTATGGGTATGGACATTAGTGCTCTGGGGCTGATTGAGGAGCCTCCCCAGGATGGATTAATGACTAGCAACTCATTAAAAGTTTTTTTTAATTAAAAGTCAGTTGCAACTAGCACATTAGGTGCTAGAGGGGAGTAGAAGCTTGCTTGCTCCTGGCCTGTTTGCAGCTTGGGTGGTTTGGCTAATGAGGAAGAAGAAAATCCTCTTGGAGACAGAGCCAGCAATCAATCAATAGTATTACCTGAACGTTTATTGTGTTCAGAGCTCTATACTCAATGTTGTACTGAACACTATACTACACTAAACACTATACTAAGCAATCCAACGTGGCTCAGTGGAAAGAGCCCGGGTTTGGGAGTCAGAGGTTATGGGTTCTAATCCTGCCTCCACCACTTGTCAGCTGTGTGACTTTGGGCAAGTCACTTCACTTCTCTGTCTCTCAGTTATTTCATCTGTAAAATTGGGATTAAGACTGTGAGCCCCACAGTCTTTGAGAAGGGTCACAAATTGGGAGAGGATTTGAGGCGAGGGTGTTGGAGATCTCTAACTGCCAAAGACTTTGTCACCTCCGAGGACCCCAGCTCCCTTCCTCCTGTTTTCCATCTGACCAGTTCACAACAGGATGAGAAATCAGTCAGCACGAGCAGCTAATGTTGGCTCCCAGTGACCAGGGCAGAACTTGTGGATCCCAGCAGCTCTGGGCTGAGGTGGCCCCAAATCAATCTAGGTTTTGGTAAATAAGGAAATTAGTGTGTTGGAGAGGAGCAGTTCATGCCTATGTATGATGAGAAGGTTAATAAAAACTTTGAGAAGATCCTTATTAAAGCCCAGGTCTCAGAATAGGAATAAGGGAGAGAAAGGGAGAGAAAGTGTCCACTGTGTCCACTGGGCAATGTTCCTCAGCACCCGTGCCCACCTCCACCCCCTGAAACCCCAGATCTTCAGGATCAGGGTCAAGGATGCAGTGGTCCCCTGTCCCCAGGTGCCAGGCCCTGGGGGGCAGCTGGAGTGGAGATAACTAACTTGGCCACGCCTTAGCCCTGGCCATATAAATCGGCCTAACCTGGACTGGGTGGGTGTGGAACCCAAACAGACACCAGAGGGTGCGAAGTCTGTCTCTGCCTCAGGAATCCCAGGTCCACCGCTGAGGGTGAGTCTGCTCCCGGTTGGGTTGGGGAGCGAGAGGAAGGGGAGTCGGGTGGGGACCCCAGAGATGGGAGTGAGGACCATCAATCTGGAGGATGCAGGGGGAAGGGGCCGGGGAGGAGCAACCCTGCCAGCCTCTTCCAGAGACAGAAATCAAATAAATGGGAGTTGTGAGCAAGAGGGACTGTCTGACTGAGGAGACCCCTGGAGGAGGTGAGTCAGAGTACACAAATTATCATCCAAAGTCACACTCACCCACCAATGTCTAGAGAAGACAAATGCACAATAAATTTCTCTCTGTCTCTTTCTCACTCTCTCTCTCTCTCTCTCACACACACACACACACCACATACCCACTCATAGGGTCCTAAACATTCCCACACAATCTAACAAAACACACCCAAAAAGCAGATCGTATCTGTTGTCCTCTGCTCCCCACCACCCTTATCAAGAAGAAGAGGGTCTCAAACCCTGTCTCCTTTGTCATCCTGGAGAGAGAGCAGAGGAGCTACCAGAGGAAGGACCAGGACAGAACTTGTGGATCTCAGCAGCTCTGGGCTGAGGTGACCCCAAGTCAATCTACGTTTTGGTAAATAAGGAATTGAGTGTGTTGGAGAGGAGCAGTTCATGCCTGTGTATGATGAGAAGGTTAATGAAAACTCTGGGAAGATCCTTACTAAAGCCCAGGTCTGATAATAGGAATAAGGGAGAGAAAGCGGGAGAGAAAGAGACAGAGCTAGACCGACAGAGCCAGGAAGAAAGAGAAGAAAGAATAAAGGAAGAATTTCTGTGGTTTGGGGAGGTTTCCAGAGACCCAGCAACCTCTAACACTATTCAGAAATATACCAAAGAATTGACCACAGGAGTCCAGTGGTCATCTTATCCATCCCCCTGCCTTCAAACTGTAATGCAGGTTTTGGGCGGAGTGGAGATCTCAGCTCTTCTTGAAGAAAACTAAGGAAGGGTCTTCTCCCTCTCTCTTCTCCACTCCATCTAGATAGAACTCATTTTCATTTTGAGAGTTCTGATTTTGGAAGGCTGTCCTGGAAATACCTTAAAATTCCTAAACATACCCAGAATACTAGGCAGAGTCCCAGACTCCAAATATCCATCTGAGATTATGGTAACTTCAACAACTGGTTCTGGGATTTGGAGGTCTAGGACAGGTGACTGGACTCAGAGCATCCTTAGTGGAATGGGTGACACTAGAACATTTTTATATTGTTGGGGACTTTGAAAGCCAGAAGCTGTGGGTGGCATTGGTCCAGTACAGTCATGGATGCCAAAAAGAGCCTCAGAATGGAGCATCCCATTTTGGGTTCTAATCATCCCAGTTTGGGTTCTAATGACTCCATCTAACTCTTTTCAAGTCTTCTATAATCAGTCAATCAGTCATATTTATTGATCATTCAGTCGTAAATATTGAGCACTTACAGTGTACAGAGCACTGTACTAAGAGCTTGGGAAAGTACAATACAACAGAGTGTGTAGACATGTTCCCTGCCCGCAATAAGCTTATAGTCTGGAGGGGGACAATACCTATCTTTTTTCTCTACTATCCTAACATTTCTCTCTTTACATTCGATTAGACTATAAGCCCGTCAAACGGCAGGGACTGTCTCTATCTGTTGCTGACTTGTTCATTCCAAGCGCTTAGTACAGTGCTCTGCACATAGTAAGCGCTCAATAAATATTATTGAATGAATATTATGGAATGCTCAGCGATGCATTTATCTTTCTTGAAACTGTTGATATTTTTTGCATCCACAACTTTCATGTTTACAAATTCCATATGTTTGCCACCTTCTGAGGGCATTTTTGCTCATTGTTTGAACCTCTTGTCCTCAAGCTTCAAAGAACCCTAACCCAGAGGTGATGAGATTTATTGAACCAAAAGGTAATGATCTGTGTAAACTTCAATCTTTTCAAACCATTACCTTTTGTATAAACTTCAATCTTTTCCCCTTTCAATTTGCATCTTTACCAAGTGAAAGGACCCAATCTTTTGCATTTATTCTCCCTCCCCTGATGATCTGGATTAGCCCTACTCTGTCTTTTCTCTGGTACTAGTAAATCCTTTCTAAAATGTGGTGACTAATACCGTGTGCTGTATTCCACATAGGGACCTCCCTTGGTTTCAGAGAAGACATCACTGTTGGTGAAGTTCACCAAATATCAATCAATCCTATTTACTGAGCACTTATTGGGTGGAGAGCTCTGTACTAAATGCTTGGAAGAGGACAATATGAGTGCATGTGTGGATGAAAAGATCAATACAGGACTCACAATCCTGGCCGCTTTGTGCACACAAAAAGTTGCGATGTCTTGTTTAATGTTTTCACTGTTCGGCACTGTTTTCTCTTTTGCTTCCTGGTCTTATATTCTTTACAAAATATTTCCTCAAAGAGAGCCACTCCTTTCTTGATTGTGGTATGCACACTGATCTTGTCTTAGCAATTAATTGCCAGTTTTGTGCTGGGACACAGCACTGTCTAAGGCTTTGTTTTACCATATCCTTAATGTATTTACTCTTCCCTCTTTGTCCTCCATTTCCTAATTTCAGCTCTCCATAAGAAACTGTGTGGGTACTGGCTTTCCTTTCAGGTGTTGTTTGGGTCTTTGGGAACAATAAATCAAGACCTCAAGTTGTCTTAACTGAGCTGTGATAGCTAGCTTAAACCTGCATGTAATTATTGATGGTGCTATTTGTTGAGCAGCTACCGAGCGTAAAGCACTGTACTAAGGGCTTGAGAGCAGTAATACTAATAACAATATTTGTTTAGTGCTTACTGTGTGCAGAGGCACTGGGAAAGAATATACAGGAGGAGATAACAATCGGGCGTTCACAATCTAAAGATAAAAATGGGGAGAGGGGACTGGTGGCAGTAACATAAGAAGAGATGGAACAAAACCCTAAGATAACATGAAGACAAAAACAAATCTCAGAAGAGTACTGTGGCTAGAGGAGAAGATTTTAGGAACCTCAAGAGGGTACCAGATGCTCATACTCTAAATGGGGACTATTATTATTATTATTTAGTGCCGTCAAGTGGTTTCTGATTCATAGCAAATCTATGGACAACCTTTCTAATGTTCCTTCCATTATCGTTGTTATGTTCTCTATCCATCTAGCTGATGGTCTGTCTCTTCCTCATTTTCCCTGGACCAGAGAATTAGTCCTCCTGATTATGTGTCCAAAATGTGTTAATCTAAGTCGAGTCATTTGGCCTTCTAAAGACAACTTTGGTTTGATTTGCTCTAAAATTGGCAGGCAAAAATTATTTACACAATGCTTGAGTTGGAATTATTTTTTCCTAGATTCATTTTCTTGTCCTGTCTCAAAATGTAGTCACTTTTCTATGGCTCACTCATGATGTCTCATTCAATTCATTCAATAGTATTTATTGAGCACATACTACGTGCAGAGCACTGTACTAAGCACTTGGAATGAACAAGTCTGCAACAGATAGAGACAGTCCCTGCTGTTTGACGGGCTTACAGTCTCCAGTGGTTTATCTCACAGCATTTGATCCTTAAAGGGTAGATAGCATCATCTGCTTCCCCTCTAGGCTGTAAGTCTCCATGGGCAGGAAAAATGTCTCGCAACTCTACTGTACTATATTCTTCCAAGTCCTTTCTACCGTGTTCTGAACATGGTAAGTGCTAATAAAATATCATGGATTGATTTGTTAATGACAAAACTTCATTGAACATTTTCTTACCAGGTCATTTATTAAAATGCTAAATAAACCAGTCCTGGCACAGATTCTTACCCTTTCAAACTAACCTCCATAGTTACTTCCTCCTTAACTTCTCCATCCCCAAAAGATACGACACAATGATCCCTACAATTCACTTTCCATCTTTTAGGAAAAAGCTAACCATGACGGAAATCCCAGTCACTCATTTTTTTAAATCCTTCCATATGGAACCTTGTCAGAAGCCTTTGGAAAATCTGAAAATGTTCAGCCCACTCATTCTTCTCTATGGACTTGCTTACAGACCCCTTCGCAGAGCTCCATTAGATTAATGAGGCATGATTTTCCCTTACAGAAAACATGAAGTCATTCCCTTTGAGGAATTTACCATTGAAAGGGAGACAGGACTAACTGGCCTGCCATTAACATAATGGCACAGCTAACCTCTCATTGATCCCAGACCAGGCGGGATCAGATAGCTTTGGATAATTGATATCACCGGCCCCCTTCAACTCTCATTCATTGTACCCTTAATATGCACTGTCAAATTCATCCTCCCTCAGTCTTTCCTTAATTTTCACCTCTTCTCTCTGGCCTCTTCTCAACCTCGGGGTAGTGAACAAGAAATTATCCATAGATCAGACAGAAAGAATAACAAAAGGACCTGGAAAATCTACAACCTGGAAAATCGAGAAATATTTTCAAGATAAAGACATATCAATAATACACATGGTCGTCTCCAAGAGGTGGTGAGATTGTTAATGCATGTGCATTGTTCGGGGTTAAGAGGGGAAGATATTCTTTAGGAATGGACTCAGAACTGAGTCTGGAAGGAAGGGAATAAGTGTGGCTTGGCATATATAAAGATAGAGGCTATCTGCAGGGGAATGTGTAGGGGAATGTTAAGTAAGGCTTATAGGGGAGAGTAATGAGAATAAGAGAATTTTGACTTTGGGGGAACATTAGAGGCGAGACCAGCATATCTATATTGGTCAGGGGTCTGTGATTTTGTTCTCTGCAGCATGGAAGCATGTGTTTGATTCCCAAACCCAACCCATCCCCAAATTCATTGTCCCATTTCTCTACCCTACCCTAATTTCTAACTGCCCCCCAAATCATCATCATCATACCTTCCCACCCAAACTCTCTCCTCCCCACAACTTTTCCATCATTACACATATCTCTAGCTCGTAATCTCCATAATTTTGGCATCAATCTTGACTCGTCTCTCTCATTCAACACAGCTATTCAATCTGTCACCAAATCCTGTCAGTTCTACCATCACAATATCTCTAGAATCTGCCCTTTCCTCTCCAACCAAACTGCTACCATGCTGATTCAAGCACTTATTGCTTCAGCCTATTGCACTAGTCTCTTTGCTGACTTCCTTGCCTCCTCTATCCCCACTTTCAGTCCATACCCACTCTCCTGTATGGATCAAACATGTTCAGTCCATGTCTCCTTACAACTCAGAAACCTCCAGTGATAGCCCATCCACCTCCACATCAAACAGAGACTCCTTGTTCTCAGCTTTAAAGCACTCAATCAGCTCTCCCCTTCCTTGCTTTCCTCAGTGAGTTTCTGCTACAACCCATTCCACACATTTGTAACATCAACCTACATACTATATTTTGATCTCAAACCTCCCCCTATCAATCCTTTGCTCCCATCCTCCCTCAGGCCTGGAGCTCCCTCCCCCTTCATATCTGACAGATCACCATACTCCCCATCTTTTGCCCTACTCAAATCATATCTCCTCCAAGAAGCCTTCCCGGTCTGACTTTCCATTTTCTCATCCCATTCTTCCTCCCTTCTTTGTTACTTTAGCACTTGGGTCTGTACTACTTAATCATGTTGATATTCGTCTCACCCCCAGAACTACAGCATTTATGTTCATATCCTCATTCTCTGCTGCTTTCCTTATAACTAATTTATGTTCATGCCTGTGTGTCACACTAGATTGTAAGCTCCACACAGGCAGAGATCTTGTCTACCAACTCGATTTGCCCAGTTGCTCATTACAGTTGTATGCAAACAGTGAATGATTAATAAATACATTTTATTAGTAATGTGAATGATCAAATTGATAATTGTTACCAATAATGACAATAATAATAATAGTATTTATTAGGCACTTATCTGGTGTCAAAGATACTCTGGGTAGACATCAGATAATAGGATAGGACAGATTCTGTCCAACATGGTCCCTCAATTTCCTGAAAGACAATTACCCTTTCCTCTCCAATCACCCCAAATCTTGGTCTTTGTGGAGATCAGAAACATTCCTTCACGAGAAATGGGAGGAAAGGAGGTTTGTTGTCTTCAGGACCCACAACTCTGGACAGGTCTCTGTCACTGCTCAGCCAAACTGTCACCCAGTCAGCAGATCACCTGGGATATGAGTATGATGACACTTACCAATAAATCAATCACTCACATTTATTATTTACCATGTGCAGAACACTGTACTAAGTATTTGGGAGAGAACAGTACAACAGAGTTGGTAGATACGTTCCCTGTCTTCCATGAGGTTCACCCATTATTTGTCATTTTCTAGGGGAGACACCATCATCAACATCATTATCAATGCAGAGGAGGAGGGCTGCATCAACAGCATCATCATCATTCTCATCATCACCCCAGTCAACAATACCATCAACAGCATTGATGAAAGATCTAACTGCAAAGTGTTGAAATAGATGCTGACAACTGTAGTCACACCTGTACTCAGCGGTACGATAGTGGCTATGCCGATGAACTCATTTAATAATTTCTAACATCGTCACTTTCCACAACCTCTCCATCACACCATTCCCCGTCAGAGTTATAGATGCAAACAATATGCCTTTGTTTTCCTAGGGTCCAGGGAGGATGACGTGAGTGAGGCCAGCATCACCTGAAGGTTACAAAAGTCTATGATTATTGTAACCATCAACAGCCCCTGGAAAGATGCTTCCTCCCAATCACACCCAGTTCCACCCCTCCTCCTTCTTCTTGCTGGGATTGCCGGGCCTGGAAGCCGCACACATCTGGATTGGTTTGCCCATCTGTGCTGCCTACTTGATCTCGTTTGTGGGGAACTGCACCATCCTGTTTGTGATCAAGACCGAGCAGAGCCTCCACCAGCCCATGTTCTACTTCCTGGCCATGCTGGCTACCGTTGACCTGGGCTTGTCCACAACCACCATCCCCAAGATGCTGGGCATCTTCTGGCTCGGCCTGCGAGAGATCACCTTCGGGGGCTGCCTCACCCAGATGTTCTTCCTTCACGTCTGCAGTAGCCTGGAGTCCGTGGTGCTCTCCATTATGGCCATTGACCGCTTCGTCGCCATTTGCAACCCGCTGAGGTACACCGCGATCCTCCATAACAAAGTGGTGGCCATTTTAGGGGCAATGAGTGTGGTCAGATCACTGGTCTTCATGACGCCATTCATCTTTCTCATCCTCAGGCTGCCATTCTGTGGGAACCACACTATCCCGCACACCTACTGTGAGCACATGGGCATCGCACGGTTGGCATGCGCTAGCATCAGAACCAACATTATCTACGGCCTTGTAGCTTTATCCATGGGATTTTTTGACACCTCTGTGATAGGTTTCTCCTACATCCAGATTCTCCGGGCCGTCTTCCACCTCTCATCCTGGAATGCCCGGTTCAAGGCTCTCAACACTTGTGGCTCCCACATCTGTGTCATTTTAGCCTTCTACATCCCAGCCTTTTTCTCCTTCCTCACCCACCGCTTTGGCCACCAGAAAATTCCTCTCTACATCCACATCCTCCTGGCCAACCTCTACGTGATTGTCCCACCTGCCCTCAACCCTGTCATCTATGGGGTCAGGACCAGGCAGATCTTGGAGCAGGTGCTGAGAATGCTCCATGTAAAAGATTTCTGACCCCTAAGGGACACTGACTGACCCGTCAATCAGTGACATTTGGGAGAGTACAAGTGACATTTGGAAGAGTACAATATTCATTCATTCATTCATTCAATAGTATTTATTGTGCACTTACTATGTGCAGAGCACTGTACTAAGCGCTTGGAATGTACAAATTGGCAACAAGTTTCCACAAAAGACAAGTTTCATGAGAGAGGGACTATAGAGTGAAAAGAGTTGGAAACGCAGAACAGAGCTTTGGGGGATAGTAATGGTAAGAAGGAGAGAGGCAGAAGAGGATCCAGAGAACAAAACTGAGAAGGAGCAGTCAGAAAAGTAGGATGAGAGCTGGGTTAACTATTGTCAGGCAAAATTGAGGCCTTTGAATGTTTCTAGGAAGAGGGAGTTTTGACAATGTCAAAAGTAACTGAGAGGAGATTAGTATGGTGTAAATGCCTTTGAGCTTGACTATAAGAAGATCAATGGTGACCTCGGAAAGCCAATTTTGGGGAAGTGGAAGGACTGAAGACCTAAGTGCAGTGACTAGAGAAGAGAGTGGTGGAAGGGAAAATAAGGAATCTGACCTATTCTAGGAGTTTGGATAGGAAAGGGAGGAAGGTGACAAAGGTACAATGGGAAGAGCCTGAGGAGTTGAGAGGGCTTTTTTAGAATGGTGGAAATTGGAGCACATTTGAAGGCTGAGGGGAAACAGCCATCTTAGGGAGAAGCAGAAAATGACAACAAGGGAGGGGAGAAAAATCAGAGGGAGTGATTATAGTGGTTTCCTCTCAGGGTCTCACCTGGAGAGGTTCCAGTACTCTGCCAGTTTCGGCTACAGGAGGGAAAGTCAAGTAGAGGTCTACCCATTCCATTCCTAGCTTGGGGAGCGGCTAGCGAGTGGAAGGTAATCTTCTACAAGTCAAAACTCACCCATGCTGGGCAGCAGGGGCATGGGAGAGAGTCGAGGGTGGAGACTCAAGTTTACTGTGTGGAAGGAGGCAATGGTAAATCACTTCCATATTTTTACCAAAAAAACTCTATGGATACACTACCAGGATGATTACAGATGGAGAGTGGGATGTACTGGGAGAGATGTGTCCGTGGTGTCATTACGGTTAGGAAAAGACTTGATGGCATAAGACAAGGCAAGATTATAGTAGGTGAGGGGGAGAGGCTCAGAGTTGCAGGTAGAAGGGGTAGCTTTATAGAGAAGGTGGGAAATTTCTTCTTGCAATACTGCTGGGAAGCAGGAAAAAGATAAGGGAGCAGGAATGTTGAAGAATGTTGAAGGAATATTAGTCAGAAGTTTTGGGGAAGTTCACTCCCGATGGCTTCAATTTTATCAACCAAGTTGATAGCCTGACCATTAGTGGGGAATGGTGATAATAGGAATTTAGGAGAAGTTAAAGAGAAGAATAAGGAGAAAGGAGAAAAAGGAAGAGGAGGGGAAGGAGGAGGAAGAGAAGGAGGAAGGCGGTGAGGAGACAAAGGAAGAGCAGTACTAGGAGGAGAAAGAGAAGGAGGACAAAGAAGAGAATGAGGAGGAGGAAGAGAAGGAGGGAGAGGAGAAAGGAGAGGAAAAGGAGGAGGAAGAAGAGGAGGAAGAAAAGGAGGAGGAGGAAGAAGAGGAAAAGGAGGAGGAGGAAGAGGAGGAGGAGGAGGAGGAGGAGGAGGAGGAGCAGAATGATGCTTGGTTGAGCTATTTGACCCTTTCAATTTTCCTCAGCCATCATTGACAGAGCAGTACCTCTCTGCCTGAGCGTGAACCTATTCACGGGCATGGGAAGATCCCCAGGCCTGGAAATGCTTGTCAGACCCAACTCCAATGGCTCAATACTGCTCTGAATAGGGAAGCCAGGGTCTGAGTTGTGCAGGGATGTCCCCTCAGGCAGGATTCTGAGCTCCTTATCTTCCCTCCCAAGCCCTGTCCTCTCCCTGACCTCCCAGACACTATGAATGGCACTACCATCCTTCCCATCTCACAACCTTGATGTCATCCTAGACTCTGCCCTCTCATTCACCCCACACATCCAATCCGTCACCAAAACCTACCAGTCTCACCTTCACAACATCGCCAAGATCCGCCCTTTCCTCTCCGTCCAAACTGCTATCTTGCTGGTACAAGTTCTCATAATATCCTGACTGGATTATTGCATCAGCCTTCTCTCTGATCTCCCATCCTCCTGTCTCTCCGTGTTCCAGTCTATTCTTCATTCCTCTGCCCAGATTATCTTTCTACAGAAATGCTCTGGGCATGTTACTCCCCTCCTCAAAAATCCTCAGGAGTTACCTGTCAACCTTCACGTGAAACAAAAACTCCTCACTCTTGGCTTCAGAGGTTTCCATCACCTTGCCCTCTCCTACCTCACCTCCCTTCTCTCTTTCTACTGCCCACCCAGCACACTCTGCTCCTCTGCCGCTAACCTCCTCACTGGGCCTCGTTCTTGCCTGTTCCGCTGGGGACCCCTGTCCCACCTCCTACCACTGACCTGGAATGCCCTCCCTCCTCACATCCGCCAAACTAACTCTCTTCCTCTCTTCAAAGCCCTATTGAGAGCTCACCTCCTCCAGGAGGCCTTCCCAGACTGAGCCCTCCCTTTCCCTCTGCTCCTCCTCCCCTCCCCATTCCCCCTACTCCCTCCATCTGCTCTTCTTCCCTTCCCCTCCCGACAGCACTTGTGTTATTATTTATTACTCTATTTTTTTAATGATGTGTCTATATCTATGATTCTATTTACCTTGATGGTATTGATGCCTGACTACTTGTTTTGTTTTGTTGTCTGTCTCCCCCGTTTAGACAGCTATGAGCCCATTGTTGGGCAGGGATTGTCTCTGTTGCCGAATTGTACATTCCAAGCACTTAGTACAGTGCTCTCGCTCAATAAATAAGATTGAATGAATGATTCCAGCCAAAAGGAGAGGTCCTGCCACCCAGATCACACAAGCTCCTCAGGCAGATTGGCTCGCTGATCCCTTGGGCTCCTCATTGTCAATCTGTGACTCCACTAAGGAGAGGGGAGGCTGGCTGGACACCTTCAGAGCTTCTGCAGGAGGACGGGGACTGGAGGAAACAGCCATCCCACCAATAACCTACACTAAGGGACACCGCATGGCCTAGTGGAAAGAGCACAGGCCCAGGAGTCAGATGACCTGGTTTCTAATCCCAGATCTACCCCTACCTGCTGTATGACCTTGGGCAAGTCACTTACCTTCTCTCTGCCACAGTTTCCTCTTCTCAAAAATGGAATTCAATATCTGTTCCCCCTCCTATTTAGTCAGTGATGGGGACTGTGTTTGACCTGATTAGATTTTATCTACCCTAGCTCTCAATATAATCCTTGGCAAACAGGAAGCACTTAAAAAGTAGCACCATTATTATTTATCGTTCATGCGAAGACACCAATGCAACCCCTGGGTGCATGATAGTGGTCTCTCTGGCCCCAAGAGAGGGTGTGGTAAGGGCACAAAAGGATGGTTCACAATTGTGCCCATCCCAACCTCCTCTCAGTGCAAAACAGACCAAGGTATTTCTGCTACACAACATCTAGCCTTCTAGAAAGCCCACAGGCCTGGGAGTCAGAAAAGCTGGATTCTAATCCTGGCTCTATACCACTTGCCCATTGTATGGCCTTGGGCAAATCACTAAACTTCTCTGTGCCTCAGTCTCCTCCTCTGTAAAATGGGGATTAAATACCTGTTCTCCCTCCTACTTCGAGTAGGAGCTCCATGTGGGACAGGGACTGTGTTCAATCTGATTATTTTGTATCTATCCCAGTTCTTAGTATAGTGTTTGGCACAAAATAAGAAATACCACAGTTATTATTATTATTACTGGTTCTATTACTAATAATGTGGCCATCTAACCTGTTGTCCTGCCTCTGAGTTCACATAGGAGGAGACAGAGTGGCTTACTCGGAAGGACTTTTGATCTGGGAGCCTGGAAACCTGCTTTCTCGTCCCAAATTTGTCCCTTATCTCCTGTACAAAACTTGGGCAAGTCATTTGCGCCCTGAGTACTTTGTTTTCCTCATGTAAAATGGAGACAGCAAATGTAATAATAATAATGGTATTTGTTAAGCTCTTAACAATGTGCCAGGCACTATACTAAGCACTGGGGTGGATACAAGCAGATCAGGTTGGACACAGTCCCTGTCCCAAGTGGGGCTCACAGTCTCAATCCCCATTTTACAGATGAGGTAACTGAAGTCCAGAGAAGGGAAGTAACTTGCCCAAGGTCACACAGCAGACAAATGGTGGAGTCAGGATCAGAATCCATGACCATCTGGCTCCCAGACCCGTGCTCTATCCTCTATGCCATGCTGCTTCTCACAGGAATGTTATTGTGAAATTGAATAATTGATATGAAGGCATTTTTGAAAAATCTCTCCAGGCATTATCATTCATCATCTTTGTAGCACACTAGAAGAAGTGCCTGCTCCTACTGATGAAGGGATTACCATTGTCTTGCCCCTGCTGCCCCTCCCCACAGATGTGGATGATGCTGACAGATGAAAGCCATAGAGGTAAACAAACTCTGAAAAGAGAGATGAATTAATGAGCAAATTAATCTACAGATAAATTGCTCAATCAGTCAATCAGTGGTATTTATTGAGTGTTTACTGTTTGCAAAGCCATGTACTAAGCATTTGGGACAATACATTGGTAGCACATTTTCTGCTCACCAGGAGTTTACAGTCAAGAGGGGAAGGCAGACATTAAATTAATACAAAGAATTACAGATATGCACCTAATTGCTATGGGGTTGAGGGTAGGGTAAATGGCAAGTGCTACAAAGGTACAGACAGAGTGGCTCAGTGGAAAGAGCACGGGCTTTGGAGTCAGAGTTCATGGGTTCGAATCCTGGCTCTGCCACTTGTCAGCTGTGTGACTGTGGGCAAGTCACTAACTTCTCTGTGCCTCAGTTACCTCATCTGTAAAATGGGGATTAAGACTGTGAGCCCTACGTGGGACAATCTGATTCCCCTGTGTCTACCCCAGTGCTTAGAACAGTGCTCTGCACATAGTAAGCGTTTAACAAATACTAACATTATTATAGAGAAGCAGCGTGGTGCAGTGGAAAGAGCGCGGGCTTTGGAGTCAGGGCTCATGAGTTCAAATCCCAGCTCTGCCACTTGTCAGCTGTGTGACTGTGGGCAAGTCACTTCACTTCTCTGTGCCTCAGTTCCCTCATCTGTAAAATGGGGATTAAGACTGTGAGCCCCACGTGGGACAACCTGATTCCCCTGTGTTTACCCCAGCGCTTAGAACAGTGCTCTGCACATAGTAAGCGCTTAACAAATACCAACATTATTATTATTACATAGGTGACACAAAGGAGAGGGAATAGGGAAAAAGAGGGCTTAATCAGGGAAGGCCTCTGGGAGATGTAACTTTCATAAGGCTTTGAACGTGGGGAGAGTGCTTTTATAATTAAGTGCTGTCGAGTCATTTCCAATTCATAGCAACTCCATAGATATACTTTCTCCAGAACCTCCTGTCCTCTGCTATAATCCACAACCTTTCTAATGTCTCTTCCATTATCGTTGTTATGGTCTCTATCTATCTAGCTTCTGGTCTGTCTCTTCCACGTTTTCCCTGGACTTTTCCTAGCATTAGAGTCTTCTCCAGAGAATTAGTCCTACTGATGATGTGTCCAAAATATGCTAATCTAAGACGAGTCATTTGGTCTTCCAAAGACCACCTGAGTTTAATTTGCTCCAAAATCTATTTGTTTGTTTTTCAGACAGTCCATGGCACATAGTAAGCGCTTAACAAATACTTTCATTATTATTCTCAAAAACCTTCTCCAACACCACATTTCAAAAGAATCGATGTTCCTTCTAACCTGTTTTTTCAATGTCCAGCTTTCAGATCCATACATTGTCACTGCAAATACCATAGATTTGACAATATGCATTTTCAAGGCAATTGTTACATTAGGACATTTCATGACTTTTTCCAGGCTCTTCATAGCAAGTCTTCGTAACATTAATCTTCGGCGTATTTCTTGGCTACTAGTTTCTTTATTAATGGTTCTGAATCCTGGGACAGAAAAACAGTCAACTATTTCAATTTTCTCTCTGTCCACTACGAATGTGTTAAAACTTCCAGTTGTCATGATCTTTGTTTTCTTGACATTGGGGAGAGTGGTGGCCTGTTGTAAACTGAGGAGAAGAGAGGGCCAAGTCAGGTGGAAGAGTTAAATATATCACTTCCACTGGATAGACTGTAAGCTCCTTGAGGTCAGGGATCATGTCATATTGTATTCTCCCGAATGCTTAGTACAGTCTTCTACACACAGTAAGTGCTCAATATATTTTTAAAAGATCATATTTATTAAGCACTTACTGTGCTGAACATTGTACTAAGCATTTGGGAGAATACAACATAGCAGTGTTGTTAGACATGTTCCCTTCCTACAAGGAGCTTACATATTATTAATTGATTCATAATTTAGAAATTGTGGTATTTGTTAAGCGCTTACTATGGGCCAGAGACTGAACTAAGCCCTGGGGTGGATACAAGCTAATCAGGTTGGACACATTCTCTGTCCCACATGGAGCTCACAATCTCAATCCTCATTTTACAGATAAGGTAACTGAAGTCCAGAGAAGCAAAGTGATTTGCCCAAGATCACAGAGCAGACAAGTGGCAGAACCTGGATTCAACTCGGCTGCTCCAGAAGACTGCAGCTCTGAGGGTTTCCTCCCTCAAGCCCCCTCAGGATGAATTTTGTCCACTGTGGGAAGCAGTGTGGAGGTCAGGTCCTCAGGGAGATGGTTCCTCAAGACCCAATTACTAAGACACTGGATGGTCCCTGCAGGGAGGCTCAGAAGAAATATAAGAAGTCTCCTCCGTAGACCTGAGCCTCGGGACCTGAGTTATGATTCCAGGAGAGTGGAAGAACCTGAGGAACCAAGCCTGGAGCTGGCCAAGTGAGTTCTGTAGAGGATAGAGATTGAGGATAAGGCCAGGGCAGAAACAGTGGGGGAAGTCTTGGGGAACTTTGTGGGATCTTATTCCTGGGTCCTCTCTCCCTGCCTTAGTGAGAAGATAATAATAACGTTGGTATTTGGTAAGTGCTTACTATGTGCAGAGCACTGTTCTAAGCACTGGGGTAGATACAGGATAACCAGGTTGTCCCACGTGGGATTCACAGTCTTAATCCCCATTTTCCAGATGAGGGAACTGAGGCACAGAGAAGTGAAGTGACTTGCAAACAGTCACACAGCTGACGAGTGGCTGAGCCAGGATTCAAACCCATAACCTCTGACTCCCAAGCCTGGGCTCTTTTACCAAGCGACACTGCTTCTCTGAAGATGAGAGGAAGGGGCTATTCAGGTTGGAGTCATTGCTTGATGAGCACTGAACAAACCATGGAGGTAGAGTCAACATAATCAGGGCACATGTAATACCTGCCCAGGGCTCACATTCGAAGGGGGAGGGAGAACAGGTATTGCATCCCCATTTTGCAGAGGAGGAAACTGAGGCACAGAGATATTAAGTTACTTGTCCAAGATCACCCAGCAGCCAAGTGCCAGATTCAGGATTAGAACCCAGACTCCCTGAATCCCATATTTTGGCTCTTATTCTGTAGTAACCCAAGTGCTTTGTGTAGGAAATATTTAACAAATGATCAAAATCATTATCTCTGTTATTTCCCCTTGGCTACAGTGCCTCTCAGGAAGAATAATCCCAGCACAGGCAAGCCACCTACCAGAGCTCTAGAGCCCTCAGATCTGGTGGCAATTCACAGAAGAAGGGATGGTGACTAGAGCCTGATAGAAAAATTTCAGGATTTGCCACCAGGTATATATGAGACAGACACAGCTCAGTGAAAGTCTTGTAGGGACTGAGCCTTTCTCCTCCAGTGTTTGCCCCATCTGAGCCTCCCAGGAGTGTTTGTACCTCTGCTTCTGGGCATTCATGCCCCACTGGCACTGCCAGGGCCATGTTTAGTAGCTCGGCAAGGGAAGGGAGGAGAGCCTGTATCTGGGTCCTGCTCAAAACTTCCTTAAGCCAGCTGCCCTGAGAGGGGCTGGGTAAATTGTCACTTTGAGACAGTGGACAGTCCTTCAGTGATCCCTCTGGGGTAATGATCCTTCTGTGATTGAGAGATAATAAATGGGACCAGTTCTCCCTTCTGTACTTGGGGCGAAGGGAGAGGAGACTCAGACCATGAGCTGAACCGGACTTCAGGCCAGCAAAGGAGGCAGAGTCCTTGGAGGATTGGGATGCACTGAGTAAAGTCCCTAGATTGCCCAAAGGTAAACAGTGAATGAATGAATCAATCAATCATATTTATTGAGCACTTACTGTGTGGAGAGTACCGTACTAAGCTCTTGAGACAGCACAACATAACAATATAAAAGACACATTGTCTGCCCACAAAGAGCTTACGGTCTAGAAGGGAAACTAACTTCTCAAGAGTATTGGTCCTATTCCATTCTGTTCTCAAAAGAGAGGAAGGACAGAGAAACAGCGAGACTATGGTACAACCAGGCGGTTGTCAGTGAACAGCTGGATGTGGACAACTGCTTATTAACTTTGCACTGCTAGGGGCTAAAATGTGTCCATTCTTTCAAGTATCAACCGTTTATTACAATCTTAAAGCCATGGAACTACAGTGTCAGAAACAGCCTTAGGACATCATCAAGTCTGTCCTTTCATCTTTGGTAAGATTACAATGACCCACCCTAGACAGGCACTAAAATTGGATTAGGATCTTTTCAGGTGTCAAACCAAACCTGCACTGACAGTCAGTCAATCAACACCTAATCAATTACTGAATCTCTTCTATGTGCAGAGCAACATATTAAATTTTTAGGAGTGGATAAAAGAGACTGAAGACACAGCCCCTACCTTCAAGGACCTCATAATCTCATGTGGGAGGCCAATTTTATGTTCTAGCTAAACATGAATGTGGTATATATATATATAGTATTGAGAATGGGAATAGATATTTAATTGTCAAGTGAGGTCGAACTGTAACTTAGTGCCGAGGATGGGTGCAGATATATAACTGCTAAGGGTGACATTTGGGTTGACACAGTTGCAGTGGTGGCAATTAAACGGGGAAGACTTCCTGGAAGAGGTAGGCTTTTAGGAAGGCTGTGAAAAGAGGGGTGGGATCAGCGACAGGGTGGTGCATTTTTTTCCACTGCTAGTTATTCAGATGAAATCCTTCAAGATGATTTATCAGGGAGTGGTGTCTATAGGTTCTAATCCCGGCTCCCCCACATGTCTGCTGTGTGACCTTTGGCAAGGCTCTTCATTTCTGTGTGCCTCAGAAAATGGGCATTGAGACTGTGAGCCCCACGTGGGGCAGGGACTGTGTCTAACCCTATTTGCCCGCATGCAATACTTAGTTCGGTGCTTGGCACATAGTAAGCACCTAAGAAATATCACAATTATTATTTTGTTATATCTTCAGGACAATCCATATTTGATATTGAATCAGTAGTGTGCCAGATCTGGCGAGCAGGAGGAGGAGCTGGGGAAGAGGGAAGCTGGACTTTCATGAAGATGTAGAGGAAGAAACTCAGGCTGATGGTGGGAGCAAAGACAGTTTCCTCTGAAACCAGAGCATGTGTGGGTGAACTTGGAGTTGACTCCCATGGCAGAGGGTACCCCAAGTCTGGGCTGCTGCAGTTGGGGGGTGGTGTACCAGTTGGCCCCAAAAAGCTGATGCTCCTGCCTCCCTGCCTCTCCCGGGCCTCTGGGGAGGGAGAAGAGGGAGCCATAGAGCTGTTCTTACTTCTGCCCTAAATAATAATAATTTTAAAATTCCCCACCCTGGGGTGATAGGCAGGGGGTAGGTGGCAGCGGGCATTCTTTTTTTAAAAAAATAAATTTAAAATATATCACCCAGCTCTGGTGATTCCTGAGTCTGCCCCTCTCTACTCCTCCCCATCTCCCTTCTGTCCCCCTCCACAATTCTTCACCCCAAAGAGCTGGGATGGTTGTGGATGACCCCAGCTCTGAGGGGGCCATTTGTTGAACCCCACTTCTATCCCTCCTGGCTCCCCTCCGCCTCCCCTCTATTATCTTCTGTGACTCTGCACCCCGAGGAGCCAGGATGACTGTGAAGCCCCAGTCTCCAAACTCCTGCTGTAGCAAGGGCAGAGGGGCTGGGGGCGGGGAAGGAGACTGATTCTTATTTTTCAGAAACATTCTCTCCATTTCACCATCTCTTGGTCCCTTTCCATTCTCACTATTACTGGGATCAGGGGGATTTCAATAACGCTTCTCCTGTGACACGATGGCATCGGCTCCAAAGCCTCCGGCAGTAGGGGGAGGATGCACATTGTCTCCGTCTCTAATAAAGTTTTAATAAATTTTCAGATCCTGTCAGCAGGGACCAAATGAAAAATGAGGCTCATGCCTGGGGTAACCAATGAGAAACGAAGTGTTAATTACCTCGTTGCAAATTAATCCTTTCAACTGAGAGAAGGTAGATCAGACAGGAGAGTAGGGGTGGTGGTAATCCAATTAGACGTAATTTAGACAATATACACACAGACATAGTTTAGGCAATAAATAGACAATTTAGAAGAATGTAGTATAAACTGAAGGGGAATGAGGCTAGAGGGCAGGATACTAGTGAGAGGCTCATAAGACATTTAAATGTGAGAAGATGGTCATTTGAACCAAGGTGGTAGCTACTTCGGTGGTACCCAAGGAGAGATATAATCTGGAAAGTCTGAAGGGCAGGGAGTTTCAGGCAGGGGGACCCTGTAGACAATAAGCTTCTTGTGAGCAGAGATAATAATGTTGGTATTTGCTAAGCGTTTACTATGTGCCGAGCACTGTTCTAAGCACTGGGGGAGATGCAGGGTAATCAGGTTGTCCCACGTGAGGCTCACAGTTAATCCCCATTTTACAGATGAGGTAACAGGCACAGAAAAGTTAAGTGACTTGCCCACAGTCACACAGCTGACAAGTGGCAGAGCAAGGATACGAACCCATGACCTCTGACTCCCAAGCCCGGGCTCTTTCCACTGAGCCACGATAGTGTCTGCCAACTCTGTTTCAGTGTACTTTCCCAAGAGTTTAGTACAGTGCTCTGCAAACAGTAAGCACACAATCAATACCGTTGATTGATTGACTGACCAAGAGAACAAGACTGGAGGTGAGAGAGCAGTCAGCTGGGTATAGTTAGAAGGTGAGCTTAGGGGGAACGAAGGGCAAACCTGGGGCAATGAGGAATTTTTCTTCAATGGTGAGGGAAATGGGCATCCATTGGAGGTTTTTAAGGAATTGGGGAGATGTATGTTAAGCAACATTTTAAGAAGGTGAGCTGGCCAGCAGAATGTAATAAAAAACTGAAGGGGAATGAGGCTAGAGACCAAGAGGCTAGTGAGAAGACTGATAAGTGTGAAAGGATGGTAATTTGAACCAAGATGGTAGCTATTTCGGTGGTTAGGAAGGGGGTGGATCCAAGAAATTTTGCTGAGGATGAGTCAGCAGAAATTAGCAAGTGACTGAACATGAAAGCTAAATGGCAGTGAAAAACCAAGGATAAGACCAAAGTTGAAGACTCCTGGAACATAGAGGTGCTGTCAAAAGATGGGAAAGGTTGAAGGACTGGGAATGAAGTGAAGAAGAAGAGGTCAGTTTTTGTTGTGTTGTGTGTTGGAGCTGGAGGGACACTTCTGAGATGTGCTGGAGGCAAGAGGAAACGTGAAATTGCATAGCAGGGGAGAAGTTGGTAAGTAGATTTGGGAGTAATCCGCAAAGGGATGGTATAACTGAAATGATGTGAGTAGATGAATACTCCAAGAAAGTGAGTGTAAAAAGGGAAGAGTGAGGAACCCAGAACCTAGCCTTGAGGGACATCCACAGTTGAGGGATCAGCAGGGGAAGAAGAATAGAAATTAATCGTCAGAGAAGTAGGAGGATTACAAAGAGATTTTTTTTTAAATGGGCTATTTGTTAAACGCTCATTACGTGTCAAGCACTAATTGGTGGGTTAGGTACAAGATGACCAGAGCAGATGTGGTCCCTGTCCCATGTGGGCCTCGCAGTCTAAGCAGGAGAGAGAGTAGCTATTTTATTCTAAGCAGGAGAGTAGATATTTTATCCCCGTTTCACACACGAGAAAACTGAGGCACAGAGCAGTTACGTGACTTGCACAAGGTCACACAACAGGCAAATATCAGAGCCAGGATTAAAACTGAGGTTGCCTGATCCCCAGACCTGTGTTCTTTCCACTAGGCCATGCTGCTTCTCACTTAAGAGGTCTTTTAGTCCATTCTCTGCCTTTAATAGTACTAGTGCCATCCATCCTAGACAGATAGGGAATCAGATAGAGCTTTAAAAACCTGTAGAGAAAGAGATTCTAGAATTCCCATCAGATCAGCATTCCTGGGATCACCAACCTATCTTTAAGAAAGACCTTCCAGCACCTCCCAGATACTCCTGCAGCTATGGATGAGATTTTTATTTCAGTAGTGCTGCATCGAGTGTGAGAGATCATTCTAATCCCCATTCCTAAATCTGAATTCCTCCTGGTGTAGATCGAACCCTTCTGTCCTTAGTGGAACAGAAAATTGCCTCTTATTATCACTTGTATGGCACCTTTCATATTCTTGAGGATCGTTATTATGCCCCTCTCAGTTACCCCTTCTCCAGAATCCATCACATATTTCCCTGACTTTGAACAAAAGCCATCCTGGTAGCTCTTCTCTGAATACTCTCTAGATTCTCCTTGCTTGGCTCTTGGTGTCTCTGAAAAGCAAGAGGTTGTTCCTGCCCAAACCAAATGTAGTCGTAATACTAGACGAGGTAGAGGTAATAAGAGAAAGAGTGATCATAATAGCAGTAGCAGTGGAAGTAGTAAAAAATGGGAGTAGAAGCAGTAATACTGAATACAAGTGCTTAGCACAGTCCTCTGTACACAGTAAGCACTCAGTAAATACCATTGATTGGTATTAGTGCTAGTACTAGAAACGGTCATATTATTCATTCATTCATTCAATTGTATTTATTGAGCTCTTACTGTGTGCAGAGCACTGTACTAAGTGCTTGGAATGGACAATTAGGCAACAGATAGAGACAATCCCTGCCTAACAACGGGCTCACACTCTAAAGGGGGAGACAGACAACAAAACAAAACAAGGAGTCAGAAGTCAATACCATCAAGATAAATAGAATCATAGATATAGAAACATCATTAATAAACAGAGTAATAAATAATATATACAAATATAGACAAGTGCTGGGGGGGCGGGGAAAGGAGGAAGAGCAGAGGGAGGGAATGGGGAGGTAAGGGGCAAGGGGAAAGGTAGGGCTCAGTCTGGGAAGACCTCCTGGAGGAGGTGAGCTCTCAGGAGGGCTTTGAAGAGGGGAAGAGAGTTAGTTTGGAGTATGTGAGGAGGGAGGGCATTCCAGGTCAGCGGTAGGACGTGGGCCAGGGATCGACAGCGGGATAGGTATGAACGGGGGAGAGTGAGGAGGTGAGTGACAGAGGGAGTCCAGGAGAGAGTAGAAATAGTTGTAACAGTGATAGTAACGGCAGTATCAATAGTAGTAATCAAAATGGAGGCAGCAGATGTCGTAGCAGTAGCAGTAAAAGTCACAGTAATAGTAGTATGACATTTATTGAGTTCAATGCACTATTTTGATTACTTGGGAAAGAATAACTGGACCACAAGATACAATCCCTTCCAACAAAGAACTTGCACTCTCCTAGAGAAGTTGAACACAAAAGTATTTACTAATAGTGGAATTCAACCAAATAATTAAATGGAGAGTTAATAATAATGATAATAATAATAATAGTACTTGTTAAGTGCTTACTCTGTGCCTCCGTTTCCTCATCTCTCTCCTACTTAGACTGTGAGCCCCATGTGGGAAAGGGACTGTGAGTGACTGCATTGAAGGGAAGTAGCATGGCCTAGTGGGTAGAGCATGGGCCTGGGACTCAAAAGGACCTGGGTTCCAATCCCAGGTCTGTCACTTGTCTGCTGTGTGACCTTGGGCAAGTCACTGAGTTTCTCTGGGCCTCAGTTACCTCATCTGCAAAATGGGGATTAAGACTGTGAGCACCATGTGGGACAGGGACTGTGTCCAACTTGATTAGCTTGTATCTACACCAGCACTTAGAACAATGCTTAAAAAATACCACTGTTAATTAGTATCTTGTATCAAGTAGTGTTTGGCACATAGTAGGTGCTTAACAAATAAAATCATTAGTATATTGATGAACCATTTAACAAAGCTAGCTCTCTGAAGAAAGCTGTCAATGGTCTCCTCCTTAATTAATTAATTATGGTATTTGTTCAGTACTTACTATGTGTGAAGAACTATACTAAGTGCTGGGGTAGGTACAAGATAATATGGTTGAACACAGTATCTATGTCACATGGGGCTCACAGTCTATGTAGGAGAGAGGAGGATTTAATCCCCATGTTACAGATGAGGAAACTGAGGTATAGATAAATCAAATGAATTGCCTAAAGGTCACAAGCAGACAAATTGCAGAACCAAGATTAGAACCCAGACCCGCCTACTCCCAGGTCCATTGTCTTTCCACTAGGACATGCTGCTTCCTTATTCCAAATGAACTTTCTTCTCTCCTGTCTCAGGACAGAAGAAGCATGGTGTAGTGAGTAGAGCATAGGCCTGGGAGTCAGAAGGTTATGGTTCTAATCCTGACTCTGCCATTTGTCTGCTGTGTGACCTTGGGCAAGTCTTATCACTTTTCAAGGCCCCAGTTACCTCATCGGGGGATTGAGACTGTGCGCCCCCCATGGGATAGGGACTGTGTCCAACCTGATTTGCTTTTATCCACCCGGCTCTTAGTACAGTGCCTGGCACTAAGTAAGTTCTTAACAAATACCACAGTTACTAGGGAAGCAGCATGGCCTAGTAAATAGAGCATGGGCCTGGGAGTCAGAAGGACCAGGATCCTAGTCCCGGCTCGGCCACTTGTCTGCTGTGTGACCTTGGGCAAGTCACTTTACTTGCATTCATTCATTCAATTGCATTTGTTGACTGCTTACTGTGTGCAGAGCACTATACTGAGCATTGGGGAGAGTACAATACAGCAATAAACTTACACATTCCCTTTCCACTATGAGCTTATTTCTCTGAGCCTGAGTTATCTCATCTGTAAAATAGGGATTAAGATTGTGAGCCCCCTGTGGGACAGGGACTGTGTCCAACCTGATTAACTTGTATCCACCCTAGCACTTAGAACAGTTTTTGACACCTCGTAAGTGCTTAACAAAAAGCATCATTATTATTATTATTTTTAGGGGACAGGACTCCAACTTCCATCAGGACCCATCTCGATCGGCAAGGAAGTAACCTTTACAGCTCAAATACTACATGCCTCTTACAAACAGCTCCTCCACCACAATCTCCGACTTCCTTCTGAATTGTTTTGTCGAGTCGGGGAGTGATCATCTCGGGCTCTCCATGGTCCTGGCCCTGCTCTTTATTGTGGCCCTGGCAGCCAACGCTGTGCTCCTGCTGACCATCTGGCTGGAGCAGTCTCTGCACCAGCCCGTGTACTACCTCCTCAGCCTCCTCTCCCTCCTGGACCTCGTGCTCTGTCTCGCCGTCATCCCCAAGGTCTTGGTCATCTTCTGGTGGGACTGGCGATCCATCAGCTTTGCAGGCTGTTTTTTGCAGATGTTTGTCATGAACAGCTTCCTGGCCATGGAGTCCTGCACCCTGATGGTCATGGCCTATGACCGCTACGTGGCCATCTGCCACCCACTACGGTACCCATCCATCGTCACTGACCGCTTTGTGGCTAAGGCAGCCTTCTTCGTCGTGGCTCGCAACACCCTCATCAGCTTCCCAATCCCCGTCTTTTCCGCCTGGCTACACTACTGTCGAACAAATGTCATTGAGCACTGCATTTGTGCGAACTTGCACGTGTCCAGGCTGTCCTGTAGTGATATCACCCTCAGCCGTTTGTACCAGTTCGTAGCAGGCTGGACCCTGCTAGGCTCGGACCTGGTCCTCATCTCCCTCTCCTACACCTTCATCCTGCGTGCCGTGCTGCGTCTGAAGGCTGAGGGGGCAGCGACCAAGGCCCTGAGCACCTGCGGGTCCCATTTCATCCTCATCCTCTTCTTCAGCACCATCCTGCTGGTCCTGATCCTCACCAATGTGGTCAAGAAGAGAGTCCATGGCAACATCCCTGTCCTTCTCAATGTCCTGCACAACGTCATTCCTGCTGCCCTGAACCCCATTGTCTATGGAGTGTGGACTAAGGAGATCAAGGAAGGGATTCTCAGGGTCTTGAGGAAAGTGAGGGGGTGAGGGTGGAATGGCTAGGACTGGGGGGCCCTGGGACTAGGAAACAGCTTCCTCAGACCTAGTACAGTAACCCAAACAGGCTTTGTGGGAGGTCAGGATAACGGAATCAGGTCCAGACCTTCCTGGACTTTATTAGCATCTGAGCACCACTCCTACCACCACTATATTTACTTGTAAGGAGGTGATATCTGTTCCTGTAATTCAAGGATTAGTTTGTGTAATCAAGTGAGATCTTCCAGGTCTTGTAAACTACCACTCCTGAGGGGTTAGAGAATAGCAGCTGCAGTGTATCTTTGACACTCCTCACCACCAGAGAGACAGCCATGCTACTTCCCTGGGAACTGACACAGCCTCTCCTCCTCTTCACTGAAGTGACTCAATCTCATCCTGCCTTCCACCAGCAGGAAAGAGAAGAACACCATCAGAAGGCCACAAAAATCTCAGGAAAACCTGGGACTGCTACAGTAGTCCTTGTGGCTGAGGGTGTGTCCTGAACTCTGGTCCCCGATGAGCCTGAAATTCTGCTCCTCTAGTCACAGCAGCCTACTATACTTTTATTTTGTGCATTTGTCTGTGTTGAATGTTTCATCATTCCTGACTGTCTGCCTCGAGACCCTTCTCCTCACTTTTGCTGCTAGATTGTGAGCCCAAGGGACAGGGACCTGTGGATTCTCTCCCAGTGCTTAATATAGTTGTCTGCACACGGTCCATTCTTAATGAATACTATTACTACTCCAGACTTCTACAGAATGTGATTCTTCCTTCTTCCAGAAGGACCCATTCTCCAGAGTTCCTTCCAAAACATCTGACTGCCCCTGACGGCGGTGAGCTAGTTTACAAGACCTGGACAATCTGACTTGATTACACAAATCCATCCTTGAATTACAGGGACAGCCATCACCTCCCCACAAGTAAGCATAATCGATAAAACAAGAACCTGGAAGTCAGAAGGTCATGTGTTCTAATCCCGGCTCTGCCACTGTCTGCTGGGTGACCTTGGGCAAGTGACTTCACTTCTCTGGGCCTCAGCTACTTCATCTGTAAAATGGAATTAGAGACTATGTTGGACAGGAACACAGTCTCGGCCTGATTTGCTTGTAACCACCCCAGTGATTACAGTGCCTGGCACACAGTAAGCATTTTACAAATACCACAGTTATTATTATTATTATTTTTAAGATAGCCTCCGAGACCCATCACTTCCCTGGCTCTCCTCCCTCCTACAGCTCTCAGCAGCTCCCAGGTCTGCTCCTTGGAATCAGACCAGAGGCTGGCCCTTAGCAGATGCTTTAATAATAATAATAATAATAATATTTTGAAGTGCTTACCATGGATCAGGCACTCTACTAAGTGCTAATGTGGATACAAGAAAATTGGGTTTCATTCCTTCAATCATATTTTTTGAGCACTTACTGTGTAAAGAGCACTGTACTAAGCACTTGGAAAGTACAATATAGCAATAAAGACAGACAATCCCTGCCCACAACGGGCTTACAGTCTTGGCGGAGGAGGGCAGGAAGACAGTCAGCAATATAAGTAAACAGGCATCAATATAAATAAATAGAATTATAGAAATACACATATATACATAAGTGCTGTAGGGGGTGTGTGGGGGAGAAGAGAGCAAAGGGAGAGAGTCATAGTGATGCAGAAGGGAGAGGGAGCTGAGGAAAAGGGGGCTTAGCCTGAGAAGGTCTCTTGGAGGAGGTGCACCTTCAGTAAGGCTTCAATGGGGAGAAGAGGGTTTGACACAGACCCTGTCCCATGAAGGCTCACAGTCTCAATCCTCATTTTACAGATGTGGTAACTGAGGCGCAAAGAAGTGTAGTGACTTTCCCACACAACAGCCATGTGGTGGAGCTGGCATTAGAACCCATGACCTTCTGACTCTCAGACCTGTGCTTTTATCTCTATGCCTTGCTGCTTCTTCTTTATGGCATTAGCTCCCCTGGAACACCTCGTCCCCACCCGCTTCAGGTGCAGAAAATTTTAGCACTTTAGTGCCAGGGGCTAAGGAATTCTTCTCCAGAGGAGCTGTCTTATGTACTGGTCCTACAGGAGGCAGAACTGGTTCTGCTAGACCCAGCTTGAAGAGGGTGAGGGGTCGGGGGAGGGCTGGAGGGGGGGAATCTGGTTCAGAGGCATCAGCCATAAGAATTTGGGGTTTGGGGGGAAAGTGCAAGCTTAGGTGGAAAGGTAAAATGTATTTGACTAAAGTGCCAGCCACCTCTCCATTGCCACTCTAGGAGGTCTGATCCCAGCACCCTCTGTGCCCCACAGACTACCCAGGTGGATTTAAGGCACCACTGGCCATACCTCAGACCTATCCACCACACAGCTGCCTGACACCCACAGGTACCAGCCATCTGCACATGACAGCTCTCAGGGCCCTCAGCATCCTCCTCTACATACCACCATGCTGCCTGCACTGGAACTCTGCCACATCAAGCAGGAATCTTCACCCTGATCTGCGTTCCACCACCCCAGTGGGATAGAGAAAAGTAGCTACTGCCTGAGACCGACTCCACAAAATCTCAGAGAGATGGTGGCGACTGCTACTGTTGTAGTGGTCCACCATGGTTGTGGTATGGGCTATGGACCATAGGAGTCTGAAATTCTGCTCCTTTATCCTCAGAAGCCTACCCTACTGATCTTTGTTTTTGTATTCATGTTGTTTTAGTAGCTTGACCCCTTTCCCCCTTTTAATTTTCAGATTGTGAGTCCCCTGAGGGACAGGAACTGCATCTATGTCCCACTTGTTTATTTTTTCATAGTGTCTAGTACAGTGCTCTTCACATAGTAAGTGCTCAATAAATACCACTGATTGTTTAAGGAGGGTCACGAAACTGATGGAAAAGGGCACGACTGATCTAGGAAAGAGGGGGTGGGGGCATTTGGCTGGAGCCGGGATTAGAACCCATGACCTTCTGACTTCCAGGTTCTTGCTTTATCGACTATGCTTACTTGTGGGGAGGTGATGGCTGTCCCTGTAATTCGAGGATTGATTTGTGTAATCAAGTCAGATTGTTCAGGTCTTGTAAACTAGCTCACTGCCGTCAGGGGCAGTCAGATGTTTTGGAAGGAACTCTGGAGAATGGGTCCTTCTGGAAGAAGGGAGAATCACATTCTGTAGAAGTCTGGAGTATTCATTAAGAATGGACCGTGTGCAGACAACTATATTAAGCACTGGGAGATTGGCTGGAAAAATAACTAAGGCAGAGATTCCAACTATGTATTCAAGAGGTGATTTCCCCCCTGCTGCAGGGGATCACCACACCTGAAAGACAAAATACAAAGGATTAAAAAGAACAGAGTGTGATGTTCATTGCTTTTAGGTCTTCTGCCTGATTTTCTCTGGTCCTGGTCTGAATTGCTTTAAAACCTCAGTGAATGGGAACAAATATGATGGCATATAGGGGTGGAGGAGGGAGGCTTAACAGAACGAGCCCAGTCCTGAGAGTCAGAGGACCTGTGTTCTAATCCCTACTCTAACTCTTCTCTGCTGTGTGGCCTTGGGCAAGTCACTTAACTTCTCTGTGCCTCAGTTTCCTCACCTCTAAAATGGGGATTAAATATGTGTCTCCCTTCCCTCAGAATCTGTAGCAATAATAATAGTTTTTACCATGTGCAGAGTACTGTACTAAGTGCTGGGAGAGAATACACAGGAAGAATTTAAACATGGTCCTGTCCCTCAGAGTTCTCACAATCAAAGAATCTTCGCTCAAGGAGCAAAGGAGCAAAGAAAGTAGCTTCTTTCTTCATAGCAGTGTACCAGGCTGATTTCTCCTCAACAGCTAACTGTCAGTTGTCCTCTGGGATGCAACATTGTCTGAGACTTTGTTTTATTGTATCCTTAACATGTTTCTGCTGCCCTCCTTGCTTTTGGTTTCCAAATCTTGCTCTCTGTCCAGGAGCAGTTAGCTCTCATTTATTCTCTTCACACAGCCCACCCAGTGTAAGCAGTGTGGCTTAGTGGAAAGAGCATGGAGTCAGAGGTCGTGGGTTCTAATTCTGGCTCCCTCACTTGTCAGCTGTGTGACTCTGGGCAAGTCACTTAACTTCTCTGGGCTTCAGTTACCTCATCTGTAAAATGGGGATGAAGACTGTGAGCCTCACGTGGGACTACCTGAAAACTTTCTATCTAACCCAGCACTTAGAACAGTGCTTGGCACATAGTAAGAGCTTAACAAGTACCACCATTATTATCATTATTTTTAACATGAGAATATCTTCCAAGTGAGGACACTGACTTTGCTCCAGAACTTCATTGCTCGTATGTTGAGTATGGTTTGCAAATGACTTGGCTGGACCTGCTCAGTGAAAAGAGCCCAGGCTTGGGAGTCAGAGGTCATGGGTTCTAATTCCCACTCCGCCCCTTGTCAGCTGTGTGACTTTGGGCAAGTCATTTCACTTCTCTGTGCCTCAGTTACCTCATCTGTAAAATGGGGATTAAGACTGTGAGCCCCACGTGGAACAACCTGATCACCTTGTATCTCCCCAGTGCTTGGCACATAGTAAGCACTTAACAAATTCCATCTTTTTTTTTTTAAGTGGCAGAGGTGGGATTAGAACCTAGGTCCTAATGACATCCAGGCCTTCTGATTTCCAGCCCTGTGCTCTATCCTCTCAGCCATGCTGCTTCTTGGTAGAGCCAGAGCCAGGCAATCCTGGGTCTAGCAAGGGCAGAGCCAAGGTAGCCTCAGAACTGAGGATTCAGGCCAAACCCAGAGAAGATCCAGATCTCCTGGTAGGCTCACAAGTGCCCTAGCTCCCTGTGGCTGGTTCCGGAATCCCCATAAAACTTTGTGAAGAGAGCTGTGATTGTCCCTTACTCTTCTCTCCTTTTTGAGATTTATTTTAAATATTCATTTTTCAATCCCACCAATTAACTTGTATCTACCTCAGCACTTAGAACAGGTGTTATCAGGTGTTTCCCCTCTTTGGGGTGTCACAGTTAAAAAGATTGGTTCTGAGCCTCACATATACCCAAGACTGTGTCCAAACAGATTATCTTGTATCTACCTCAGCACTTTGTACAGAACTTTGCACAGATTAAGTGCTTAACAAACACTATTATTATTATAATGATTATTTTTCTCAGCAGCAGCATGAAGAACTCCAAGGAAAACATTCTCCTGCTCCCATTTCCACCCATCCCTGTCAGAGAGACTCATCTCTGAAGCCATGTGCACACCCCATATCTGAGACTCTAACATCAATCCCTATTCTCCTCCCCAGTCCCCAGGCCGGATCTGGATTATGCCCAGTTTTGTCTCTTACAGTGTGAGCACACGCGGCAGTCTCTAACGAAGGGGGATGGTGCTTTGGTCCCCAGGCACAGAGCTGCATGGCTCCCTCAGCCACCAGAGGGTCCCAATAGGGTCTGAGAACCATAAAGAACCTCGCAGTGGCCCATCCACAAGCCTGGGCCCAGGGAGCAGTCTCCATCCCAGAGGTAGGTGCTGGAGGAGAGCAAGTAAGTTTGCAGCAGGTCACCTTGCAGCAGATCAGCCTGCAGCAGGGTCATCCTGGCAGCCGATCGGCTTGGAGCAGGTCAGCCTGGTAGCAGATGAGCTTGCAGCAGGTCAGCCGGCTGCAGGTCACCTGGCAGCAGGTCAGTCAGCATCAGTCAGCACCAAGTCAGCTTAACAGGAGGTCAGCTTGCAGTTTGTGAGTGTGGTCACTACAGAGGTTCTTCTGGCCAGTTGGGACAAAAGCAGGGGAGGGGATGACTAGAACTCAGGTGGGAGAAATGGATAGGAGGTTGAGCCGGGGCAGAGAAAACCTCTAGGTCCACAGGAATGGTGGAAAGAAGAGGAAATTGGCCAGATCAACCTGATATAACTTATCACCTTGCTTCATGTCAGACTGATAGCAGATCAGTCTGCAGCAGGTCAACCTCCTATGGATCATCTAGCAGCAGGTCAGTCTGCTGCAGTTCACCTTGCAGTATGTCAGCTGTCAGGAAGTCAGCTTGCAATATATGAGTATGGAGCCACTACAGAAGCTCTCCTGGCCAGATGGGACAGAGGGAGCAATGGGGATGACTGGGGCTTAGGTGGGAGAAATGGCTAGGTGTTGAACTGAGGCAGAGAAGACCTTCAGAGAAAACTGGCCAAGATGGTTTACAGCCTGGCAGAGACAACCAGACCACTCAAAATGAGCTGAAAAAGCACAATTCTGGGACTCCTTCAGCTGGAGAGCTTTCTTTTGGACCTCTCTATCATTTCTCTGCCTCTGGGAAGCCAAAACCTAGCCCTGCTCCCACAGAATAAGAACTCTAACCTGGAATTCTAGAGGCAACAATGAGCCCAGTCTCTTTGCCACTTGTGGTGATGGTAGGAGCTCTGAGGTCTGCTCAGAAAAACCTGAGCGGTCAATCAACAATCACTGGTCATACTGGATGCTTGCTGTGTGCAGAACACTGTACTAAGCACTTGGGGAAGTATAGTAAACCCGTGGCCCAGCCCCTCTGCTCATGCCAATTCCCCAGAATAGTGGCAACAATCTCCAGGATTTCTTTCTTCCCTTCTAGGGATCTAAAGTGCTAACTCAATCAAATGTATTGAGCACTTACCTTGTGCAGAGCACTGTATTAAGCTCTTGGAAGAGTACAATATAACAATCAACAGATACCCACCTTGGATCTCACTTGACCTGGAATGGAGAGAGGAGGGGGTGCCAAGAAAGAAGAGATGAAAGAAGGGAGAGGGAGGGGCAGAGATGATTTGTTCCCAGTTTTCAAGTTGGTAAACTGGTGTACAAAGAGAGAAAGGGAATCACCGAGGCCACTCAATGAGTCAGAGGAAAATCGCAGCTCTTTATATTCCTTCAGGCTCAAGATCTTTTATTTCCTAAATTTAGTGAGGCTGATCGTGCAGGGGCAAGGAAGAGGGGACTCCTCTCCTGAAGCCCCCTCTACAGAGGAGAGCTGCCTGACCTGGAGAAGGATCTGTCCTGTTTGGAGGCAGGAGACTGGATAAGATGCCCCCAGGGGAGCCAGTCAGCCCAAGGACTCTAGGAGTTTATGTTCAAATGAGAAGCAGTATGGCCTAGTATATCGATAACAGGCCTAGGAGTCAAAAGGACCTGGGTTCTAATCCCAACTCTGCCACTTGTCTGCTGTCTGTGAGAGCTTGGGCAAGTCACTTCACTTCTCTTTGTCTCAGTTACCTCTTCCTGTAAAATGGGGATTAAGACTCTGAGTCCCATGTGGGATAGGGACTGTGTCTGATTAGCTTGAATCTACCCAGGGCTTAGTATAGAACTTGGCACATGGTAAAAAGAAATGACATAGGTGATAGTTGCCTTTCCTCTTGGACACCATCTCTACCCCACTCTCATACCTCCAGGCAAAGAGATCCAAGACAAGGGCCTGGAACTGGGATCACATTCCCAGGATTGAACCCGCTGTGGACAACAGGTACATTTCTGCTTCTGTCCCTCCTCCTCCTCCTCCTCCTCGATTTCTCTCTTGCCTTTTCTTTCTACTTCTCTTCCCTTTCTCTCCTCTTCCCCCTCAATCTTCTTTTCTGCTTATGACTTCCTCTCCTTCCTCCTCATCCTTTCCCCTTTCCTGCTGCTTTTCCTTCTTCAGAATGCACTCCCTTCTCCCTTTCCCCAACAGGAAAGAACCTGCTTCCAGGAATGAACTCAGGTTGGGAGGACAGTGGTCTTATGAAACCTCAGGCAGCAGTGAAAGTCCAGCTAGGGCATTTCAGAGAGTGGAAGACAGGGAAGCCTGACATAGAAAGTGAAAGGCTTAGAGGAGAGATGCTCGGGGTGAATGGGCTTGGGACCGAGACTTGGGAAGGGAGAACTGTAGAGAAATAATAGTGGTAATAATTCAGCACTCTGCCTCATGGGAAGGTGGAGAATAGTATTTAATTCCCATTTTACAGATGAGGAAACTGAGTCACAGAGATGTTAATTGACTTGACCAAGGACACACAGGAGGCAAGTGATAAAGCCAGGGTTTGAACCCAGGTATACTGACTCCCAGGCCTGTGTCCTTTCCACCAGGCCACACAGCTTCCTTTAGAGAGAACTCTATCTGGAGAGAGAGAAAGGGGACACTCAGGCTCAGAATTGGGAGGGAAAGACCAGCTTAGCAGATGCCTGGCAGGGTTGGTTGTAATGGGGTCTCAACCTTGTTGGACAAATAGACCTCGTCTGTAGGGACTGGTCAAAGTGCTCCAGGGCCATAAGCAGAATCACTCACTCAATCAATCAATGGTATTTATTGAGTGCTTACTATGTGCAGAGCTCTGTACTAAGTATTTGGAAGCATACAATACAACAAAATTAGTGGATGCATTCCCTGCCCTCAACCAGAAGATTAGAAGAACAGAGACATTGGAGATTAAACTTCGACCAGTTCCTCTAAGCAGGTGAGGAAAGAAAGACACTGCATGGCCCTGCCCACTGCAAGGAGTCAGCACCCTCCTTCCAATGACTGGGACACCCCACCCCAGTCTCCCTGACAATTCACCTAAGGAGGGCTGGAGTTCATTTCTTGCTTTCCAGGTTTGTCTTGAGCTAATGCTGAAGTCCCCAGCTTTGTGGAGGGAAGCTTCCCTATCTAGTCAGCCTCTGACTGCTGGCAGTCATGTTCAAAAGTGCATTTTAGAAATCAATGAAAATTATCTCAGCCTTTTTGACTCCTTTTAGTGGGCTATGGGATGGAGACGATTCCCTGGGACTGTCTGGGGTCTGTTGCCTCCCACCCCTGTCTTCCTATGTAGGCCTTTTCAAAAGAAACTCTTGAAATCTGGAATTTTTGAGCTCCCAAGCTCACCTTCTAACTATACCTCACTCTTGACTCTCCTGCCTCCAACTCCCCACTCATGCTTTCCCTCTAGCCTGGAATTCCCTCCCCAATAAGATCCACCAGCCCCAACTCTCTTTCCCTTCCATTCCCTCCTAAAAGCTCACCTTCTCCAGGCAGTTTTCCCCAATTATTTCACAATGATCCAACAGCCATGCTTAGCATCTTTGCTTTCTGTTCCTATCCTCAGCACATAAGCCCTCTGTAATTTTTCATGGTATTTTTTAAGCATTTACTATGTGCCAACCACTGTACTAAGCATGGGATAGATATAACCCAGTGCTTAGAACAGTGCTTGGCACATAGTAAGCGCTGAACAAACTCCATCATTATTATTACAAGCTAATCAAGTTGGACATAGTCCAGGTCCCACATGAGGCTGACAGTCTTAATCCTCATTTTACAGATGAGGTAACGGAAGTGCAGAGAAGTAAAGTGACTTGCCCAAGGTCACACAACAGCCAAGTGGAGGACAGAGGATTAGAATCCAGGTCCTCTGACTCCTAGGTCTGTCCTCTTTCCACTAGGCCACACTGCTTCCCTTTTGTTTATACCATTATTTATTAAGTTAATTTATCTTGATATACTTACACTACTACCTTTCTTCCACCCCCACTATATGTAGTAATTTTTGTCCATTTGACTCCCTCAGAGCTGAGCAGTTTGAGGAAAGACAACACTAGTCTAGCCTCTGCTGTGCTCTCTCAAGTGCTTAGTATGCATTCTGCATTAAATAGGCCCTCCTCAAATATCACTGATTGACTGATGATGGATCAATTCTAAACTAAGACTGCTGTGGGCAGGGAATGTGTCTACCAAATCTTGTTCATTCATTCATTCAATAGTATTTATTGAGCGCTTACTATGTGCAGAGCACTGTACTAAGCGCTTGGGATGAACAAGTCGGCAACAGATAGAGACAATCCCTGCCATTTGACGGGCTTACGGTCTAATCGGGGGAGACGGACAGACAAGAACAATGGCGATAAATAGAGTCGAGGGGAAGAACATCTCGTAAAAACAATGGCAACTAAATAGAATCGAGGCGATGTACAATTCATTAACAAAATAAATAGGGTAATGGAAATATATACAGTTGAGCGGACGAGTACAGTGCCGTGGGGATGGGAAGGGAGAGGTGGAGGAGCAGAGGGAAAGGGGGAAAGAGGGTTTAGCTGTGGAGAAGTAAAGGGGGGTGGCAGAGGGAGTAGAGGGAGAAGAGGAGCTCAGTCTGGGAAGGCCTCTCGGAGGAGGTGAGTTTTAAGTAGGGTTTTAAAGAGGGGAAGAGAATCAGTTTGGCGGAGGTGAGGAGGGAGGGCGTTCCGGGACCGCGGGAGGACGTGGCCTGGGGGTCGACGGCGGGATGGGCGAGACCGAGGGACGGTGAGGAGGTGGGCGGCAGAGGAGCGGAGCGTGCGGGGTGGGCGGTGGAAAGAGAGAAGGGAGGAGAGGTAGGAAGGGGCAAGGTGATGGAGAGCCTCGAAGCCTAGAGTGAGGAGTTTTTGTTTGGAGCGGAGGTCGATAGGCAACCACTGGAGTTGTTTAAGAAGGGGAGTGACATGCCCAGATCGTTTCTGCAGGAAGATGAGCCAGGCAGCGGAGTGAAGAATAGACTGGAGCGGGGCGAGAGAGGAGGAAGGGAGGTCAGAGAGAAAGCTGACACAGTAGTCTAGCCGGGATATAACAAGATATAGTGTTAATAAGCAGGCGATGACCAGGGTCGGGGGACGAGCCGACCCTATCCGATGAGACTCAAAGTCAAGCGGCCAGCAGCCGAGAGAGTTCCAGAGCTCATGACCAAATGTCCCTGTGGCGGCGGGGGGGGGTCCTGAGGTTGTCCGGGGTGGGTGGCGGCCGTAGGCGGCGGCTAAGGTAAGGTAACATGGTGAGAACAAGGACATCGTCGCCCGGGGCGGGGGCGGGGGAGATGAATCACCTCAAGGGGGAAGAGGAGTGAGGGCTTCCCAAAATAGCCGCCTCGGGCGGAGTGGGGGAGCGGTTGGGGAGCACAATGTCCCCGGGCCAGAGCAGGGGGACACAATGCCCCCAGAGGACACAATGTCCCTAGGGCCGAGCAGGGGAGCACAATGTTGTATTGCACTCTCCCAAATGCTTAGTTCAGTGCTCTGCGCCCAGTAAGTGCTCACTAAATTCCATTAATTGAGTGATTGATCGCCTGTATTTTAAGCAGGAGAGGTTTCTTTTCCATGCTGAATCTGATATATTTAAAGTTACCCAGTTGAGCTAAAAGGAAGCAGAGCAGAAAAGCTAGCAGGGTCAAATTGAAGGGAGTTAAGATCTGTGTAGTTGGTTGAATCATGCTAAGAAGTTAGTTCCTTAATCTGCTTCAATTGCTTGTGTTTGCTCGCTAATGTTTTCCTATCAATTATATCTGAGGGCAACCACTGGAAAACTGCTGAGTAGGTTTCTCTGGTTCTGGGCTCATAAGAATGAACAATTTTCTTTATGAAAAGTTTCTGGACTGTAAGATCGTCCCTCTACACTGTAAGCTCATTGTGGACAGGGAACACGTCTACCAACTCTGTTGTATTGTACTCCCCCAAGTGCTTAGTACAGTGCTTTCCACACAGTAATCACTCAATAAATACCATAATATTAATAATAACTAATAATAATAACTGTAGCATTTGTTAAGCACTTACTATGTGCCAGGCATTGTAGTCAGTGCTGGGGTGGATACAAGAAAATTGTGTTGGACACAGTCCTTGTCAATGTGGGGCTCACAGTCTCAATTCCCATTTTACAGATGAGGTAAGTGAGGCACAGAGAAGTGAAATGACCCCAAATGTCCAGTCATCTTATCAGTATAATAGTGAGATTCAATCATTCTTTTGGAGGACTGTGGATTAAAGTTTGGAGGTATGCCAAGGGCCAAGATACAACCTATAAAGTAAGGGATTCAGGCAGCACCTCTCTGGACCCACGACTTTTCAGGGAGGGAATTTGAGTCATTTCTCATTTATTAGTCTTCCTTTTCCTCATTAGAATCACTAATTACTGAGCACTACTGTTCTGTACTGAGTATCTATTGTGTGCCGAGCATCTTCCACGGTGCTTGAATCTGCTGAGAGCAGAATACTGTTTTGTCTTATGCCGTCATGTCGTCTCCAACCCAGAGCAACTCCATGGACACATCCCTCCCAGAATGCTCCTCTTTCATCTATAATCATTCTGGTAGTGTATCCATAGCGTTTTCTGGATTCTATTTATTGTCTTGATTCTATTTATTGCTTTGATTCTATGTATTGCTATTGTTCTTGTCTGTCCATCTCCCCCGATTAGACTGTAAGCCCGTCGAAGGGCAGGGACTGTCTCTGTCACCGACTTGTACATTCCAAGGGCTTAATACAGTGCTCTGCACATAGTAAGTGCTCAATAAATACTATTGAATGAATGAGTGAATGAATAGACATACAGAAGTGATTTACCACTGTCTTCTTCCGCATAATAAACCTGAGTCTCCGTGCTCGACTCTCTTCCATGCCGCTGCTGCCTAACACAGTTGAGTTTTGACTTTTAGCATATTGCCTTCTATTCATTACAAGCCTAGGAACGGAATGAGTATGCTTCTCCCTCCCAAAGCCAAAACTGGTAGAGTACTTGAAACTCTCCAGGCACAAAATTGAGAGGGTGCAGAACACTGTACTGAAGATCTATTGGGTTCAGGGTACTGACCTGAATGTCTACATCTACTGTGTGTAGTGCACTGGATTCAGCACCTGCTGTGTCTACCATTATGTCTAGCAACTCTGTTATATTGTACTCTTCCATGTGCATAGTACAATGTTCTTCATAAAATAAGCAGTCTATAAATGCCATAATACTAATAAATAATAATAATCACTGTGATTTTTTTAAGTGCTCACTATGTGTCTGGCACTGTACTAAGTGCTGGGGTATCCGAATATAAGCAAATTGGGTTGGATACAGTCTTTGTTTTACACGGGGCTTACAATCTCAATCTCCATTTTATTCATTCATTCATTCAATAGTATTTATTGAGCGCTTACTATGTGCAGAGCACTGTACTAAGCGCTTGGAATGAACAAGTCGGCAACAGATAGAGACAGTCCCTGCCATTTGACGGGCTTACCTTCTAATCGAGGGAGACGGACAGACAAGAACAATGGCACTAAACAGCGTCAAGGGGAAGAACATCTTGTAAAAACAATGGCAACTAAATAGAATCGAGGCAATGTACAATTCATTAACAAAATAAATAGGGTAATGGAAATATATACGGTTGAGCGGACGAGTACAGTGCTGTGGGGATGGGAAGGGAGAGGTGGAGGAGCAGAGGGAAAAGGGGAAAATGAGGGTTTAGCTGCGGAGAGGTAAAGGGGGGATGGCAGAGGGAGTAGAGGGAGAAGAGGAGCTCAGTCTAGGAAGGCCTCTTGGAGGAGGTGAGTTTTAAGTAGGGTTTTGAAGAGGGGAAGAGAATCGGTTTGGCGGAGGTGAGGAGGGAGGGCATTCCGGGACCGCGGGAGGACGTGGCCCAGGGGTCGACGGCGGGATAGGCGAGACCGAGGGACGGTGAGGAGGTGGGCGGCAGAGGAGTGGAGCGTGCGGGGTGGGTAGTAGAAAGAGAGAAGGGAGGAGAGGTAGGAAGGGGCAAGGTGATGTAGAGCCTTGAAGCCTAGAGTGAGGAGTTTTTGTTTGGAGTGGAGGTCGATAGGCAACCACTGGAGTTGTTTAAGAAGGGGAGTGACATGCCCAGATCGTTTCTGCAGGAAGATGAGCCGGGCAGCAGAGTGAAGAATAGACTGGAGCAGGGCGGGAGAGGAGGAAGGGAGGTCAGAGAGAAGGCTGACACAGTAGTCTAGCCGGGATATATGGAGAGCCTGTAGCAGTAAGGTAGCCGTTTGGGTGGAGAGGAAAGGGCGGATCTTGGCGATATCGTAGAGGTGAAACCGACAGGTCTCGGTAACGGATAGGATGCATGGGGTGAACGAGAGAGACGAGTCAAGGATGACACCGAGATTGCGGGCCCGAGAGACGGGAAGGATGGTCGTGCCATCCACAGTGATAGAGAAGTCTGGGAGAGGACCGGGTTTGGGAGGGAAGATGAGGAGCTCAGTCTCGCTCTTGTTGAGTTTTAGGTGGCGGGCCGACATCCAGGTGGAGACGTCCCGGAGGCGGGAGGAGATGCGAGCCTGAAGGGAGGGGGAGAGGACAGGGACGGAGATGTAGATCTGCGTGTCATCTGCGTAGAGATGGTAGTCAAAGCCGTGAGAGCGAATGAGTTCACCGAGGGAGTGAGTGTAAATGGAGAACAGAAGAGGGCCGAGAACTGACCCTTGAGGAACTCCAACAGTTAAAGGATGGGAGGGGGAGGAGGCGCCAGCGAAGGAGACCGAGAATGACCGGCCAGAGAGGTAAGAGGAGAACCGGGAGAGGACGGAGTCCGTGAAGCCAAGGTGAGATAAGGTATGGAGGAGGAGGGGATGGTCGACAGTGTCAAAGGCAGCAGAAAGGTCAAGGAGGATCAGAATGGAGTAGGAGCCATTGGATTTGGCAAGAAAGAGGTCACGGGTGACCTTAGAGAGAGCAGTCTCGGTAGAGTGGAGGGGACAGAAGCCAGATTGGAGGGGGTCTAGGAGGGAATGGGAGTTAAGGAATTCTAAGCATCGATTGTAGATGACTCGTTCTAGGATTTTGGAAAGGAAGGGTAGTAGGGAGGTAGGGCGATAACTGGAGGGGGAAGTGGGGTCAAGAACGGGTTAGGTCACTGAGTCCAAGAAAAGTGAAGTGACTTGTCCAAGGTCACACAGCATACAAGTGGCAGAGCGAGACTAGAAACCTTAACCTTCAGACTTCCAGGCCCATGCTCTACTCACTAAGCCATGCTGCTTCTTATACCGTTGAATGACTGACACTGTGTGCCACTGTGTGACATTGGTGGACATTGTGTGCATAGCAAAAAGTATGAGTTAGAGATACAATGTTCAGGGACCAAGGAGGGAGTTTCTGTGGACGATTCAGCTTGGGCACAGGAAACCTAGGAGCAGAAGTGGGCGAGTCACTAAACCACTGGGTTATTTTTGGCTATGGCAGACAAGGAACTTACATCTGTCTCTGCTTATCCAGGTTCTCAGGAAGAAGCCTGCTCCATTCAGCTGTTCCGCCATGTCATCTCTCAGCAACAACTCCTTCACTCAGCCTTCCGAATTCCACCTCATGTGCCTCCCTGGGCCCCGGAGCCATCAGCTCGGGCTCTCCGTCGTCCTGGCCCTGCTCTTCATTGTGGCCCTGGGGGCCAACGCTTTGCTCCTGCTGACTGTCCGGCTGGAGGAGTCTCTGCACCAGCCCGTGTACTACCTCCTCAGCCTCCTCTCCCTGCAGGACCTCGTTCTCTGTCTCACTGTCATCCCCAAGGTCTTGGCCATCTTCTGGTTGGGCTGGTGGTCCATCAGCTTTGCAGGCTGTTTCTTGCAGATGCTCATCGTAAACACCTTCCTGACCATGGAGTCCTCTACCTTCTTGGTCATGGCTTATGACCGCTATGTGGCCATCTGCCACCCACTGCAGTACCCGTCCATCATCACTGACTGCTTTGTGGCTAAGGCGATCGTCTTCATCGTGACTCGCAACTTCCTGCTCCTGGCGCCTGTCCCCATCCTCTCTGCCCGGCTACACTACTGTGGGAACACCATCATTAGGAACTGTTTGTGTGGCAACCTGTCTGTATCGCAGCTCTCCTGTGGAAATATTACCCTCAACCAACTCTACCAGTTTGTGGTGGGCTGGACCCTACTGGGCTCGGACCTGGTCCTCATCACCCTCTCCTACGCCTTCATCCTGCGTGCTGTGCTGCGTCTGAAGGCTGAGGGGGCAGCGGCCAAGGCCCTGAGCACCTGCGGGTCCCATTTCATCCTCATCCTCTTCTTCAGCACCATCCTGCTGGTCCTGGTCCTCACCAATGTGGTCAAGAAAAGAGTCCATGCCGACATCCCCATCCTCCTCAATGTCCTGCACTATATCATCCCGGCTGCCCTGAACCCCATTGTCTATGGAGTGCGGACAAAGGAGATCAAGGAGGGTATCCACAGAGTCTTGAGGAAAGTGAGGGGGTAAGGGTGGAATGACTAGGATGGGGAGCCTGTCATAATTGTGCTATTCGTTAAGTGCTTACTATGTGCTTTCTATGTACTAAGGGATGGGGAAGACACAAGGTAATCAGTCCCCAAAAGGGGCTCACAGCTTAAGTAGAAGGGAGAAAAGGTATTGAATCCCCATTTTGCAGATCACATAGCAGATAAGTGGCAGAGCAGGAATTAGAACCTAAGTCCTCTGAATCTCAGGTCCACGCTTTTTCCACTAGACCTTTCTGCTACAAGATAATCAGATCAGGAGACAGGATACCCTGGAGTCACAGTCTAAGAGGGAGGGAGAGTGAGCAGGTATCATATCCCATTTTCCAGATGAAAGTACTGAGGCCCAGGGAAGGTAAATGATTTGTCCGAGTTCACGGAGCAGGCCAGTGTCAACGCCAAATTAGAACTCAAGTCTCCTAAGCACGAGTCCCATGTTCTTTCAAGTTGCCTACCCCATACTCCCAAGGCTTCACTCTCAATTCCCCCCAAGCTCAACTTTTTCTGGTGTCTCACACCCTCTCCCCTGCCTGGAGTCCCATCCTCCTTCAAATCTTCCAGACCAAAGCCTTCCCCATCTTTGAAGCCTGAAATTCCAATTTCTCCAGGAAGCTTTCCCTAGGAAGCCCCCGAGATCATGTCAAGACGGAAGTCACTTATGTTAATATAACAGCCCTCAGCCTTTTAGCATATATTACTTAATTCCTCTTTTATTCATCTTTCCATTCTCCTGCTATTACCATTTGTAGCACTGTTGTCTCAGTCAATCAATCAGTGGTATTTATGGAGCACTTACTGTGTGTAGAACACTGTACTAAACCCTGAAGAAAGTACAGTACAGTAGAGTTGATAGGCAAGATCCCAGCCCGCAAGGAGCTTACAGTCTACAAGGGTAGACATTGAGATAAAATACAGATGGGGAAAGAGTAGAGTATGAGGCTACCATTTTCAGTACTGTGAGATTGGGGTATGTATCAAAGTTCTGAAGGTAACCACAGCCAATTGCAGAGGTGACACAGAGGGGAAGGCTCATTGGGAAAACAAAGGTTTAGTCAGGAAAAGCCTCTTGGAGAAGTTGTGATTTTAGGAGGGCTTTGAAGCTGGCAGAATGGTGGACTGTTAGATAGGAAGGGGGAGGGAGTTCCACGCCTGAGGAAAGAGAGGGGCAAGAGATTAATGGCAAGAAAGAGGAGATTGTGGTTTGTGTTAGATGAGCTAAGTGTACTGTTTCCCTTGCCTTCCCGGGAAGTAGGCTCTGTGGCGGATTGGTGAGCCCCAAGCTGCTTCCATCATGGAGCTGACACTGGTCTCCACCCCCTACCTTCCTGTACAGTGAATCACCCCCACTTATCACGGAGCTATGCATGGAGAGCTCAGTCTGCCACGGCAGGGATCGGGGAGGTGTCCCTGGGTTTGGGCCGCTGGTGGAAATGAGGCAGGTGCACTCACCACACAGAGACCCCAGGCAGCCATGAGCCTGGCATCTCCTTCTCCTCATCAGATATCTGAGCCCTGGTTTTATCGTCCTTTTACCCTTCTTCCCCTACCCCATGTGTCCTGGAGCCGGGTGTCTCATTGCTCAATAAATATGACTGAATGAACGAATGAAGTCTCTCCTGGGCTTCCTGCCCAGTACCATGCAGGCGACCCCCTTCAAGATGCTTCTGACATGGTGGCTGTCCCAGATGACACATCAGGAATAACAACACATCAGCTCTACTCTATTATTCTCTCCCAAGCACCTAGTACAGGGCTTGGCACACAGTCAGCACTCAATAAATATAATTGATTGATTTATTGACCCAGACTGCAAGTGTGGGACTGAACAAGTTTTCTTGAATCCAATCAATCAGTGGAATTTATGGAGCACTAACAATCTGCTAGGAATAGTACTAATACCAATAATCATGATGATATCTGCTGAGCCCTTACTAAGTGTCAAGCATGATCCTAGACGGGCTGGATACGAGATTTCTGGACTATAACTTCCTTTGTGAGCAGGAATTTTGAAACTGGGCATTGTCGTATTATAAGACTTACAATATCTCTGCAGAAACTCTGTCCAGGGTTACAAGCCCTCATCAGGACATCCCCTCCGGGAATGTGGCCTGCAGTTTTGGGTGATTCATCCCACCACATGTCTCCACTGGCCCCAGTATTGTTTCTAAGCAGCCAGAGTAACCCCCTCAAAGACCCAGCGATCTTTGCTGCCCACCTTAGCCAACTAGCTTGAAGATTCCTGCTAGATCTGTCCACCACGTGTGTTGCCGTAAGAGGCTCTTTGGTCAGAAGACTTCACCACTGATGACCCAGCCCCAGAAGACATTCTCCTCCCTCTGGCTGTCTCAGCTCTTCCCATTGTGATGAGATGCTGCTTGGACCAATTTATGGGAATGGTGTCATTAAACTACTGATATATGACCTGATGGGTGACCTAACAGTCCATCAGCAAAGAAGTAGGATACGGTCTCAGGGCTGGAGAGAGAAAGTGAGAATGAAGCCGATTTGAAACACTCTTTTAGAATGTCACTTTTGTTGTCTTCTACAATGAAATTCTATCACTTCCACCACCAAGGTGGAAGCAGAGCAGTCCGTAACCCCCTTTACTCCATGAGTCTTAGGTTCTTCCAACTCATTTTTTGCCATCCATGGATTCCTTTAGGAGCCTAAACCCTCTGACTGGTTGGTTAGGGAAACTTAGATGGGAGAAAGTCAATTTTCCAAACTAACTGAAAGTGGAAAATTTGGATAACCAAGCAAAACTGAGGTCAGCTATCGTTAATAAGCATTGCCCAGTTTTGTTCATTACTCACGGTTTCTTTTTTCCCAAATATCCAAACTCCAGTACTGGCTCCACCACTTGTCTGCTGTGTGACCTTGGGCAAGTCACTTCACTTCTCTGTGCCTCAGTTACCTCATCTGTAAAATGGTGATTACAACTGTGAGCTCCATGTGGGACATGTACTGTTTTCAACCTGATTATCTTGTATCTTCCTTAGTGCTTAGAACAGTGCCTGGCACATAGTAAGCACTTAACAAATACCATAAAAAAAATAGAACCAGTTGACTATTTTTTTATTTTCTAAAATTGATTAGGGGGTGGGGGGTTCACAGTAGGTCAAGAGCACTCCAGCACTCCATCACCTTATCTCCTTCTACCTCCTCTTATCCCCTTCTACCTTGCCTCATTTCTCTCCTTCTATAACCCAGCCTCCTCTAGTCACCCTGACTTGTTCCCTTTATTCTTCTCCCCTCCCAGCCCCACAGCAACTATGTAAATATCAGAAATCTGGAGGCAGGGAGGTCAGCAAGGAGGCTGATACAGTAATCAAGGAGGAAAAGGATAAGTGACTGGATAAATGGGATATCAGTGGGATTGTGAGTTGACAATCTATTTATGTATATTAATGTCTGCCTTCCCATCTAGACTGTAAGCTCACTGTGGGCAGGGAATGTGACTGTTATATTGTTATATTGTATTCATTCATTCAGTCAGTCATATTTATTGAATGCTTACTGTATGCAGAACACTGTACTAAGCGCTTGGGAGAATACTATATAATGATAACCAGACACATTTCCAAGTGCTTAATACAATGCTCTGCACACAGTAAGTGTTCACTAAATACAACTGACTGGCTGACTGATTCAATTCCCTTCCCTGGACTCTGTCAGTTAAAGGAGATTCAGATCCTTACTTCAACCCCAGAACCTTCTCTCTTTAGATCACTTTGTCTCCCCACATCTGCTTGGCCTACTGGAAACATCACGGACCTGGGCCTCAGAGGTCACGGGTTCTAATCCCGGCTCCACCACATGTCAGCTGTGTGACTTTGGGCAAGTCATTTAACTTCTCTGAGCTCAGTTACTTCATCTGTAAAATGGGGATTAAAACTGTGAAACTCACATGGAACAACCTAATTACCTTGTATCTACCCCAATGTGTAGAACAGTGCTTGGCACATAGTAAGAGCTTAACAAATACCATCATTATTATTATCATCATCATCATCATCAGTGTTATTTATTGAATGCTTACTCTCTGCCGATCATTATCATCCCTTACTATGTGCAGCTTATTGTACTAGGTGCTTGCGAGCAAGCAATAAAGATAGGAGGCATGTCCTGGACTTAAAGGAGCTAATGGGGTAAACACGGAGAATGAAATTGTGTCCAGGCAAAAGAAATAGGAGTAAAATATCAATGTCAATGGTAAAACTAAAAGTCAGCAGAAAAATGAATAAATAAAGCAGCCTAGCTTAGTGGATAGAGCACGGATCCTAATGCCGGCTCCGCCCCTTTTCTTCTGTGTGTGATCTTTGAATTAAAACTGTGAGTCCCATGAAGGACATTCATTCATTCATTCAATCGTATTTATTGGATGTTTACTGTGTGCAGAGCAATATAGTAAGCCCTTGGGAGAGTACAATAACAACAACAAACAGACACATTTCCTGCCGACAATGAGCTCACAGTCTAGAGGCATAAAAAAAAATTGGTTAGATGCCTTGAAGAAGGTGGCAATGTCTTATGTGTTGTAAAGGCTACTAGGACCTCTTCCATCCTTCTTAAGGTGAGTCTAACCTTCTCTCCTTTCATTACAACTCATGGACCGTGTCCTACCTAATTATGTTGTTTCTACTCCAGATCTTAGTAGGGTGCCAGGCAAGTAGTAAGCATTTAACAAATACCATAAAAAAACATAGAGAAATGGAATACACAGATCTACACATGAGTGTTAAGCATGTTGATGGACTGGAATGATCTGGGGGAATGGGAGATTATTTAAGGGTTATGTCCTGGAGGAAGCATCCAGAAATGTGTTGATCATGCAGACCCTGAACTATCTGTTAGGCCTAATGGTTTCTAAAGTCAGAGAAGTGGCCTCCCTCCAAAGCTCTAGCTCAGAAGTCTTTCTATGTTAATTATAGAGGCTCTATGATAAGAGGCTTAGAAGGCAGGGCAAACTGTGGTTTGCCAGTTTGAGGGGCGAGAAGGTTCCATTTGGAGAAACAACATGAACAATAGATTGAAGAAAGGTGACTTCAAAGCAAAGTACAAGTAGCAGGTGAGCTTGGGCGGAGGAAAGAATCATTGCTGGGATGGAGCAGAAGAAGAAGGGGGAAAAGTGAGAAAGAAACAGGTGGGAGGGAGTCTTAAATGAAATGATCAGTATAGAGAAATGTGAATAGCCAGCAGAGGTAATACTAATAATAACAATGGTATTTAAGTGCTTACTCTGTTCCAAGAACTGTTCTAAGTGCTGGAATAGATACAAGGTCATCAGGTTGTCCCACATGGGGCTCACAGTCTTAATCCCCATTTAACAGATGAAGTAACTGAGGCACAGAGAAGTGAAGTGACTTGCCCAAAGTCACAGGGCTGATAAGTGGTGGAGCTGGGATTAGAACCCTCGAGCTCTGACTCCCAAGCCCATGCTTTTTCCACTAAGCCAGAGGCCTTGAAAGAACAGAGTGTTGTTTTGTTCTGAACGATATTTCAGAAAGATCATCTGGGCAGTAGAATCTAGACTAGGCTCATGAAGGGAGAAGCTGAAGGCAAGGAAACTGGGTAAGTGGATGATGCAGCAGTCCAGCTGGGAGGTGATGAAGATTTGGAGCAGGGAGGGGGTCATAAAGGTGAAGAGAAAGGGACTGATCCACCCAATATTGTGTAGGAAAATGGCAGGAGTTAGAGACAGGTTGAATATGAAAAGCGAAAGAGTGAAGTGATAGATTGTGAAACCCCTCCAGGGACAGGGTCTGTGGCTAATTCCTACCTGTATGTTCTTTCCAATGCTTAACACAAGTGAGCACTTAACAAATACTATGACTCCTACTAAGTAAACAGTGACATCAAGGTTGTGAGCTTTGTGGACAGAAAGGATGGGGCTGGTAGCTGTGATGGGAAAGGTAGGAGGGAGTTGTTCTGGGGGGCAAAGGAAAGTTCAGTTTCTGTCTCTGTAATCTATTTCAATGTCTCTCTTCCCCTGTAAACTGTAAACTCCTTGTGGGCAGGGATTATATCTACTGACTCAACTGTGTTGTACTTTGCCCAGTGCTTAGTATACTGCACTGTACACAATAAATACCAGTGATTGTCTAAAGAGTGAGAGAATAAGAGCTAAGAAAAGGGTCTGAGAAACAGGAGTCAGAACAGTAGGAAGTAAAACAGGAGAGAGTCATGCCATTCTTTTCCCAAATGGATTTCCTAGAGAGTTCACCCTCATGGCACCAAGCCCAGCAAGAAGAAGCCCTTCATTTCCAGTGCCCAGGTGTTTCCAGTCTCCAGACATTTAGTTCGGTGCTCTGTACATAGTAAGCACTCAACAATGAAGCAGGATAACCCAGTGGAAAGAGCGTGGGCCTAGGAGTCAGAGGGCCTGTGTTCTCATCCCGGTTCCACAATTTACCTGCTGTGTAATCGTGGGCAAGTCACTTAAGTTCTCTGTGCCTCACACATCTGTAAAATGAGGATTAAGACCTTGAGCCCCACCTGTGATCCAGAGCAGGGCCGACCTGATTAGCTTGTATCTACTCCAGCATTAGTAGTGCCTGTCACATAATGAGTGCTTAATAAATATTTTTTTAAAAAAAATTTAAAATCCCATTAATTACTTTTGGTTCAGATCCAATAAGCAAGGGAAATCATCCCTGTTTTATACTTGTCAATCAGTCAACCAGAGGCATGCACTGGCTATAACCCTGTGGATCTCATCCTTCTTCTGGAAACATTACCTAACCTTGGCTTCGCTGACTCTGTCCTCTTCTGGTTCTCCTCCTATCTCTCTGGCTGCTCCTTCTCAGTCTGTTTCGTGAGTTTCTCCTCTGCCTCCTACCCTCCGATCGTAGGGGACTCTCAAAACTCAGTTCTGGGTCTCCTTCTATTCCCCATCTACAGCCGCTTCCTTGGAGAACTCATTCACTCTATTCACTCATTAATCTCTATGCAGATGATTCCCAAATCTACTTCTCCAGCCCTGGCCTCTCTCCTTCTCTACAGTTTTGCATTTCCTCCTGCCTTCAGGACATCTCTATTTCAATGTCCCACTAACACCTAAGCTTAACCCATCCAGAACAGAACTCCGTATCTTCCCATCCAAACCCTGTCCTTCCCCTGACTTTCCCATCACTGTAAACAGCACCGCCGTCCTCTCCGTCTTACAAGCCTATGGTCTTGGAATTATTCTCAATTCATCTCTCTCACGCAACCCACATATTAAACCTGTCACCAAGTCCTGTCCGTTCTTCTTCACAACATCACCTAAAATCAAACAACAAATCAATCATATTTATTGAATGTTTACTGTGTGCAGAGCACTATACTAAGCACTTGGAAAAGTAAGCAGCATGGCTCAGTGGAAAGAGCATGGGCTTTGGAGTCAGAGGTCATTGGTTCGAATCCCGGCTCGGCCACTTGTCAGCTGTGTGACTTTGGGCAAGTCACTTAACTTCTCGGTGCCTCAGTTACCTCATCTGTAAAATGGGGATTAAGACTGTGAGCCCCACATGGGACAGCCTGATTCCCCTGTGTCTACCCCAGCGCTTAGAACAGTGCTCGGCACATAGTAAGCGCTTAACAAATATCAACATTATTATTATTAGTATTATTACAATATAACAGAGTTGGTAGCCGTGTTGCCTATTTCTCCACTTCTCAAGACCCCTCACCCATACCCTGCCTCCAGCCTGGAACTCCATCCTCAGAGAAGCAACATGGCTCACTGGAAAGAGCCCAGGCTTGGGAGTCAGAGGTCATGGCTTCTAATCCTGGCTCTTCCCCTTGTCAGCTGTATGACTTTGGGCAAGTCACTTCACTTCTCTGGGCCTCAGTGACCTCATCTGTAAAATAGGGATCAAAACTGTAAGCCCCACGTGGGACAACCCGATCACCTTGTATCCCCTCAGCACTTAGAACAGTGCTTGGCACATAGTAAGCGCTGAACAAATACCATCATTATTATTATTATTATTATTATTATTTCATATCTTACAGATGATTACTCTCCCCTCCTTCATAGGCTTATTAAAATCACATCTCTTCCACGAGGCTTTCCCCCACAAAGCCCTCATTTCTCCCACATCATCTCCTTTCTGTGTCACTCTTACACTTGTATTTGCACCCTTTATTCACCCTACCCCAGCCCCACAGCAGTTACATCACTCATCCTATCCCGACTGGATTACTGCATCAGCCTCCTTTCTGACCCCCAACTTTCTATCTCTTTGTACTTCAGTCCATACTTCACTCTGCTGCCTGGATTACCTTTCTACAGAAGCGCTCTTGGCATGTCACCCCCATCCTCAAAAATCTCCAGTAGTTGCCTATCATCCTCCGTATCAAGCAAAAACTCCTCACTATTGGCTTCAAAACTCTCCATCACCTTGCCCCCTCCTACCTTACCTCCCTTCTCTCCTTCTACGTCCCAGCCCGCACTTTTCACTGTGCCCCATTATTGCCTGTCCCACCACTGACCCCAGCCCACGTCCTACCTCTGGCCTGGAACATCCTCCCTCCTCAAATAACCGCACTTCCTCCCTTCAAAGCCCTACTGAAGACTCAGTTCCTCCAAGAGGCCTTCCTAGACTAAGCCCCCCTTTTCCTCAGGTCCCTCTCCCCTCCCCATCTCCCCGACTCGCTCCGTCTGCTCAACCCCTCCCCACCTCACAGCACTTGTGTATATATGTACATAGCTATAATTCTATTTATTTTTTACTGATGCTTGTTTACCTATTTTGATGTCTGTCTCCCCCCCTTCTAGACTGTAAGTCCAGTGTGGGGAGGGATTGTCTCTATTTGTTGCTGAAATGTACTTCCCAAGAGCTTAATACAGTGCTCTGCACACAGTAAGTGCTCAATAAATATGACAATGAATGAATGAGTGAATGAATGAATCCATATCTTTATTTTATCTGTCTCCCTCTATCGACTGTAAGCTCCTTATGGATGGGGGTCAACAGGGGCTCGTGCCAAGGATATATCATGCCTCTCTCTTCTTCAAAGGCAGCAGGTATTTATTACCTGCGCTCCCAGGTCATTTCAGCTTCCAGCCTCTGCTTATCCGACCTCCGCCCCTTCCTCCCATACCTTATTTGATTGACACGGAGGCCAGAGACACCGTCTGTATTCCTGGCCTGGGCTGTCAATCTAGCCATTTGGGTTGGAGGGTCGATGTCCCGTCCACACTTCCAAGTTCCACTTTGCTGACTTGGACATTCATAGGTTGGCACTTTGACCTTGAGATGTTGGGTACTCCGCTTCACCTTGGAATAGATGGATACAAGCAAATTGGGTTGTCCACAGTCCCTGTCCGACATGGAACTCACAGTTGTAATTCCCATTTCACAGATGATGTAACTGAGGCACAGAGAAGTGAAGTGACTTGCCCAGAGTCACAAAGCAATCAAGTGGTGGAGCTGGGATTAGAAGCCAGGTCCTTCTGACTCCCAGTCCCGTACTCTATCCATTAGGCCATGCTGCTTCTCATCATGTTCTTCATTCCACTGAACCTCACTTTCTAAACACATCTCACTCTCCATTCTCCTACCCGCAACCTTACACTTGCACTGTTCCCGCAGCCTAGAACTCCCTTCTGCCACGAATCCTCCAGTCCACAATTCCTCCCCAAAAACCCCCTCTTCCTGGAAGTCTTCCCTGATTAATTCACAACAATCCAGTCACATCAGCCCAACGCCAACCACATCATTTATAAGCACTTTTAAATTATTCCTATTCCATTCTATTGTAAACTCTTAGAGCTTAATGATAATGTGTCTTCCTTCTGATGCACTCTTCCAAGTGCTTAGTATAGTGTTCCTCCCTCATGTAATGATAATGATGATATGATGATGACATTATGGGCAGGGAATGTGTCTGCTAATTCTACTTTTCACACTCTCCCAAGCACTTAGTACAGTTCTCTGCACATAGTAAGTGCTCAATAAATACCATTGATTGATTGATTGATAATATGATGATGATGACCACATGCAAACACACCAACACACATAAATACAAACACAGACCCCAACTCAAATGATATAATTCCATCTATATTCCTAACCCAAATCCTCATTGTAGAGTAAATTCTCGACCTATCTAGTTGTTTGAATTGGAAGACACCAATGATAGACAGGAAACACTTTTTGTCTATCACCCTACTTAGAGTGTAAGCTTCTTGTCAGCAGGGAATGTGTTACTTGCTAAATTTTGTGCAGTACATCAGTAGATTTTCAAAAACTGCTTTTGCTCCTCCTCCTCCTAATAATAATAATGATAGTATTTATTAAGCGCTTACTATGTGCAGAGCACTGTTCTAAGCACTGGGGTAGGTTGTCCCACATGAAGTTTATGCTCTTAATCCCCGTTTTACAGATGAGGTAACAGGCACAGAGAAGTTAAGTGACTTGCCCACAGTCACACAGCTGACAAGCTATGACACAGCACACAATTCCTGACCAGCGTGGCTCAGTGGAAAGAGCATGGGCTTGGGAGTCAGAGGTCATGGGTTTGAATCCCGGCTCTGCCGCTTGTCAGCTGTGTGACTGTGGGCACATCACTTAACTTCTCTGTGCCTCAGTTCCCTCATCTGTAAAATGGGGATTAAGACTGTGAGCCTCACGTGGGACAACCTGATTACCCTGTATCTCTCCCCCAGCGCTTAGAACAGTGCTCTGCACATAGTAAGTGCTTAACAAATACCAACATTATTATTATTATTATTAACAAATGCCAACATTATTATTACAGGTTGAATGGATCATTGGCCTGAGCCAAGATGACCTGCTTTTATTCTTATGCATGTGCACCTGAGCATAAATGCATTCATATACAGTTGTAAGTACTGTGTTTACATATATTTTTTATGTTGCAAGTGTAAATAGGTGTATGTGTGCTTGGATCAACACTTGTGTCATGTCGCCTATGAGACCCATAAACCATCTTACTACCTCTCTGCCAGAGCAATGTGGAAGGTTCTGTTGGTCACGTATTTGTCTTTTCTGCCACATCTACCTCCCCCCACCCAATAATGGCTGCTGTTGACAGTGTAAACCCTGTATTCAAAGGAAAGTTGCATCTGTGTGAGTGCAGATGAAGATTTTCTATGTGTGTGTATGTGTGTGTGTGTTTGTTCAGTCAATATGGAATCTACCCTGTTTACCTGGAGACTCGGTGTAACCCCCTTCCCACTTCACTATCCAGTGTGAATGGATCCAGGTTCAGTGTGCTGAACCTGGTTCTGAATCCATTACCTCCAAGCACCAGAATTGGTGAGACTGCCTGCCCAGCTGGTTTGGAAAGAATGTCATGGCATGTAGAGGAACTGCATGGAAAACAGGATTTCCTCATGCAAAAAAAGGTTGTCTTTGTCCCCCAAAGTAGCTGGGGTCTCTGACTCTAAACTTAACTATCGAGTCTACAAATTTGCTAAGTATGCAAATGAGACTTACCAGTCTACGATTCTGAAGACCACCTCTGGATCCTCACATGTGCAATCCTCCAGTCTTCTGGTACAGCGGCTGTTCAAACAACAAGTTACAGAGTTCAGCAGTAATTTCAGAATTTTCCTTCAAAATGCCTCCAGAACTCTTGGCTAGGTGCCATCCCAGATGGTTGTGATATGGGCTGGGTGATTGGCTTACATCTAGTTTATCGATTTAGTCTCAAACACCCTGTGTGCTAACCCAACTTGATCCAAATTTCCTCTGACTTGCTTCCTTCGAAAAATAAATAAATAAGAGTTTAGGTGTGGGAATCTCTCTAACATTTTCAGCAAGAGTAACAGCAGCGTTTGTGGAGTGTCTGAGGGCATTGCCCTTCCCGAATAAGGATCTAAAGCAGAAAGGCATTGAATCTCTTAGCTCTCTCCTTGTCAAAGAGTCCTTGTTTAACCTCAGCTGATCCCTTAGTCTGACCTATTTATTTTGTTAATGAATTGTACATCGCCTTGATTCTATTTAGTTGCCATTGTTTTTACGAGATGTTCTTCCCCTTGACTCTGTTTATTGCCATTGTTCTCATCTGTCCGTCTCCCCCGATTAGACTGTAAGCCCGTCAAACGGCAGGGACTGTCTCTATCTGTTGCCGACTTGTTCATCCCAAGCGCTTAGTACAGTGCTCTGCACATAGTAAGCGCTCAATAAATACTATTGAATGAATGAATGAATGAATGAATGAACCTAAGGGACTTTTGGCCTCCCACTCCCCAAACCCTTTCCACAGCCCCGACCTCCCCTCTGAGAGTTGTGGAAACCCGAGGTCCCCCAGCCTGGCAGACAGTACCTCCCCGATCTTAGCTACAGAGGGCACAGGGCATGAGGCTGGTCCACAACTCAGGTTGGAGGGGGTGGGGAGAGCATGCCAACTAGGCAGGCACTAGCCATCACCCCCGGAACCTGCCTGCCCTCGGCCCCTGCCCTCTTTTCTTCCTTTCCTCTCAGCTAGAGCAGCTTCAGTCCCTGCGACCCCTGGGGCCCAAAAACCCACTGTCACACTGGCACCTCCATCCTCACCCAATCAGTCTGGCAGGGCAGGCAGGCACCTCTGCTCCCCAGCCCTGCAGGGCCTCTTATCAGTGGCAGGGCCGGCCCCGGGAAAGCCATAATACAAGAGCCACTTGGGTGACCCAAGGGGACTCTAGAACATCTTAGACAGCTTGGGAGAATGGAGCTGCTCTCCCCAGGATCCAGTAGCTCAAGTGGATCCTGCATGCACACCAGGCATCCAGGACATTGACTGCGGTGTTCTTCTTGTTCTAATGCACATACACCTGAGTATAAATTCATTCATATGCAGTTGTAAGTGCTGTGTTCACATATATTTTTAACATGTGTAAGTGTAAATAGGTGTATGTGTGCTGGGCCTTGTCTCATATATTTTTATTCCTCCCTTATGAAGCACATGATCCCATGGACAGAGCACAGGAATGGATTCAGGAGACTTGGATGTTAATTCTGGCTCTACCACTTGCCTGCTGAGTAAACTTGGGAAAGGCAAGTGAGTTCTCAGAGCCTCATTTTCCTGCAAAATAGGGATCAAATGCCTCTCTCCCTCCTTCTTAGTCTGTGAGCTCCTTGTGGGATAGAGACTGAGTCCGATATGTTATGCATCTATCCTAGCGCTTAGCACAGCATTTAAATTTTGTAAGCACTCGATAAATGTCACAATTGAATCGTGTCATCTGTCTCCAACCCTTTCCCTGCCTTACTCTTAAATTGGGAGGTCCTTGGGGGTCACGGACCCTGTCTATCTCTCATCTACATACTTCTTTCCCACCACTTAGTGCAGTGGGTAATTACTATTGCTACTCACTAGTTATATCTATGTTTTCCCTCTTTCCCAGTGTATGTATAAGACCTATGGCTACCTGTCTACACTGACTCCTCCCATACATTGAAATTCCTCAAGGGCAGGGACCAAGTCTTCCTCTTAAATTTTATGTTCCCAAACCCATGCCCCTCAGTAGCACCAGCCCCCAGATCTGGTGCTCAGCACTGACCAGTAGCACAGAAGGTCACAGATGGCCACACAATAATAATAGTGATAGTATTTGTTAAGCCCTTACTATATATCAAGCACTGTTCTAAGCACTGGGGTAGATACAAGCTAATCGGGGTGGACACTGTCCCTGTTCCAATGGGGCTCACAGTCTTAATCCCCGTTGTACAAATGAGGTAACTGAGGCACAGAGAAGTGAAGTGACTTGCTCAAGGTCACACAGCAGACTAGTGGCAGAGTTAGGATTAGAACTCAGTCTTCTGACACAGGCCCATGTTCTATCCATTAGAACACCATAACCACCAGGATCCCTCTCACTTCATGGTGGTAAAGGAGTGCTTTTTATGGTATTTGTTAAGCACTTACTATTTGCCCAGCACTCTACTAAGTGCTGGGGGTAGATACAAGTTCTTCAGGTTGGACACAGCCTTGTCCCATATGGGACTCCTAGTCTAAGGAGAGGCAGTGAACATCTGCAGTAGGCAGGTCAAGAAGTCGATGGTCTGTGCCCTGACCCAGAAGATGGAGAGCACTTAGGGCAGGGTGGAGCAGGAATGGACCAGGTCTTTGAATGACAGCACAGCCAAGAGGAAAATGGGCTTCTGGAGGTCTTGGTCCATCTTGGAGAGCAAGAACAGGAGGCAGGTAATAATAATAATGTTGGTATTTGTTAAGCGCTTACTATGTGCCGAGCACTGTTCTAAGCGCTGGGGTAGACACAGGGGAATCAGGATGTCCCACGTGGGGCTCACAGTCTTCATCCCCATTTTACAGATGAGGTAACTGAGGCACAGAGAAGTTAAGTGACTTGCCCACAGTCACACAGCTGACAAGTGGCAGAGCTGGGATTCGAACTCATGACCTCTGACTCCAAAGCCCGTGCTCTTTCCGCTGAGCCACGCTGCTTCTCGATAAGTGCCGGCCACAGCCCTGCAGAATACAGCGCAGAAAGGACATGAGATCCAGATGTGCATGGCAGCCAGCCCTGGGATATTGACAAGGAAGAGGGTGGTGGAGAATGAGTGAGGTCATTGGAGGAGCGTATCGTAGCCTGGGGGCTTCAAAGCCCACTCCAGACCACCCAAATGAGACAGGCTCTGGGGGACCACCAGTGGGCTCCCGCTCTCCAGTATCTATCCCAGAAATCTGGATTTCCTGAGGCCCCTACCCCGTCCTTCATTCGTTCAGTTGTACTTATTAAACGCTTAATGTGCGCTGCACAGCACTGTACAAAGCAGTTGGGAAAGAACAATCCAACAATAAACAGTGACATTCCCTGCCCACAACAAGCTGCCAATCCAGAGGAACTCACAGTCCTTCCCAGCTGATCACTCCGCAGGCAGGACTCAATTTCGCTGGGCAGCACCTTGGGGGCAGTTCCTCTTTCTTGATCAGCAAAATCATATAATCCGGGACTGAAGCCACTCTAAGTATAAGGATATGCTGGATAATCGAGGACTTGTTTTTATCAAATTAATTCCATGGATGTTTTCCCTGTAAATAAGAAGAGAACGCAATCACCATCACACACACACCATCACACAACACACTATCACACAGGCCTGGGAAACCCTGTGGCCTACATGGTTTCCCTGTGCTCTGACTATGCTGGCAGGGAAGAGCCAACTGGGCTGAAGTACCCGACTTAGGCTTCCCAGAGTTCTGCAAACCGGTCCATCTGCTCAGACAACTTGAGGAACTTCTGCCCTTTGGGGACACCATCTTCCAGGACCCGGTGTTTCCAGCATTAACTCAATGCTCAATATGCAGTGCTATTCCCACCCCCTTCACATCTGGCAGAGCAATCAGTCAATCCATCAGTTGCATTTATTGAGCATTTACTGTGTGCAGAGCACTGCACTGAGCACTTTGGCAAGTACATTATAATAGCAGAGTTGGTGGACACGTTCCCTACACAAGAGGAGGTTACAGTCTAGAGGGGGAGACAGACAATATAAATAAATTACAGATATGGACACAGATGCTGTGGGGCCAAAGGTGGGATAAATAAAGGGTACATATCCAAGTGTGAGGGCTACAGAGAAGGGAGAGGGAGTAGGGTAAATGAGATTCCACAAGATTTTTCAAGACTTTGTTCTACCAAACATTAGTAAAGTGTAACCCTTCAAGATGACCCCATTAAGCAGCTAGCAAATGGGGAAGTGGTGAAATGGCTTTCCTAGCCACAGGAGGCATTTTGGTTGATGTATATGCATAACGATCACCCTTAGACCTTCTCCAATCTCTCCTCTACCCCACTCCCAAACATCCGGAAGTATATGCTGGTCCCGCTATCTCCAGATGCTCTTTACAGGTTCCCTCTAATCTGGGTTCTCCTGGGCCACCTTAAAGTCTCCAGTAGCCCCTTCTCAGTTCTGCTGCTTGCCTGCCCTCAAGATGGGCCCTCTAATGCCTAACTGTGGCAAAGACAGAACTCCACGTCTTGCCACGTACATTCACTCTCTTGCTCACCTCACTTTGTTGGGCTACAGACACGGCAGTCTTCCAATCTCAGGATCTCAGAGTTGTTCCTGATTCCGGACAGGCCTCCTCCTCCCTCTACTCCTCTTCCTTCTGCCCCTTCTCTTATTCCTCTTCTTCCTTCTCCATCTCCTTCTATTCATCTTCCTCCACCTCCTCCTTCTCTTCCTCTTCTCTTCCAAGAAGCAGAGTAGCTCAGTGGAAAGAGCACGGGCCTGGGAGTCGGAGGTCATGGGTTCAAATCCTGGCTCTGCCACCTGTCATCTGTGTGACTGTGGGCAAGTCACTTAACCTCTGTGCCTCAGTTACCTCATCTGTAAAATGGGGATTAAACTGTGAGACTCACGTGGGACAACCTGATTACCCTGTATCTACCTCAGCGCTTAGAACAGTGCTCTGCACATAGCAAGTGCTTAACAAATACCAACATTATTATTCCTCCTCCTCCTCTGGCACTGATTCCACTGGAGCAAAGCAACAGTTTACCCAGCCCGTTTCAGGGCAGGGAGCCCAGGGAAGTTTTGAACTGCCCTCAGACATCAACCCTCATCCCTACCCCTGCTGGTGCTGCTAAACATGGCCCTGGCAGTGCCAGTGGGACATGAATGTCCAGAAGCAGAGGTAACATCTTCTAGGAGGCCTGGATGGAGGCAAACACTGGCAGGAGAAAGGTCAGGCCCCACAGGACCTTCAGCCAGCTATGGCTGTGTCCTACACCTGGTGGCAAATTCTGAAATTTCTTTATAAAACTCTAGTCACCATCCCTTCCTCTGTGAATTGCCACCAGATCTGGGGGCTCTAGAGCAGCTGTCTGGAGAGGCCCAGGGAGCAGCCCTGGAAGGTGGCTTGCCTGTGCTGGGATTATTCTTCCTGAGCGGTAATGTGGCCGAGGGGAAACAACAGTAATGATTTTGATCATTTGTTAAATGCTTATTATATGTCAAACACTGTATTAAGCACTTGGGTAGATATAATAATAATAATAATGGTAAGCACTTGAGAAGCAGCGTGGCTTAGTGGAAAGAGCCCAGGCATGGGAGTCAGAGGTCATGAGTTCTAATCCCAAATCTGCCACTTGTCAGCTGTGTGACTTTGGGCAAGTCACTTAACTTCTCTATGCCTCAGTTACCTCATCTGTAAAATGGGGTTTAAATGTGAGCCCCATCTGGGATACCCTGATTACCTTGTATCTACCCCAGCTCTTAGAACAGTGCCTGGCACATGGTAAGCACTTAACAAATACCACCATTATTACTTACTATGTGCCAGGCACTGTACTAAGCACTGGGGGAGGTACAAGCAAATCAGGTGGGACAGAGTCCTTTGTCCCACCTGGGGCTCACAGTCTCATTCCCCATTTTCCAGATGAGGTAACTGAGGCCCAGAGAAGTGAAATGACATGCTCAAGGTCACACACCAGACAAGTCACTGAGCTGGAATAAGAACCCATGACCTTTTGAATCCCAGGCCCGTGCTCTATCCACTACGCCTTGGGATGAGAGCCTATGTCTGGGATTCAGGGAGCCTGGGTTCTAAACCTGAATATGGCCCACAAATGCTGTGTGACCTTGGGCAAGGAACTTTATTTCTCTGTGCCTGTTTTATGTGATTCCTCCTCCGATTAATGCCCTCTTTTTCCTTACTCCCTCTCTCTTCTCTGTTGCCTTTGCACTTGCATCTGTGCCACTTTAGCAGTTGATATTCACCTCATCCTCAGCCTCACAGCCTTTAGGTGCATATCCATAAAAATTTATATTATTGTCTGTCTCACCCTCTAGCCTGTAAGCTCCCTGTGTCCAGTGAAGGTGCCATCAACTCTGTTGCATTGATCTTAGTACTAGTGCAAACAGAAAGCATTCAATAAATACCACTGATTGATCGATGGGTTTATCTGTGGATTGATTTGCTCATTTATTCATTTCCCTGTTCAGAATTTTTTGCCTCTATCGCTTTCATCTGTCTGCTGGGTCAGGGTCGTCCACCTCTGTATGTGAAAACAGGGAGGGCGACCATGAGACTATCTGTATATGGCAACCAGCACTGTTCCGGGTGCAGAGCTGGGCTAAGGAAATCCATGGCTGCCGGTTAAGTGATGATGGATTCAAAAGGGAGCAGTTGTTACTGAAAGTGACATTTACTGAGCTCCCACTAGATCTGATCCACCTTACTAGGTTCCTGGGAAGTCCAGAATGAAGAGGTTACTTCTTCCCTGCCTACAAGGAGCTTATACTCTAATAGGCACAAATAAGGTCTCTAAGGATCCTCTTGGGGAAGAATTCAGGGGAGTCATTTTGGTGAACAACAGTTTTAGAGGATGTTCTGATTTCTCAGGTCCACTTCCCTTGGTTGCATCACAGAGTTATCTCTGTCTGTTGCTTGGGGCAGGGCCAGTTGGGGTGACATGCCAGACTTAGAGGGTGTGCTAAGGGAGAAAGCCCATACAGGCTTTAGGGACTATAGTAATAATTCCTGGAATTGTATAGAATTTTAATGCCTCAAAGCATTTTGCCACTATCTCATTTTGTCTTCATAATATTTGGATGGAATAGGTGAAGAGACCTCTATTCTTCCCATTTTAAAAGAGGCAACTGAGGCACAGAGAAGTTGGCTGACTCAGAGCAGAATAGCAGCAGATCTGGGACTTGAACACAGAACTCCTGAATCCCAGCTTCACACTCTTTCCTGGAGACGATGCTACTTCACTAGAGGAGGCCTTGTTGGATGTGCACTGGGATGGAATAGCTTGGATGGTGTGTGTCAGCTTTGGAAGCTGGCCAGCAGAAGGACCAGCTCAGCTCGGACACTGGTCATGTTAGGAGGCAGAGTGGTGGCGATGGGAGTGGGGTTGGGAGGGGAGCTGGGGATGACTTCAAGACAGTAGAAAAATCAATCAATGGGAAGGAGAGTGGAGAGAGATATGAGATTTTGGAGTAGAGGAATTCCCAGGATTGAAATGGCCTCAGTGGTGTCTGGGAGAGATGGTGGAGAGATGACTGGATTGTGATATGGTCCTTGGGGAAGGGGAGTGGGCTTGTGGGAGTGGTGGATGGGGATGATGAGAGGAGGCTTCATTTTGTGAGATCACTGAATGTGGTAGCTGAGACCTCTGAGACGACATGGGGGCACAAGGGCAAAACATTGGTTACCCTTTCGACAGCAGGGTCGGGTAGACATTCCTTCTAAGGTGCTACAGAGACGATGAATGTTATTTCCTGAGCATTTTTATTTTTCCAAAATGCTTGCATATCAATTATTCCATTTCACAACCACAACAAACCTGTGAGATAAGGAGAGACAACATTTGCTTTCTCCATTTTACACGAGGAAACAGGGGCCAAGTGACTTGCCCAAGTTCTTGCAAGAAATTAGGGACAGAGTTGGGACTAGAACCCAGGTTTTCAGACTCCCAGATCATGTGTCCTTTTGAGGAAGCTGCTCTATCTATCCACCTGTGTACTCAGAGGCAGGGGAATGGATTTGATGACCTCACCGTTATTATTATTGTTGTTGTTGTCAGTAGTAATAATAATAATAATGGTAATAAAATAACTGTGGTATCTATAAAGCTCTTACTATGTGCCATGCACTATACTGTGAATTGGGAGAGATACAAAATAATCAGGTTGGACACAGTCCCCGTCCCACGTGGAGCTCACACTCTTAAGTAGGAAGGGAGAACAGGTGGTTAATCCCCATTTTATGGAGGAGGAGACTGAGGCTCAGAGAAGTTCGGTGACTAGCCCAAAGCCACATAACAAGCAAGTGGTAGAGATCCAGGATTAGAACCCAGGTTTTCTGACCCCTAGGCCTGCGGTCTTTCCACAAAGCCACACTGCCCCTCCCAGCTGTACGGTTTCCCAAGATCTAAGTCAGCTGTTCCTCCATCCAACCTCCTCCCCTTGGAGATGAGTTGGGAGACAAAGCCAATGTGTCTGGCCATCAAGGAGCCTAGGTGTTGTGTAGCAGGAATACCTTGGCCTGTTTTGCACTGAGTTGGGGTTGGGATGGGGATAACTGTGAACCATCCTTCCATGTCCTTGCCATATCCCTGTCTTGGGTCCAGAGGAACTGCTATCATGCCCCCTACCCCTCACTCCCACTTCCCCTCGGGGTTACATTGGTGGCTTCAGATGAATAATAAATAATAATGGTGTTACCTCTTAAGTGCTTCCAGTGTGGCCAGGGACTATATTGAGAGCTAAGGTAGATAAAATCTAATCAGGTTTTATCCCCATCCCATAGTCTAAGTAGGAGGGAGAACAGGTATTGAACTTCATTTTTAAAGATGAGAAAACTGTGGCAAGGGGAATTAAGTGACTTGCCCAAGGTCACACAGCAGGTAGGGGCAGATCTGGGATTAGAATCAGGTGGCTCCTGGGCCCGTGCTCTTTCCACTAGGCCATGTTGTGTCCCTGGGGTGGGTTATTGTGGTGGGAGGGTTGTGGTGATGAGTTTCGCCCTCCAGCCCCCCTCCTCCGGCAGCAGCTTTGAGTGTGTCTGGCCAGCCTCCCCTCTCCCTAGTCACAAGTTAAAAATGTGGAGCAAGAGGGACAAGCGAGCCAATTCGGCCAAGGAGCTTGCTTGACCTGGGAGACAGGGTCTCTTCTGTCAGCAGGAATCCTTCCTGAAGAAGTGTCCCTGCACAACTTCATCTCAGGCTTCCCTGCTCAGAGAAGTATTGAGCCCTTGGAATCCGGTCTGACCAGCATTTCCAGGACAGTGAATCTTCTCTTGTCCAGGGATCGGTTCACAGCTCGATCACTGATGGCCATGGAAAATTGAGAAGGAAAAAGGGAAGAGATTTCTTCAAGGTCTCAAATAGATCAACAAAGCATCATTCCCTTCCTCCTCCTCCTCTTCCTCCTCTCCTTTCTCCTCTTCTCCCTCCATTTCCTACTTTTCCTCCTCCTCCACCACCTCCTCCTCCTTTTTTCCCTCTTCCCTTTTCTTTTCCTCCTCCACCACCCTCTCCTCCGTTTCCTCCTCCACCACCTTCTTCTCCTCTTCCTCCTTCTCTTCGTCCTCCACCTCTTCCTCCACTTCTTGCTTTTCCTCCACCTCTTGCTCCTCCTTTTCCTCTTTCTCCTTCTACTCCTTATCCTTTTCTTTACCTTCTCCTAAACTACTGTTATCACTGTCCCCCACTTATAGCCTGGCCATTTATAGCCTAAAGAAGCAGTGTGGCTCAGTGGAAAGAGCTTGGGCTTGGGAGTCAGAAGTCATAGGTTCAAATCTCTGCTCAGTCGCTTGTCAGCTGTGTGATTTTGGGCAAGTCACCTAACTTTTCTGGGCCTCAGTTACCTCATCTGTAAAATGGGGATTAAGACTGTGAGCCCCTCGTGGGACAACCTGATCACCTTGTATCCTTCCCAGTGCTTTGCAAATAGTAAGCGCTTAACAAATGCCATCATTATTATTATTATCTACTTTGTTGGTACAATTGAAATCACTGGGGATGAACTTTCCCAAATCTTCTGACCATTTCTTCAACATTCCAGCTCCATCATCTTTCTCCTGCTTCTCAACAGTCTCTCAAGAGGAAATCTCTCACCTGCTCTATAAGTCTATCCCTTCTACTGGTACCTCTGACCCTTTCTCTCCCCTCACATCCTTACAGTCACTCCTTCCTAGTCTCCTCCCCTTCCTTGTTGCCATTTTTGGCTTCTTACTCTGATGATTCCTTTCCTCCAGCCTTCAAACACGCTCCAGATTTCCCCATTCTAAAAAAGTCTTCTTGAACCCTCAGGCTCTTCCCATTATTGCTCCATCACCTTCCTCCTATTCCTATCCAAAGTCCAAGAATAGATCAGATACACTCGATGCCCTAATTTCTGCTCCACAATTGCCGTTTTCGAGTCATTGCAAATAGGCCTTTGATCCTTTCACTTCCTGAGACTGGCTTTCTGAGATCTCCACTGACCTCATTATATAGTCAAGCCCAAAAGAATTTATTCCATCCTGATCCTCCCCTCAGTTGCTTCTGACATCGTTGCTTACTCCGTCCTCCTCGAAACCTTCTCAGACTTCAGTTTTCCTGGCACAGTAATAACCCAGCTTTCATCTTACCTTTCCGACTGCTCCGTTTTGTTCCCTGCCTCTCGACCTTTTACCGTAGGTGTCCCTTGAAGGTCTGTTCTGTATCCCCAAGTCTTCCCTCAAGGCTTCAGCTGCCATCTCCACATGGATGACTCCCAAATATATATGGCTCCCAAATATATTTCTGTAGCTCTGACCTCTCATCTGGCCTTCACCTGGCCCACATCTACTCTTGCCTCCAGGACTTCTAGAACTGTAAGCTTACTGTAGGCAGGGAATATGCCTACCAAAGCAGCGTGGCTTAGTGGAAAGAGCCCAGGCTTGGGAGTCAGAGGTCATGGGTTCTAATCCCAGCTCTGCCGCTTGTCAGCTGTGTGACCATGGGCAAATCACTTAACTTCTCTGTGCCTCAGTTACCTCATCTGGAAAATGGGGATGAAGACTGTGAGCCCTACTTGGGACAACCTGATTATCTTGTATCTACCCCAGCACTTAGAACAGTGCTTGGCACATAGTAAGTGCTTAACAAATACCAACATTATTATTATCATTTATATTGTACTCTCTCAAGTGCTTAGTTTCAGTGCTCTGCAAACACAGTGAGAACTCAATAAATATGATTGATTGATTGATTGATTGATTGACTGATTGATTGATATTGCCTCTTGCTTCTTACTGTTGGAAGGCAGGGTGATCTCCCCCCTAAAAAATGTCACTGATGCACCCTGGTCCTTTGTGGCCGCCTACAACCCTGGCCCTCTGGGTGCCTCCTGGTGGTGCCCATCTTAGTGGAAGTAGGAGCCTCGGGGTGATGGGGTAATTGGAGTGTGGGCAAAGAGGGAGCTGCAGGAATCCTGTCACTCACTGTCACCCCACCCCCGGACCTGATGACATTCCAACCCAGATCTTCACACAGGAAAATGATTGCACTTCTCAGAAACAAGCACAGCTTCTCCAGAAGTTTAACATTGATTCATGTTCAACAGCAGGGAAGGATGATGCCCAACTGGCTGCTAGTGGAAAGAGCACAGGCCTGGGAATCAGAGGACCTGGGCACTAATCCCAGCTCTGCCACGTGCCTGCTGTGTGACTTTAGGCAAGCCACTTCACTTTCTGTGACTCAGTTTCCTCAACTGAAAAATAGGGATAAGATACCTGTTCTCTCTCCTTAGACTTAATGGCTCTTGTGGGTCAGGGATGGGGTCCCATCTGATCATCCTGTATCTAATTGACTCCATCCTCTCCTGGTTCTCCTCATCTCTCTGGCCGTTGATTCTGTCTCCTTTGTGGGTTCCTCCTCCCCCTCCCATCCCCTAACTGTAGGGGTTCCTCAAGAGTCAGTTCTTGGTCATCTTCTGTTCTCTATCTAGACTCACTCCCTTGGTGAACTCATTTGCTCCCACAGCTTCAACTGTCATCTCTACACAGATGATACCCAAATCTACATCTTCTCCCCTGTTCTCTCTCCCTCCCTCCAGGCTCACATCTCCTCCAGCCTTCAGGACATCTCCACCTGGATGTCTGCCTGCCACCTAAAACTCAACATGTCCAAGACACAGCTACTTATCTTCCCTCCTAAACCCTGTCCTCTCCCTGACTTTCCCATCACTGCCCCTTCCTACCTCTCCTCCCTTCTCTCTTTCTACCGCCCACCCCGCACGCTCCGCTCCTCTGCCGCCCACCTCCTCGCCGTCCCTCGGTCTCGCCTATCCCGCCGTCGACCCCCAGGCCACGTCCTCCCGCGGTCCCGGAACGCCCTCCCTCCTCACCTCCGCCAAACTGATTCTCTTTCCCTCTTCAAAACCTTACTTAAAAATCACCTCCTCCAAGAGGCCTTCCCAGACTGAGCTCCTCTTCCCCCTCTACTCCCTCTGCCATCCCCCCTTTACCTCTCCGCAGCTAAAGCCTCATTTTCCCCTTTTCCCTCTGCTCCTCCACCTCTCCCTTCCCATCCCCACAGCACTGTACCCGTCCGCTCAACTGTATATATTTTCGTTACCCTATTTATTTTGTTAATGAATTGTACATCGCCTCGATTCTATTTAGTTGCCATTGTTTTTACGAGATGTTCTTCCCCTTGACGCTGTTTAGTGCCATTGTTCTTGTCTGTCCGTCTCCCCCGATTAGACTGTAAGCCCGTCAAATGGCAGGGACTGTCTCTATCTGTTGCCGACTTGTTCATCCCAAGCGCTTAGTACAGTGCTCTGCACATAGTAAGCGCTCAATAAATACTATTGAATGAATGAATGAATCACTGCGGTTGGCACTAACATCCTTCCCGTCCCACAGGCCCACAACCTTGATGTCATCCTTGACTCCACTCTTTCATTCACTCCACATATCCAATCCATCACCAAAACCAGCTGGTCCCATCTGCTCAATGTCGCCAAGATCTGCCCTTTCCTCTCCATTCAAGAGGTTACCTTGTCGGTATAATCTCTCATCATATCCTGACTGGATTACTGCAACGGCATCCATTCTAATCACCCAACCTTCTGTGTCTCCCCACTTCAGTCTATACTTCACTTTGCTGCCCGGCTAATCTTTCTACAGAAACACCCTGGGCATGTCACCTCCTTCTTCAAAAATCTCCAGTGGAGGCCTATCAACCTTCATATTAAGCAAAAACTCCTCAATATTGGCCTCAAAGCTCTCCATCACCTCGCCCCCTCCTACCTCACCTCCCTTCTTTCCTACAGCCCAGTCCGCACACTCCCCTCTGGTGCTAACTTTCTCACTCTGCCTCATTTTCGCCTGTCCCACCGTTGACCTCTGGCTCACGTCCTACCTCTGGCCTGGAATGCCCTCCTTCCTCACAAGCAGCGCGATTTAGTGATGGATTGAATTATGTGGGTTGAATGAGAGAGTAAAGTCAAGGATAATGCCAAAGTTACAGACTTGTGAGACAGGAAGGTTGGTGGTGCTGTTCACAGCCATGGGTAAGTTAGCAGGAGGACAGGCTTTGGGTGGGAAGATTAGGAGTTCTTTTTTAGACATGTTAAGTTTGAGGTGACCGTGGGACATCCAAGTAGAGATGTCTCAGAGGTTGGAGGAAATGTGAGACAATAAGCAAATGGCAGGAACCCCTGCTCTCTCCCACCAACACAAACCTTCAGGCTTTTGCTAGGGAAATCATGCCCAAGACACTTGTTCATCAATCTCTCTAAACATCTCGGAGACCTACGGCTTTTTTTTTTCAGTTGCACAGCTTCCCAGGGGAAGAACTCCAAATGCTTACCCCACTGCATGAAGAAGTGTTTTCCTTCATTAGTTTGGAACCTGCCAGTGTCAACTTCAATAGATGTCCCCTCTCCTTGGCACTGTAGATGAAAGCAATTGGAAAGGAGTGTGAGGAGATCTTGAAGGGATCTGGTTTGGTAGGAGGGGGTTTCTGGAGTTGTTATTACCTGAAAGTTTGTGCCTAGTAAATAGAACAGACAAGAAGCAGCATGGTCTAGTGGAAAGAGTACAGACCTGGGAGTCAGAGGACCTGGGTTCTAATCCCAGCTCTGCCACTTATCCACTGTGTGATCTTAGGCAAGACACTTAATTTCTCTCTGACTCAGTTTCCTCATCTGTAAAATAGGGATTCAGTATCTGTCCTCCTTTCTACTTAGGTTATGAGCCCCATGTGGGTCAGGGATTGTGTAGGCCTGATTAACTTGTATCTACTCTAGCACTTTGCACAGGTTTTGGCACATAGTAAGAATTTAACAAATATTATTATTATCATTAGATGCGTATTGCTACAAGCTTTAAGAGGATTTGGCGGGTAAGGGAGATGAAGTGCCCCTGAGGGATGGGCTGGAAGTATGAACACTTACTTGCAAGATGATTTTAAAAGCAATAAAAAGTAGTTACATAACCCATTCTCAAGGAATCAAGACATTCCACTGATTGATTGATAGACTGATCACTGCCACTTCCAAAGAGCACCCTATGCGCTGATGCCTATGCTCTTGGTAAAGGAGAGAGTTGGATCGAGAAAGCCACTTCTTGAGTGGCTGCCAGATAGGACGGTGCCAAGATGGCTCTGAAATCTAAGCCTAACTCTGAAAGACCTGAGAGCTGTTTCCATGTGCAAACAAAACAAAATACCAGTTTGGACAACTGGATTACAAATGAGGTCCTGAGAACTGAAGTGATAATCTTGGCAAAATAAGTTTGCTGGGGTTAGATAGAGAGCATCTGAAGAGAGACAGCAGCATCTGGAGGAAGGAGGCCGGGTCTAGGAGTCGGGACAACCGGGTTCTTACCCCTGTTCTGCCACTTGCTTGCCATGTTGCTTGTGAAAAGCAACGTGGTGCAGTGGAAAGAGCACGAGCGGGGGAGTCAGAGCCCATGGCTTCAAATCCCGACTCCGGCGCTTGTCAACTGAGTGACTTTGGGCAAGTCACTTAACTTCTCTGGGCCTCAGTTACCACATCGTAAAATGGGAATTAAGACTGTGAGCCCCACTAGGACAACCTGATCACCATGTATCCTCCCCAGCTTTGCACATAGTAAGCGCTTAACAATACCAACGTTATTAACTTCCCTGTGCCTCAGTTATTCATTCATTCATTCAACAGTATTTATTGAGCGCTTATTATGTGCAGAGCACTGTACTAAGTGCTTGGAATGTACAAATCGGCAACAGATAGAGACAGTCCCTGCCCTTTGATGGGCTTACAGTCTAATCTGGGGAGACAGGCGGACAAGAACAGTGGCAATAAATAGAGTCAAGGGGAAGAACATCTCTTAAAAACAATGGCAAATAAATAGAATCAGGGTGATGTACATCTCATTAAACAAAATAAATAGGGTGATGAAGATATATACAGTTGAACGGACGAGTACGGTGCTGAGGGGGTGGGACGGGAGAGGGGGAGGAGGAGAGGGAAAGGGGGGAGAAGAGGGTTTAGCTACGGAGAGGTGAAGTGGGGGCGGGTAGAGGGAGCAGAAGAAAAAGGGGGGAGTTCAGTCTGGGAAGACCTCTTGGAGGAGGTGAGCTTTAAGAAGGGATTTGAAGAGGGGAAGAGAATTAGATTGGCGGAGGTGAGGAGGGAGGGCGTTCCGGGACCGCGGGAGGACGTGGCCCAGGGGTCGACGGCGGGATGGGCGAGAACGGGGGACGGTGAGGAGGTGGGCGGCGGAGGAGCGGAGCGTGCGGGGTGGGCGGTAGAAAGAGAGAAGGGAGGAGAGGTAGGAAGGGGCAAGGTGATGGAGAGCCTCGAAGCCTAGAGTGAGGAGTTTTTGTTTGGAGCGGAGGTCGATAGGCAACCATTGGAGCTGTTTAAGAAGGGGAATGACATGCCCAGAACGTTTCTGCAGGAAGATGAGCCGGGCAGCGGAGTGAAGAATAGACTGGAGCGGGGCGAGAGAGGGAGATCAGAGAGAAGGCTGACACAGTAGTCTAGCCGGGATATAACGAGAGCCCGTAGCAGTTAGGTAGCCGTTTGGGTGGAGAGGAAAGGGCGGATCTTGGCGATATCGTAAAGGTGAGACCGGCAGGTCTTGGTAACGGATCGGATGTGTGAGGTGAACGAGAGAGACGAGTCAAAGATGACACGGAGGTTGCGGGCCTGAGAGACGGGAAGGATGGTCGTACACATGGGTAAAATGGGGACTAAGACTGTGTACCCCATTGAGACAACCCGATCGCCTTGCATCCCCCCAGCGCTTAGAACGGTGCTTCGCACATAGTAAGCGCTTAACAAATACCAAGATTATTATTATTATATGCCTAAGTGACGGTCTCTAAAAGGACATTCCCGCATTTTGGCAAGTTGTCAGTCTATCGGCAGATGGCAGCGTCACCCAGGGTTCCCAGCTCCAGTCCGCAAAGTGCTTTGATCCTTCCCTTATCCTTTATGGGCATCTCCAGGCTCTGGCTACAATCCCACTTGGCATTCCATACTTCTTCCTCTCCTACCTCTGGGGTTGGCCCCAGTCCCCAACCTGCCTGACCATCCCGTCCGGCACTGTCCTCTCTGGAACCCAGTGTAGGGCAGGGGAAGCCCCCGAATAGCCCCGGGAGAGCAAAGCGCATTCAGCTGTTGTTGTTAGGTGCAGAAGCATCATCAGCATTCCTCTCTTGGACTCTGCCAGGGCCATCACTCTGCCTTGATGCGGATTAGATTAGTCTGACAGTATTAGTTTTGCCCACTGGTTCTCAGAATCCTATTCTCTTTAAGATTTTTTCAATGATTCGTACCAAACTAAATCGTGTCTTAAGGCAGAGAGGACTAATTACCAATCTAGTATTTATTAAACTCTTCTTGAGTCCTAGGATCTGAACTAAGGGCTTGGGAGAGCACAAAAGAATACATAGACATGTTCCCAGCCCTCAAGAGGATTATGGCCTAAAGGTGAAGAGAGATACATCAGGATGAAACTGCTGAATAAAGAATTGACTGTGTATAAAAATATATGAATAAAATAAATATAATTTTAAAATAATAATAATAAATAAAAATACATGGATGAACACAAGTGTGGAAGGTAGGATTAAAATACCACAAGCGCAAAGCGAATCAGGATGATGTGATGAAGTGTTGGAAATTGATTGGGGAAAGCATCCAATCAGTCGATGGTATATATTAAGTGTTTGATGTGTCCAGAGCACTGTACTGAGCACTTGGGAGAGTACAATGCAACGGAGTTGGTAGACACACTCCCTGTTCACTAGGAGCTCAGAGAAGGAGGCAGATATTAAAATTAATTATAGATATGTACATGAAAGCTGAGAGGGGGAGTTTTAAAGATGAAAAGAGCTGTTCTAGCAGATTTGGGTCAGGGGAGGGAGTTCCAGGATGGAAGAAGAAAGCGAGCGAGGGAATCAGAGGCTGGAGAGTTAAGAGGAGGCTACAGTTTTGGATTCTTTGGTTTTCTAACCAAGTCAAGTCTGCTCTGCAGATTCCGGTGCGGTGGGGGATCGATGAAGAAGATCTCTGTCCTGCTCGATTTGCTTGTATCAACCCCAGCCCATAGTACAGTACCCGGCACATAGTAGGTGCTTACCAAATCCAACAAATTTATATTTTTATTGCGTGAGGCACTATACTAAGTGCTTGGGAGCGTATAATACAACAGAGGTGGTAGAGACATTTCCTGCCCATAAGGATCTGGGTTCTAATCCTCCTCCACCACTTATCTGCTGAGTGACCTTGGGCAAGCCACTGAACTTCTGTGTGCCTCAGTTCCTTCATCTGTAAATTGGGGGTAATATCCTACTCCCTCTTACCTAGAACGGGACCCCCATATGGGACAGGAACTGAGTCCAACCTGATTATCTTGTACCTGCTCTGACCCTCAGCGCAGTACTTGACACAGAGAAGTGCTTAAAAATACAGTTAAAAATAAAATGATCCCTGCCTCAAGGAGCTTACAATCTAATAGGGTGGAGAGCCATGAAAATAAATTACAGATCAGGGAAATAATAGTAGTGTATCCTGTCTGCCCCTTAAAGACTGTTTGCCCACTCTGGGCAGGGATGGTCTCTATTTGTTGCTAAATTGTACTTCCCAAGCGCTTAGCACAGTGCTCTGCACACAGTAAGCGCTCAAAAAATACCACTGAATGAATGTGCACAGGTGACATCGTCTTCACTATGACTGCATGGGAAGCAGCGTAACCTAGAGGAAAGAGCACGGGCCTGGGAGTCAGAGGACCTGGGTTTTAATCCCAGCTCTGTCACTTGTCTCTTGTGTAACCTTGGGCAAGCCATTTCATTTCTTTATGCTTCAGTTTCTTCATCTCTAAATTGGGAATTAAATCTTACTCCCTCTTACTTAGACTGTGAACTGCATATAGGACAGGAACTGTGACCAATCTTATTATCTTACCTATCTCAGTGGTTCGTACAGTGCTTGGCACATAGTAAGTGCTTAGCAGATACCATTATTAATGTGATGTCTCAATTTCCAGGTCCTGTCCATTCAAATGCAGCTGCCCTGTGGGCTGCAAACTCTAAAATGTCCAGCAGTAGTTTGTTTTTCTTTCTCTCTCTCTCTCTGGCTCTCTTCCATGATTCCTGGAGGCCACCCCTGTCAACGGCTCCGAAGATTAGACATGTTCTCTTTACAGCCTGTTGCTCACAAGGTGCAATCCTCAGTCCCAGAACAGCTCATCCCCTTTCACCAGACTCAGAACCCTGGAGAGGCTGTGCCCTGAACAAATCCTGGGAAATTAAGGCAACGCCGTATTTTGTTTGGGTAGTTTAGCTCAGTAATGAGCCTGGAATAGTGGGATGATGGCTAGGCCTGGAAACCAAAGCAGGCATGTAGCAGAGCAAGATTAGAACCCATGTCCACTGACTCCCAGGCCCGTGCTCTTTCAGGGGCAGGGGGCCCAGGTATGGCCATGGGAGGGACTGAGAATGTCCAGTCCCACGGGAAGGGGGTGCTGGCCCCGCCAATTCCCCCTCCCTAGTCCCCAGGACCAGATTCAGACGGGCCCGTCATTATGTTATGCTGTGTGAGCACAGAAGTCTTTCTGATTCCTAAACCCCGAACGCTTCTCCAGAGGTCTTCTAACCATTGCCCCATTACTCCAGAGCCACCACTCTCCCCTCTCAGGTTCCCGTCCACAGCGGGGCCACCGCGGCCAAGAGCCAACACCTTCAGACTTTCAACTGCCATCGCCTCACAGCTCCCCATCCCTCTCCCTGCCCGCCTCAGACAATGCCTCCAGAGGTGTCGGTTTCCCCTGCTCACTGCCTGAGGCAGGCCCTGCTGGTGACCTGTGAGGCTGGACTGAAGATTACGCTGAAAGAACCTGAGTCTCCCTTTGGTGCCCCACAGGAGGCTTCTCCTCACAGTCCTCTCTCTCCACCCACTCTCTCCCCCCAGTTCTGGCTGGTTTGGGAAGTCCCTCAGCACCAGCCACCCTGGCAGCGGCTGCTAAGACAGCTGTCCTGCCCCACTTCCCACAGCATCAACCCTTCTGTACCTTGACCCCCAGCAGTGATGATAGCACCCCCCTAAATTTGCACAGAGCTGACAGAGACCGGGCTGAACCTTCATTTCAACTCCCTTGCCATCGATCCCTGGTTCACATCCTCCCTCCTGCCTGGAACTCCCTGCTGCCTCAGAGCTGACAGATCATCACTCTCTCCATCTTCAAAGCCCTACAAAATCTCATCTCCTCCAGGAAGCTTTCCCTGACTGACCTCTCACCTCTCCTACCGCTCTCCCTCCCCACTGACTCATTTAAGCACTTAAGTCCATACCCACTAAAGACTCCCCATCCCCACCATACTTATGACCATATTCTTTTACTCTGTGTCTTCCCCTACCTGTAATTTACCATAATGTCTGCAAGGTCCTAGAGGGTAGGGCTCATCATAAGTGCTTCACAGGAACCATTATTAATAGAATTCTTAATGTGTTGTCCTAGTTCCCAGGTCCTGTCCATCCCAATCCAGCTGCCCTGTGGGCTGCAAACTCTAAATTCTACTTACTAGAATGTAGTCTCCCAAGTACCGAGTACAGTGCTCTCCACACAGCAAACAATCAATCAGTGGCATTTATTGAGCCCTTATTGTGCACAGAGCACTGCGCCAAGCACTTGGGAGAGTACGATAGCGATGCTAGACATGATCCCTCCCAACACTTAGTTCAGTGCTCTGCACACTGAAAGTCCTTAATAAATAGTATTACTATCAGTCAACAAATCGATCGTATTCCCTGTGCTTACTGTGTGCAGAGCACTGTGCCGAGTGCTTGGGAGAGTACAACAAAACCGAGTTGGTAGATGTGTTCCCTGCCCACAAGGAACTTGCAGTATACCACAATCACTACTATAATTATTATTACTACTACTACTAACCCCAAGGAGTTTACAAATCTAGCAGGGGAGACAGAAGCTAAAATAAATCCAGATGCGGAGGCAATAGAGCGTAAGGATAAGCATATAAGTGCCGTAGGGCTGGGGATGGGGTGAATATCAAAATGCACAGACCCAAGTGCATAGGTAATATAAGAATGGAAGGAGGATACATTAGGGAGGTGAGGTGAGAGGTCAGGAGAAGCTTTCTGGAAGACCAGTGATTTTATTATTACGGAATTTGTTAAGCACTGACCGTATGCCAAGCATTAAAAAATGGAGTGGTCTGTTCGGCCCTTGAAGGAAAGGATCATATCTACCAAATCTATTGTATTGCTTAACGTGGCTCAGTGGAAAGAGCACGGGCTTTGGAGTCAGAGGTCATGGGTTCAAATCCCGGCTCGGCCACTTGTCAGCTGTGTGACTTTGGGCAAGTCACTTAACTTCTCGTTGCCTCAGTTACCTCATCTGTAAAATGGGGATTAAGACTGTGAGCCCCACGTGGGACAACCTGATTCCCCTGTGTCTACCCCAGCGCTTAGAACAGTGCTCGGCACATAGTAAGCACTTAACAAATACCAACATTATTAAAGAGCACGGGCTTGGGACTCGGGCAAGAGACTTAACTTCTCTGTGCCTCTGTTACCTCAATTGGAAAATGGGGATGAAGACTGTGAGCCCCACTTGGGACAACCTGATTACCTATGTGCTTAGCACACAGTGAGAGCTTAACAAATAACATTATTATTATTATATTCTTCCAATACAATGCCCTGCAGATGGTCAGCTCACAGTGCTCTGCACATGGTCAGCTCAGCACTCAGTAAATACCATTGATTTATTGATTGGTCTGTCGTATATGAAGGAGAAAGGAGTGCCAGGCAGGAAGGGTCAGCAGTGAGAGAGCAGAGGTTGAGGCATTGAATGAGTGATTGCGCTGATAAGCGAAAGGATTTTGTGTATGCCTTATTCCGTAGCCTCTGCCCTCCCTGAATAGCTCTAGTCTGAACCAGGATTCCCCATCACCAGCTCTGCTCCCCACTGTGACCTGGGGGTCATCAGCCTAGAGGTCATCACGTGTTCTTCCTCCCAAGCAGAAGCCACGGCTCTCCTCCGTCACCACGTGCCTTGCCTAACTGCTTATCAGCCAGGGAATCAGAGGGGAGCATCAACTCAACGTCGATCTTAGAGGAGGAGGGCGGAATGGCTGTCCGGTGCCACAGATGAGGCTCAAAGTCAATTCTTCTGGGTCCCCTCCAAGACGGGTGGTCCCCTAAAATGGTCAGGGGCCCTGGGCTGGGGATAGGGAGGTCAGCTCTACCCTTGGACAGAGAAGGTCCTGAGCACCCTCTGGAGGATCTGCTTGGTCCTGATCCCGTAGATGATGGGGTTGAGCGCGGGTGGCACCAGGAGGTAGAGGGTGGCCAGCAGGACGTGGGCGTGGTGGGGGATGTTGTGGCCGAAGCGGTGGGTGAGGAAGGAGAACATTCCCGGGACGTAGAACACCAGGATGATGCAGACGTGGGAACCGCAGGTCCCCATCGCCTTGAGCCGGGCGTCCCAGGAGGGGACGCGGAAGACGGCCCGGAGGATTAGGACATAGGAGGCCGTGATGGCCAGCACGTCCAGCCCCACCACCAGCAGGGCCACCATCAGCCCGTAGAAGCGGTTCACGGTGGAGTCAGAGCAGGACAGCTTCACCAAGGCCATGTGCTCACAGTAGGAATGGGCGACGACGGTGCCCCGGCAGAAGGAGAGCCACTGCAGAAGGATGGGGAAGGGCGTGATGAGGACCAGCCCCCTCCCCAACACCACCAGCCCGATCCGCCCAATCACCACCGTGTTCAGGATGGTGGTGTGCCGCAGGGGATGGCAGATGGCCACGAAACGGTCCAGGGCCATGGCCACCAGGATTCCGGACTCCAAGGAGGAGAAGGCGTGAATGAAGAACATCTGGACTAGGCAAGTGTGGTACCCCATCTCCCGGTTGTGGGTCCAGAGGATGGCAAGCATCTTGGGCACGGTGGAAGTGGACAGAACAAGGTCAGTGATGGCCAGCATGGACAGGAACAGGTACATAGGCTGGTGCAGTGCTGGCTCAATCTTGATGATGAAGAGGATGGTGAAGTTTCCCAGGAGAGCCAGGATGTATATAATGCAAAAGGGCACTGCCACCCAATGCTGAATGTCTTCCATTCCAGGGATGCCAATCAGGCAGAAGGACAGCGGCCTTGAGCTGGAGTTACCGCAGGCCACGGTCATGATATATCAAGACGGTCCCAATGGGAGACCGAAGCATTAACTCTCTGGCAAAGAGGGAAAATAGTTAAATAGAGAAGCCACAGTGATCTACCAGCCTGGGGTGGGGGGGCAGAAGTTAGAACCCTCTGAGGAGACATTAAGAGAAAGTGAGCTTAAACTGCAACGGGAAGGATTTTGATAGGTTTCAGGAGAGGCAGGGTGGAATCGAGGAAGAGACTTGGTCTAGAAGCCAAAGGTCCCAGCCTCAAGTCCAAGTTGTGTCACCGTTCCACTGTGAGACCGTGGCCAGGTCACCTAATCTCTCTGTATCTCAGTTTCCTCATCTGTAAAATGGGGATACGGTAACTGGTTTTCTACCTACTTCACAGGGTTGCTGTGAGTGCAAAAATGAGATGTAATGTGAGAGCGCTTTGGGGATAAAGGCACTACAATAATAATAATAATAATGGTATCTGTTGAGTGCTTTGTTAGTGCCAAGCACTAAATCAAGGTAGTTTTCATTTTTTAATAATAATTATTATTATTACTATTATTATGTAAGCACATTGTGGAGAGGGAACATGCCTACCGACTCTGTTTGCAGTTACACTGTACTGTCCCAAGCGTTTAGTACACTACTCTGCACAAAGTAAGTGTTCAGTAAATACAATCAACTGAAACTGTTGAACATTAGAATGGATAATCAAATCAACCTTTCGGGTCCCCTGCCTTGGAGGATCTGCAGTTATGTGGAATGACTTAGGACATAAAGGAGGCAGGGAAATGGCTTAAATGAGCATAAAGTGCCAATCCAGAAGCAGCACGAGCTAGTGGAAAGAGCACAGGTCTGGGAGTCAGAAGACCTGTGTTCTAATCCTGCTTCTGTCACTTGTCTGCTGTGTAACCTCAGGCAAGTCACTTAACTTCTCTGGGCCTCAGTTCCCTCATCTGCAAAATGTGGATTCAATACCCGTTCTCCTTCCTTCTTAGACTGTGAACACCATGGGGGACCTTGTATCTACCCCAGCTTTTAGTACAATTCTTGGCACCTAATAAAGGTTTAACAAATACTGCAATTTTTACTTATTTTTCCAGTACAAGGACTCTGTGTCTCCAATATACAGTAATGCCTGTCTTCTCAAGTCTTCCCATAGCCACAAAGATTCTGACCAGAATCTTTCTGGACCAGCTACAGAAGAATATGGCTACGCAGGCCCAGTTTAAAGAGAAACATGCCTTCAGACCAAGATACAGCAGACCAGTCACGATTTTTGCCACACAACAGGTATAGAGTAATTGCAGGGAGTAAACCCCGTAGATGGCACAAAACATTTCACACCCTCAACTGACTTAGGGTCTGACAACTGTAGAGCATATTTGGCTGCTGAGAGTTCTCAAAATCTTTAGGATCTGATCGTGTTTGAAAGTGTCTTGTTTTACCAGCTCATGTCACCTTGAGAATGAAGCAGTGTTGTGTTCAACCTACTCTGTGCCTTCATGCTCAAGGATGTGACAAGGGGCCTGGAAATTGGAATCAAAATGTACTTCCGATACACTGGGAAAGTCTTCCGATTCAACAGGTTGTGAGTGTCTTTGGAAAACTTGGTGACTCATCCCAAAACTCCCTCCTACTTAGACTGTGAACCCCATGTAGAATAGGGACTGTGGCTGCCCTGATTATCTTGTATTTACCCCAGTGCTTAGTACCATGCTTTGCACATAATAAGCATTTCACAAATACTGTTACCCTTGCCTTACTCAGGAAATGCTACATGCACGATTATGCTCTTTTTTAAAAAAATGGTATTTGTTAAGTGCTTTACTGTATGCCAGGTACTGTACTAAACACTGAGATACATGATAATCAGATTGGACACAGTCCATGTCTCACTTGGGGCACTCAGTCTTAATCCCCATTTTACACATGAGATAACTGAGGCAAAGAGAAGTTAAGGGATTCTTGGGGTGCAGACACAAGGGGACATGAATAATTAATGATTAGTAATTATCAGAATCAGCACACCACTGTTAACTGACCATAGAAAAATTAAGGTTGTGCACCACTGCGTACCCAAAAAGACATACACCAAACCAAATCAATTAATAGCATTTATTGAGTGCTTACTCCATGCAGAATACCGTATGAAGCATTTAGAGAAGTAGCAAGGTGTAGTGGATAGAGCACAGGCCTGGAAGTCAGAGGTCATGGCTTCTAAACAAGCTCTGCCACTTACCTGCTGCGTGACCTTAGCAAGTCACTTCACTTCTCTGAGCCTCAGTTACCTCATCTGTAAATGGGAGTTGAAACCGTGAGCCCCACATGAGACAGGGACTGTGTCCAAACCGATTTGTTTGTATCCGCCCCCGGGGCTTAATACAGTGTCTGGCACACAGCAAGCACTTAACAAATAGCATAATTATTACTATTATTGTTCAGTAGAATTAGGAGACACGATTCCTGCCCTCGAGGAACTTGAAATTTAGTTGGGCAGGCAGAACCTAAAATAAATTCAGGTAGGAGGAAGCAATGGAGTTGAAAGTTAGGTACTTAAGTCCTATAGGGGAGACTGGTTGGGGTGAGTACCTAATAGGGCTTTGAAGATGGGGAGAGTAGCGATTTATAGTTCAGAACTAAATTCTGCTGCCTGGCCAGTACATTATCCAACCAAGCTCATAGATAAACCAAAAAATAGAAGACAGAATTAAAAAGTCCACCTTGGCTTTAGGGAGATTGGCAGCAAGAGTTTGGGAATAATGGCACTTTTCCCCTCCTTAGTCCCTTACCCACTTATTCTTACCCCATTTAAAGCTCCCATCCCACTCCCTAAACCCTTCTCATCACCCCCTCCCCCAAAGCACTTATGTTACATATCCTAAAACTTGGTTGCTTTCCTTACCTGTGATTTATTTTAATTTCATTCTTCCTTTAGACTGTAAGGTCCTTTAGGGCAGAGATCATGTCTTCCAACTGTATTGTTCTCTCTCAAGCCTTAATATAGTGTTCTGCACAAAACAACTGTTCAGTGATTGATTGATTGATTAACTGATCAGCCTTATACTAAGTTGAATGTCTCTAAAAGTTTTTGGGGGGTCCAATCTTTTTTCTGTGGTATTTGTTAGGTGCTTACTGTGTATCAAATCTGTTCTAAGCACCGTGAGAGGGATCAGCTACCACAAAAGTTTAATGAGCCATTTCAGCCATGTCACATACAAACCATACACAACTTCAAATGGTAGGACTGGATTAATAACAGTAATAATAACTACGGCATTTGTTAAGCACTACACAGTAAGCACTTAATAAGTACGTTTGAATGAATGAATGAATGTGCCAAGCACTGTACCAAATGCTGAAGTAGATAGACGATAATCAAGTGCCACATAGGGTTCACTGTCTTCGTAGGAGAGACAACAGGTACTAAAATCCCCATTTTAAAGATGAGGGAACTGAGGCCCAGACAAGTTAAGTGACTTGCCCAAGGTCACACAGCAGACAAGTAGCAGAGCTGGATTGGAACCTAGTTCCTCCAACTCCCAGATCCATGCTCTTTCCACTAGGCCATGCTGCTTCTCATAATGATTACCAACTATGCCCTCATTTTGCCAACAGCAGCAATCTGAATCCATCTTAGAGTAGCACATTTTCACTGGTGAGGGTTCCCAAGAAGCTACAGTATGGGGGACACAGTATGGCAAGCAGGGAGACCTGATCAAATGTTTTAGAGACATGGAAAAATACAGTTTCAGACCATTTCACATGAATCAAGCAAACAAGGAAATATATTTATAGAGCGCTTACTGCGGGCAAGTCACTTTACTAAGCACCTTGGGGAGAATAATACAAAAAAGTAAGTTTAGATGATCCCTGCCCAAAAGTATAGAGGGGAGACAGACATTAAAATAAATTATAGATGGATATGTGGAGCTGGGGGAGGGTGGAATATAAAAATGTTTAAGTTCAAAGTGTCAACCTCTTGCTCATGCCCTTCTTTCTCACTGGGAAGCAGCATAGCCCAGTGGATAAAGCACAGGCCTGGAAGTCAGAGGAGTAAGTGGGTTTGACACAGTCTATGTCCCATATGGGGCTCACATCTTTAATGCCCATTTTATAGGTAAGGTAAATGAGGCACAGAGAAGTTAACTGACTTGTTCAAGGTCACCCAGCGAAATGGGATTAGATTAGAATCTAATTACCTTTTTTAATGGTATTTGTTAAGTTGTCAGAACAGGATTAGATTAGATTAAATCTAATTAGCTGGCAGGATTAGAACTCGGGTCCTTCTGGCTCCTAGGCCCGTGCTCTACCCATAGGCCACGCTGTTTCACATGCCACAGTGAACACAGTGATAGAAGATTTGCTCTCAGGCTAATGGAAGAGATTGGCGATTGCCCGTCAGTCCTCTCATCCCTACCTAGATCACAGACCTCTCTTTCATAAGCACCCCATTCGTTCAAAGCTAAGGACAGATATGCTTATATGTTTATGTAAAGTCATATACATGATTGTGGATGCGGTTGGATAAACATTTGGCCCTATGCTCATAAGGGCATATAGACCAGAAAAATTCTAAGCTTCATCCAGAATAGCATCAAAAACCCAGAGCAGACCAAAAATGTCAGTGTGGTCTAGTGGAAAGAACATGGTCCAGCCACGTGTCTGTTGTGCCACCCTGGGGCAAGTCACTTGTCTTCTCCGTGCCTCAGTTACCTCAGCTGTAAAATGAGGATTGAGACTGTTAGCCTCAGTGGGACTGCGCCCAACCTAATTATCTCATATATATCTACCTTAGCGCTTAGTACAGTGCCTGCCACATAGTAAGTGCTTAGAAATAACATAAAATAAGCATCCTTCATTTTGGAGCTGGTGTTGCCAACAGCCAGGTTGTATCCATGAATGTGAGTGTTGCTAAGGGAGGGAGAATACCTTTACATTTTCAAACTTTCGAATGTGAAAAGCCACAGTTAAACCCACAGTCTGCATCATGCTGAACAGGAATCCTGGAGCAGGGGAATCTTACTCGTCCCGGAGCCCCCCCTTCTAGGTCAGGAAAGTAGAAGAGCACAGAAGAAAAGAGAAAAGTTTTACCCTGTTTATTGCTTTCTCCTTGTCTGGATCTGACTTTGAATGGGGCTCTCACTTCCCATGTGGAAAGTACTGGCGATTAGAAGGAGTTCAGTATTGAAGCGTCAGTGGTAGATAATGAGAAGCAGCTCAGAAAGAGCACAGACTTCAGAGCCAAAAGACCTGCGATCTAATCCCAGCTCTGCTTCCCATCTGCTGTGTGACCTTGGGCAAGTCATTTAACTTCTCCATGCCCCAGGTCTTCATTTGTAAAACGGGGGTTAAATCGTATTCCTCCTCCTTAGACTCTGAACTCCATATGGGACAGGGACTGTGTCCAACCTGATTACCCCAGTGCTTCGTATGGTGCTTGGCACTAGTACATTTTTAATAACAACATAATTATTATTATAGTGAAAGAGTAGGAAAATGGGCTATGAAAGCCTACTTTGCAGTCTATTCCCTGTCAGATAAGGGAATCATGCTTCCCCCAGAAGCCTCTTCCCAACTTTCCTGGACTAAAACCAGAGTAGGAACGTGGAGGTTGAAAGAAAAAGAAAGGAAGAGCTAACTTGCTCTGCCGGCCACTCCCTGGCTGTCTGGTCTCCCGGGGCCATTGTAGAAAGCGTGTGACGCTACCGCATCTGGAATCCTGCAAACCATTCTGGTCATTGCATTTTAGGAAGGACATGTCAGAGCTGGAAGGAGATGGTTAAAAGGGCTCTTCGACTGGGAAAGAAAGAAGCCGAGAAGGGGCAGGATTGGACTTTCCAAAACCACGAAGGATTTTACTGTTATATTGTACTCTCCCAAGGGCTTAGTACAGTGCTTTGCACACAGTAAGTGCTCATTAAATACAAGTGGATGAACGTGGATGGGCAAACTTGGATTTGTGGTGCCCCAAATCCCGCAATGCTAGCATAGGGAAGCAGCCTGGTTTGCCTGAAAGAGCACAGAGCTGAGATTCAAAGATCTAGGTTCTAATCTCGGCTCTATCAGTTGCCTGCTGTGCGGCCTTGAGCCAGTCACTTAACTTTTCTGGGCCTCAGTTTCCTCATCTGTAAATTGGGAATTCAATACCTGAGAAGCAGTGTGGCCTAGAGGAAAGAGGACGGGCCTGGCCGTCAGAGGACCTGGTTCTAGAGTCGATTCCGCCACTTGTCTACTCTGTGTCCTTGGGCAAGACACTTGATGTCTCTGTGCCTCGTTTACCACATTCGTAAAACGGGGATTAAAGCTATGAGCCCCATATGGGACATGGACTGTGTCCAACCCAATTATCTTGTATCTACTCCAGTGCTTAGTACAGTGCTTAATAATAATATTGGTATTTGTTAAGCCCTTACTATGTGCCACACACTGTACTAACTGCTGGGGTGGATACAAGCAAATGGAGTTGGATAGAGTCTCTGTCCCATAATGGGCTCACAGTCTCAATCCCCATTTTACAGATGAGGTAACTGAAACACAGAGAAGTGAAATGACATGCTTAAGGTCACACAGCAGACAAGTGGCAGAGCCGGAATTAGACCTATGGTTAGCCCTTAACAAATACTATATATATATATATACATATACAGTGGATTTTGATACAGTTACATACCTGTTCTCCTTTCCACTTAGACTGTGAGGTCCATGTGCAACAGGGACTGTGACTGACCTGATTATCTTGTATTTACTCCTGTGCTTAGAACTGTGCTTGGCACCCAGTAAGTGCTTAAGAAATTCATTCATTCAATAGTATTTATTGAGCGCTATGTGCAGAGCACTGTACTAAGTGCTTGGAATGTACAAATCGGTAACAGATAGACAGTCCCTGCCCTTTGACGGGTTTACATCCCATGATATATGTCATCACTAGAGGAGGAAGGGCAGGTGTTCGGAGAAAGACTGCTCCACTAGGGAGGTCCAAACAGTAGCTGCAGCAGGGTTCCCAGCCTGACCCAGATGCTCTGCCACCAGGAAAGGAGGAGCTTGAGCAAAGCAGAGGAGGAGGAGGCTGCTGCTATATTCTGTGGCATCCACTCTAGGGTCAAGCTAGTCACTGCCTGGTCCTGTTATCATAGGGTTAACTCCAGGAAAATCCCAGACCCTGGCAAAAGAAACAGCAGGGTCTAGTGGAAAGAGCCCGGGCCTGGGAGGCAGAGGACCTGGGTTCTAATCCTGGCTCCACCACTTGTCTGTTGTGTGACTGTGGGCAAGTCACTTCACTTCTCTGTGGCTCAGTTTCCTCATCTGTAAAATGGAGATTAAGATTGGGAGTCCCATGTAGGACATGGACTGGGTCCCAACCTGATTAGCTTGTATCTACCCCCAGAGATTAGTACAGTGCCTGGCACATAGTAAGCGCTGAATAAATACAATTTAAAAAAATAAGAGTGAGATGCTCAACTTCCTGAGTCTGGGTCTCAACTGTGAATTACTGGTTGGATTGGCAGTCATCACAGACTCTGGAGACGGGTGGGGATGGGGAGCAGAGACACAAAGAAAAATCAGAAGGTGAGAAACTGAGATGGGGCGGTTGGGAAGAAAGAAGGAGAGAAGAGAGAGAAAAATGCAGTGAGGCTGAGGCAGAACAGAAGAGACTGAACTTCCCTCCCAAATCCTCAAAGCCACCTCAATTTCCCATCCCAGTTGACAACACCACTATCTTTCCCATCCCTCTAAACCACAATCTTGTCACTCTTCCTGACTTTCCTCCTTCCCTGTCAATCCCCTTATTCAATCTGGCATAAACTCCTGAGTTAAAGGCACAACAAATAATACAATAATAATAATAACAAGCATCAACATTATTAGCAGCGTGGCTCAGTGGAAAGAGCACGGGCTTGGGAGTCAGAGGTCACGGGTTCTAATCCCGGCTCCGCCGCTAGTCAGCTGTGTGACCTTGGGCAAGTCACTTAACTTCTCTGTGCCTCAGTTACCTCATCTGTCAAATGGGGAGTAAAACCGTGAGCCCCACGTGGGACAACCTGATCAACTTGTATTCCCCCAGCGCTTAGAACAGTGCTTTGCACATAGTAAGCACTTAACAAATACCACAATTTATTTTTTATTTTATTATTATTATTGTTCACACTTCCCTGCCCAGATGTTACTTCTAAAATGTCCTTCTCTGCACATCTACCCTCTAGTCAAAAACCAGTGCATCTAACAGAAATTCTTGGCTTTCAGAAACTCAATCAGTTCTCTCCCTCCTTAGCCATTCTCTTCACCCACCATATCCCTGCTCACCATCTCCACTCCTCTCAAACTAATCTCTTTACCATTTCTCTTTGTTGTCTGCCCGCCTCCGTTCCCTTGTTCGACTCTTCAAATCCACCAGTCCACAGCTGTCCCCATCTTCAAAGCCCTTCTAAATCTAGGAAGGTTTCCCAGATTAATTTCTCATCTCTCCCCCAGACCAGGTTATATAACTCACAACTACCATTTCAGGGCTTCTACACTGTTTACACATATGTGTAATTGATCACAAACACCCATTGTACCTCTGCAGATGTTGAATTACATATTCAACTCATATTCATATCTACTTCCCCTTCCTCCTATTTGCCAATTACTGTCGTTCCTCCTCCCGCACTAGATTGTAGGGATCGTGTCCACTAACTCCCCTCAACGCTCCTATGTCTTAGTACGGTACACTCAGCACTCAATAAATGCTATTGACTAACTGATGAAAAAAAACAGAGTTAGACAGAAATAGAGAAATAATAATAATAATGATGGTATTTGTTTAGCGCTTACTATGTCCAAGTACTGTTCTCGGCTCTGGGATAGATACAAGGTTATCAGGTCATCACACGTGGGGCTCACAGTCTCAGTCCTCATTTTACAGATGAGATAACTGAGGCACAGAGAAGTGGAGTGACTTGCCCAGAGTCACACAGCTGACAAGTGACTGAGCTGGGATTCGAACTATCTCTGACTCCCAAGACCGGGCTCTTTCCACTAAGCCACGCTGCTTCCCTTAAAAGAGAAAGAGGGAAAGAGAAGCAAAAGCCGCTGGGGTTGGGGAGTGAGGGGGTGTCGAAGAGAACTCAAGAAGTCGAGTCTTACCTAGGAAGAAGGGGAGTTTTCCTGATGCCCCTTGCATCTCTCCCCGTCCTTTGGAGTCCCAACAAACCCGTCTGTCTGGCTGGGTTCTGAGGCAGTAGGGTCTGGTGGTCAGTGGGATTTAGGTGCTAAATATGTGCTGAACCCTAAAGATCTAAACCCTGATGATGAGCTGAGCTCTCAGTCTGACCTAAGGAAGTTTCTGACTCCCACTCCCCAACCACTCCCCGGAGTGCCTATGTCCCCTAAGAGAGTAGCGGAAACCCGAGGTCCCTCAGCCTGGCAGAAAATGCCTCTCTGACCCCAACCCCAGAGTGCCCGGGGCGTTACTCTCACCTCCCAGGAATGGGGCTGGGCAGAGCACATCAGCTAGCCAGGCACTAGTCACCATTCCTGGATCCTGTCTGCCCGCTGCCCTTGCTCTCTCCTCCCTCCATCCCCCTGCTCCTCCCCTGAAGGCCTGGACCCCCACCCTCACCCCCAGCAGCAGGTTGTGGCAGGGATCACAGGGTCGGTCTGGCCGGGCAGGCGGTCGTCTCCGCCCCTCAGCACCACAGGGCCCGTTATCAGTAGCAGAGCCTGCCCCTGGAGAGCCATAATGGTGGAGCCGCTTGGAAGACCCAAGGGGACTCTGGAGAGCTCAGAGATCCTGGGAGAGTGGGGCTGCTCTCCCCAGGCTCCAAGAGCTCAGGTGGATCCCGCACGTGCATCTGGTACCCGGAAATGACTCGGGCTCAGCACTGTGATCATTTCCTTTCATCCCCCTGTCTCCGGCCCTGCCTCTGTGTTGGGGTATTGTTCTCACCACGGTCTCCACACAGCCCCTCTCAGCCTCTCCCCTCACAAACTCCCTCCCTGGCCATCTGGCCTCACAATCCCTTTCTGCTTCCTCCAACAGTCTGGGACAGTACTTTCACCCAGACCTCTGCCCATCTTCCCACACGGTCTCTGTGTGTGAGCCCCATGTGGGATGGGGCTGTATCCAACCTAACTTGTTTCTACCTCAGAGCTTAAAACAGTGCTTGGCACATAGTAAGTGACTAACAAATACCATTTTATTATTATTATTATCCACATGGGCCCTTTAAGTCTCCCCCATTCAGGCCCATCAGTCGCCTCTACCAGCCCCGGTCCATTTCCTCAAGTCTCAGCCTGGGGTCAGCATGGCATAGTGGAAAAAGCACGGGCTTAGGAGTCAGAGGTCGTGGGTTCTAATTCCGCCTCCACCACTCGTCTGCTGTGTGACCTGGGGCAAGTCAGTTAGCTTCTCGGTGTCTCAGTTACCTCATTTGTAAAATGGGGACTGAGCCTGTGAGCCCCACATGGGACTACCTGATCACCCTGTATCTACCCCAGCGCCTAGAAATAGTACTTGCACATAGTAAGCGCTTAACAAATACCATCATTTTTATTCTTCTTATTATTATTAATTGGATACCTGTTGCTCCCAGCCATCCTACCTTCTCATCCTTGGAGGCAGAACCTCTGGGTGGGGAGGGAGGCCGTCAGAGGCAAAGTTTAGGTTACTATCAATCCATCAGTGGTGTTTATTGAGCACTTACTGTGTGCAGAGCAAAGGTACAGGCAAGCTTATGTCAGGGAATCTATTTAATGATATGAACCATTCCACTCTGCCTGAGAGTGATCACTTCTCTGTTAGATAATCAAAATATTTCTGGTTAGAGAGAAAGAGATGGTGTGAAAGCAGGAACTGATAAAGAAGAGACCACATATAAAGGCAGGGGTATTTGGGGTGAGAACCCTCTGCAAATGAGCTGCCAGTGTGGACCAAAGGCTGAAGTATCACTTCCCTACTGTACTTCACTTTCAACTCTCCTGTCTCTGACCCATGGCGCACATTCTTTCCTTGCATGGTGGTTAATATTAATAATAATGATAGTAATTATAATAGAGTTTCCAGTACTCTACCAGTCACGTCTACAGGAGGGGGAGTCAAGCAGAGGCCTATCCATTCCATTCCTAGCTTGGGCAGTGGCTAGTGAGTGGAAGGCAATCTGCTACAAGTCAAAACTCCCCTATGCTGGGCAGCAGCGGCTTGGGAGAGAGTCGAGGGCAGACTCGTTTACTGTGTGGAAGGAGGCAGTGGTAAACCACTTCCATATTTTTACCAAGAAAATTATCTGGATACGCTACCAGAACGATTGCAGATGGAAATGGGGCGTTCTGGGAGAGACGTGTCTATGACGTCGCTATGGGTTGGACACGACTCGACAACATAACAACAATAGCAGTGGTAGTGATAGTATTGTGACATTTGTTAAGTACTTACTATGTATCAAGAGCTCTCCTGAGTGATGGGGTAGATATAAATCAATCAGGTTGGACACAGTCCTTGTTCTGCAGGTGGCTCACAGTTTAAAGGGGAGCCTCATGATAACAACAATAGTAATAATAGTAGTTGTTAAGCACTGACTATGTGCCAAGAAATGTACTAAGCACGGGGGTAGAGTCGAGATAATCAGATCCCATATGGGGCCCATAGTCTAAAGGGTCGGGAGAATAGGTATTGAATCCCCGTTTGGCAGAAGAGATAACTGAGGCAAAGAAAAGTTAAGTGACTTGCCCAAAATCACAGAGCAGGCACATGGAGGAGCTGGGATTAGAATCCAGCTCCTTTGACTCCCAGCGCCTGGTTCCTTCCGCTAGGACACACTGGACCTGAAACAGGTCAGAAAGGTTTTGAGGATCAATGTACTTACTCACTGAGACCCATCTTGGACAACTTCCTGTGAGCTCGTTGTGCGCAGGGATTGTCACTCTTTATTGCTCTATTTTACTTTCCCAAGCGCCTCGTACAGTGCTCTGCACACAGTAAATGTTTAATAAACACGATTGATTGAATGAATGAATGAATGAATGAATGAACGAATGAATGAGTGAGTGAGTGAGTGAGTAACTTGGAACTTGTTCAGCCCAACCCAAACCTTTCCCCTTTGTGTTGGGAAGCGGGGAAAAGGGAAATCTTCCCAGACTAGAGGTAGAGTTTCAGTGGGGACTTGGAAGGTTTGGGTTTTGAGAAAGGTGTCAGTCCAGTACTGCCTGGTCCACCGGATCATAGAGAAATATCTAGTACAATTGGTCTCCACAAATTGTCTGCCCAATTAGTCTCCAGGATGTACAGCCTAGCTAGTATCTTTTGTCATGCCTGCACCAACTTGTCGCCACATTGTCTAGCCTGATTTCTAATTTGGAACTATCTGGGACCATTAGCCAACAGGAAGCGACAGCCTAATTTTTTTCCGGGGGTGGGGTGGAGGGTGAGGGGGCAGAACGATCAATCTCCAGAAAGTGACCTATCCTTTTGACTTTCAGGTCAAATTATTTCTAGGAATTGTCCAGCCCAATTGGAAGGCTCCAGAGAAACTGGTCTCTGGGGACTGTCCAACCCAATTGCTTAGCCCAATTAGGCTCCAAGTGGCATCCGGACAAATTGCTCTGGAGGGACCATCTGGAATGGCTACAATGTAATTGTTCTATTGGGATGAGCAAGTTGGTTGGTCTCTGGTCCAATTATTCTCCAAGGAATCTTGACCCAATTGGTCTTAAAAGTTAACCAATGGAAGGGCTCTCCAGGGTATATCTGGTCCACTTCTATAGAGGAAACAAATGCTTCTGCCTCATTGAAGCATATTCAGCTCAACTGGTCTCTTGAGCATTTCCAGCCCAGTTTGTCTCCTGGGACAAACCCTGAACCCATTGGTCCAATTATATGGTCCAAAAGAAACAAAACGGATAGGGGAAAGACCATGGGCCTGGGAGTCAGAGGACTTGGGTTCTAATCCTGGCTCTGCCCCTTGTCTTCTGTGTAACCTTGGGCAAATCACTTAACTTTTGTGTACATTTGTACACACTTATTATTCTATTTATTTTCTTAATGATGCGTATATATCTATAATTCTGTTTTCTATTTTGATGCTACTGATGCCTGTCTACTTGCTTTGTTTTGTTGTCTGTCTCCCCCTTCTAGGCTGTGAGCCCATTGTTAGGTAGGAATTGTCTCTACCTGTTGCCGAAATGTACTTTCCAAGCGCTTCGTACAGTGCTCTGCACAAAATAAGTGCTCAATAAATATAATTGAATGAATGAATGAACTTAACTTCTCTGTGCCTCTGTTACCTCATCTGAAAAATGGGAATTAAATACTTCCTCACGCTGATTTAGCCTGTGAACTCCATGTGGGACAGGGACTGATAACCTTGCTTCTACCCCAGCTCTTAGAAGAGTGTTTGACACTCAGTAAGCAGTTAGCAAATGCCACAATTATCAATATTATAATAGTTATGTACCGTTTCACTTTTTCCTCTACCTGCCTAGTGCCTCTATTGTCCTTTGACTATGCATTTCCCTCCCTACTTCATCACCCACACACTTGAATCCATGCTCCCTAACCTCTTACTCACCCCACCCTACAGCACTTGCGTATAAAAACCTTATACTCAGTTCCTTTCTCCTCTATCTGAAATTCACTTTAATGTCTGTCAATCAATCAATAGCATTTTTTGAGTGTTTACTGTGTGCAGAGCACTGTATTAAGCACTTGGGAGAGTACAACATAACAGAAATGGTAGACACATTCCCTACCCACAAGGAGCTTACAGTCTGGAGGGAGCCTGTCTCCTCCTTGTAAGTTCCTTGAGGGCAGGGATCATGTCTACGATTGTACTCTCCCTATCAATCAATCAATCAATCAATCAATTACTGGTATTTACTGAGCAATTACTCACAGTTAATCCCCATTTTACAAAAACTTCTCATTCTAGGCTTCAAGTCTCTCCATCACCTCGCCCCTTCCTACCTCTCCTCCCTTCTTTCTACCGCCCACCCGGCACGCTCTGCTCCTCCGCCGCCCACCTCCTCACCATCCCCCGTTCTCGCCTATCCCGCCGTCGACCCCTGGGCCACGTCCTCCCGCGGTCCTGAAATGCCCTCCCTCCTCACCTCTGCCAAACTAATTCTCTTCCCCTCTTCAAAACCCTACTCACGGCTTTGACTACCATCTCTACGCAGATGACACGCAGATCTACATCTCCGCCCCTGTCCTCTCCCCCTCCCTTCAGGCTCGCATCTCCTCCTGCCTCCGGGACGTCTCCACCTGGATGTCGGCCCGCCACCTAAAACTCAACATGAGCAAGACTGAGCTCCTCATCTTCCCTCCCAAGCCCGGTCCGCTCCCAGACTTCTCCGTCACCGTGGATGGCACGACCATCCTTCCCGTCCCGCAGGCCAGCAATCTCGGTGTCATCCTTGACTCGTCCCTCTCGTTCACCCCACACATCCTATCCGTTACCAAGACCTGCCGGTTTCACCTCTACAATATCGCCAAGATCCGCCCTTTCCTCTCCACCCAGACGGCTACCTTACTATTACGGGCTCTCGTTATATCCCGGCTAGACTACTGTGTCAGCCTTCTCTCTGACCTCCCTTCCTCCTCTCTCGCCCCGCTCCGGTCTATTCTTCACTCCGCTGCCCGGCTCATCTTCCCGCAGAAACGATCTGGGCATGTCACTCCCCTTCTTAAACAACTCCAGTGGTTGCCTATCGACCTCCGCTCCAAACAAAAACTCCTCACTCTAGGCTTCAAGGCTCTCCATCACCTTGCCCCTTCCTACCTCTCCTCCCTTCTCTCTTTCTACCGCCCACCCCGCACGCTCCACTCCTCTGCCGCCCACCTCCTCGCCGTCCCTCGGTCTCGCCTATCCCGCCGTCGACCCCCGGGCCACGTCCTCCCGCGGTCCTGGAACGCCCTCCCTCCTCACCTCCGCCAAACTGATTCTCTTTCCCTCTTCAAAACCTTACTTAAAAATCACCTCCTCCAAGAGGCCTTCCCAGACTGAGCTCCTCTTCCCCCTCTACTCCCTCTGCCATCCCCCCTTTACCTCTCCGCAGCTAAAGCCTCATTTCCCCTTTTCCCTCTGCTCCTCCACCTCTCCCTTCCCATCCCCACAGCACTGTACTCGTCCGCTCAACTGTATATATTTTCGTTACCCTATTTATTTTGTTAATGAATTGTACATCGCCTTGATTCTATTTAGTTGCCATTGTTTTTACGAGATGTTCTTCCCCTTGACGCTGTTTAGTGCCATTGTTCTTGTCTGTCCGTCTCCCCCGATTAGACTGTAAGCCCGTCAAACGGCAGGGACTGTCTCTATCTGTTGCCGACTTGTTCATCCCAAGCGCTTAGTACAGTGCTCTGCACATAGTAAGCGCTCAATAAATACTATTGAATGAATGAATGAATACTTAAAGCTCACCTCCTCCAAGGGGTCTTCCCAGACTGAGCTCCCCTCTTTTTTCCCTCTGCTCCCTCTACCCCCCCTTCACCTCTCACAGCTAAACCCTCTTCTCCCCCCTTTCCCTCTGCTCCTCCCCCTCTCCCGTCCCATCCCCTCAGCACCGTACTCATCCTCTCAACTGTATATATCTTCATCACCCTATTTATTTTAATGAGATGTACATCACCCTGATTCTATTTATTTGCTATTGTTTTAATGAGATGTTCTTCCCCTTGACTCTATTTACTGCCATTGTTCTTGTCTGTCCATCTCCCCCGATTAGACTGTAAGCCCGTCAAAGGCCAGGGACTGCCTCTATCTGTTGCCAATTTGTACATTCCAAGCGCTTAGTACAGTGCTCTGCACATAGTAAGCACTCAATAAATACTATTGGATGAATGAATGAATGAATCACTGCATGCAGAGCACTGTCCTAAGGCCATAGGAAGGCATAATAATAATAATAATGGTATTTGTTAAGCACTTACTATGTGACAAGCACTGTTCTAAGCAGTGGGGTAGGTACAAGGTTATCAGAGTATCCCACGTGGGGCTCACAGGCTCAACCCCCATTTTACAGATGAGGTAACTGAGGCACAGAGAAGTTAAGTGACTCGTCCAAAGTCACACAGCTGATAAGTGGCGGAGCCGGGATTAGAACCCACGACCTCTGTCTCCCAAGCCCGGGCTCTAGCCACTAAGCCACAGTAGATTTGATCCACAAGGAGCTTAAAGTTTACTGGAGAGACTGACATTTAAATAAATTTCAGCTAAGGCAGATAATAGAGTACAATAATAATAAAAATGTTGGCATTTGTTCAGCACTTACTACGTGCAGAGCACCGTTCTAAGCGCTGGGGTAGATGCAGGGTCATCAGGTCGTCCCACGTGTAGCTAACAGTTAAGCCCCATTTTACAGATGAGGTAACTGAGGCACAGAGAAGTTAAGTGACTTGCCCACAGTCACACAGCTGACAAGTGGCAGTGCCGGAATTCGAACCCATGACCTCTGACTCCCTTGCCCGGGCTCTTTACACTAAGCCACGCTGCTAAGGATATGTACAAAATTGCTGAGGTCTGGCATGAATATCAGAGTGCCCAAGGGTACAAACCCCTCTCAGGATCACACCTGGAGAGTTTCCAGTCCTCTACCAGTTTCAGCTGTGGGAGGGAGAGTCAAGCAGAGGCCTACCCATTCCATTCCTAGCTTGGCGAGTGGAAGGCAATCTGCTACAAAGCAAAACTCACCTGTTCTGGGCAGCAGCAGCATGGGAGAGAGTGGAGGGCGGAGACTTGAGTTGAATGTGTGGAAGGAAGCAATGGTACCACTTCTGGATTTTTACCAAGACTCTATGGATCCACTACCAGAATGACTGCAGATGGAAGCGAGGCGTTCTGGGAGAGATGTGTCCACGGCGTCTCTATGGGTCGCAGACGACTTGACGGCATAAAACAAGGGGTACAATAAGGTGCGCAGCTGACACAGAGGAGAGAGTGGATAAGGGAAATGAGATAGATCTGAGGCAGAGAAGACCTGTGGGAGGAGATGTGGTTTTCGGAGGGTTTTTAGATGGGAAGAATGGCGGACTGTCAGATATGAAGGAGGAAATTCAAGGCCAGAGAGAGGATGTGGGTCACAGTGGAACAGACAAGATCGAAGTACAGTGATTAGGTTGGCATTAGGAGAATGGAGTACGTGGATTGGGTTGTAATAGGAGATCAGTGAGGTAAGGTAGGAGGGAGAGAGCTAATCGGGTGTCTTAAAGTCGACGGGGATCTGCGTCCACCCCAGGGAGAAAGGGGTTTTGCTCCCCTGGCCCCTCCCCACACATACAAGGGGACAGGGAGCACATCAGAGGGAAGGTCACTGATGCCTCCTTCCAGCCCAATTCTCCCTGGGACGCCAGGGACCTGGGACATGCCAGGGGGAGGGCATGCCAACCCTGCACCAGGCCCCCCCGCAAGCCGGGGGGTCAGGGAACGAGCCATGGAAAGAGTCAGCAAACCCCCAGGACAGATGGACAGAAAGAAGGGATAACAGAGAACCCAGGCCCTACTCCACACAGCCAGGGCCTGGGACCTCAACAGAGGAGGAGATGCCTATCCTCTTCAACCCTCTTATCCTGTCCCACAACCATTCATTCAATCATATTTATTGAGCACCTAGTGTGTGCAGAGCACTGTAGTAAGAGCTTGAAAAGTACAATTGAGGAAGAGAGACAATCCCTACCCAAGAACGTGCTCATATTCTAGAAGAGCACCATCCCTCATCCCCCTACCCCAACACCTGCCCATCTGCCCACTCCCATCCAACTCCTAATTCTATCTCTTCCCACCACATCCCTCGCCACAGCCTCAGCCAAGTGTAGCTTTCAAACCCCCAACTCCATCAAGGGGAAGCTTCCCTTCATCTTTGACCTGTCCCTGACCCAATCACTGCTCCTCCTCAGCACGGCTGAAATCTGGCTCTCTCCACATGACACTTTCTCCCCTGACAATCTTTCCAGAGGGGCCTTCATCTTCTTCCACTTCCTAAGACTCAGTGGGAAAAGGGGAGGAGTCAGCTTCCTTCTCTCTCCCCAATGCCATTTTCATACCATCCCACCTTCTGCGTACCTCTTTTTCTCTTCCTTTGAGGTCCATATCACCAGCCTCTACCACCCACAACCGTTATCTGTCACAGTCATCTAACAGGCCCCACTTCCATCTTTCTGAACTATTTCGATCCATCTCCCTTTCTCTATCCCTCCATTGCTCCTTGCGGACTTCAAGATCCATGTGGAGGTCCCCGACAACCCTTCCACTGCCTGCTTCCTCGCACTCCTCAACACAGATAGCCTCCAGCTCCACCTCTCCTCACCCATTCACCAACTTGGACACACGGTCGATCCGATCATCTCTAGTCATTGTAAAATCTCTGCCTTCATCCACTCAAAAAACTCCCTAATGACCACAACCTCCTCACCTGGCTCCACTCCCTCATACCCACTCCCCACAGATCTATCCTATTCCCCCACAGATACCACCAATCTTTTGACCCCCACCAATTTTCTAGTTCATCATGCTCCATTTGGTCCCCATACCAAACTTGTCTTATGCTGTCGAGTCGTTTCTGACCCATAGTGACTCCAGGGAGACATCTCTCCCAGAACGTCCCACCTCCATCTTCAATCGCTCTGGTAGTATAGTAATGGTAATAATAATAATGATTATTAATTAATGATATGTATTATTAAGTGCTCAATAAATACGATTGAATGAATAATTACGGCATTTGTTGAGCGCTTACTCTGTGCCAGACACTGTACTAAGTGCTGGGGTGGATACAAGCAAATTGGGTTCCTGTCCCACTTGGGGCTCACAATCTTAATCCCCATTTTACAGATGAGGTAACTGCGGCACAGAGAAGTGAAGTGACTTGCCAAAAGTCACACAGCAGGCAATGTCAGTGCTGAGATTAGAACCCATGACTTTTCTTGGTAAAAATAAAGAAGTAGTTTACCATTGCCTTCTTTTGCACTGTAAACTTGAGTCCCTACTTTTGACTCTCTCCTTTGCTGCCGCTGCCCAGCAAAGGTGAGTTTTGATTTGTAGCAGATTCATTGCCTTCCACCCGCTAGTCATTTCCCAAGCTAGGAATGGAACGGGTATGCCTCTGCTTGACTCTCCCTCCCGCAGCCGAGATCGGTAGAGTCCTGGAAACTGATGCTCTTAACACTGCCCTCTGCACTGAACTCAACTCCCTCGCTCTCCTGCCCCTCCACCAGCCTCATACCACTAACCTGCAGCCCTAGATCACCTCTACACTATGGTTCCTCCGCTCTTTTTTTAGGTCCATGAAACACTGCTCATAGAAATCCAGACACCTGGCTGTCCTTGTCCATACCAACTTCACCCTCCCCTGATTAATTGTGTCCTCTCCTCCATCTGACATTAACACTTTTCCATCCTTATCAACTCCCATTCCCAGAATGAGCTACCTGTTCCAGACGCTTAACTCCTTCCTCAAACCCCCTGTTCCGCTGCAATCCCATCTCTTAACCCTTGTGGCCTGGCCATTTACCACATTGATAAAACTGAAATTATCTGGCACAATCTATCTAAAATCTCACCACTCCTCTCTGTCACTATCTCCCGTCAGCAATATATAGGGGTTCCTAGGAGAGAATACCCCCAAAAGGAAAGAACCGCCCCATAGCCCTGGTCAAATTACCAGTCCAAGAACAACACATCAAGAGGTCCGCAACAATGCAGTTTACTGGCTCGCATGTACAATAGTTTAGGGACCAGCACTCTCTGGCCCACAGAGAAAACCATTGTTCCCTGGACCCATTTTATTAATAATAACAATAATAATTGTGGTATTCACTCAGTGGGGCTGGGTTGGAGGGAGAGCAAAGGGAGTGGGTCGGGGTGATGCAGTGGGGGGAGCTGAGGAAAAGGGGGGCTTAGTCTGGGAAGGCCTTTTGGAGGAGGTCAGCCTTCTTTAGGGCTTTGAAGGGGGGAAGTATGATTTATGTCTAACCTCAGTCCCTCACATGAGGCCTGGTCAGCAGCCAAGGAGCCATTAGGCAGGTGAGTCAGTGGGGCAGGCTCAGAGCAGTCATTCAAAAGTATTTATTGAGTGCTTACTGGGTGCAGAGCACTGTACTAAGCACTTGGGAGAGTACAATATAACAATATACAGACACGTTCCCTGCCCACAACATGCAGGAGTTCTCCCTCCTGCTTAGATTCTAAGCCCCAGGTGGGACAGGGACGGTGTCCATCCTGATTATCTTCTATATACCCCAGAGTTTAAAACAGTGCTTAAAAAGGGGTAAGCGCTTAAGGAATTCTATAAAGAGAACAATTGTGGATTTGGTAAGTGTTTACTGTGTGCTAAGTACTGGAGTAAATTCCATACAATCAGATTGGACATAGTCCCTGTCCCCCACGGGGTTCGGATTCTAGGGAAGGCATTTTATCCCTATTTTTAAGGATGAAAAAACTGAGGCAAAGCAAAATGAAGTTCCTTGCCCAAGGTCATACAGCAGGCAAGTGATGGTGCCAGGATTAGAAAGAACAAGTGAGAAGGAAGCAAAAGAGAAAATAGTGCCAGGCACTGCCAATATTAGCATGAAAACACAAGAGGAAGCCTTTTCTGTGGGTCCGATGAGGCCAGGATTGTGGGTTGAAAGCAGCATGGCCTAGTGGCTAGAGCACAGCCTTAGCAGTCAAAAGAATCTGATTCTAATCCAGGCTCCGCCACTTGTCTGCTGTGCGACCCTGGGCAAGTCACTTGACTTCTCTGTGCCTCCGTTGGTTCATCTCTCAAACGGGGATTAAGACTGTCAACCCCAAGTGGCACAGGGACTGTGTCCAACCTGATTTATTTATTCATTTATGTGTATTAATGTCTGTCTTCCCCTCTAGACTGTGAGCTCGTTGTGGGCAGGGAATGTGTCTTTTTGTGGTTGTGTTGTATCTCCCAAGTGCCTAGTACAGTGCTTTGCACACAGTTAAGCGCTCAATAAATACGATTGAACGAATGAATGATTTTCTTGTATCCACCTCAGTGCTTAGTATGGTGCCTGGCACATAGTAAGCATCTAACAAATACCACAGTTATTATTATTAATAATAATAACGTTGGTATTTTTTACGCGCTTACTATGTGCACAGCACTGTTCTAAGCACTGGGGTGGATACAGGGTAATCAGGTTGTCCCACGTGAGGCTCATAGTGTTCATCCCCATTTTACAGATAAGGGAACTGAGGCCCAGAGAAGTTAAGTGACTTGACCACAGTCACACAGGGATCCCAGCTCTGCCACTTCTCAGCTGTATGACTGTGGGCAAGTCACTTCACTTCTCTGTGCCTCCGTTCCCTCATCTGTAAAATGAGGATGAAGACTGTGAGCCCCAAGTGGGACAACCTGATTTCCCTGCACCTACCCCAGCGCTTAGAACAGTGCTCTGCACATAGTAAGCGCTTAACAAATACCAACATTATTACGAGTGGTAGAGGCAGGATTTGAACCCATGACCCATATTATTGAATCAAAGAGAGAAGTTTTACCATCATCGGTGTCCACATAGGACAACCGCACAAATCGTAAGCTCTCTGAGGGCCAGAGGCATGTCTATGACCTGAACTGTGCCCTCCCAAGTGCTCTGCAGAGTTCAGTAAATACTAGTGATTCATAGAATGATTGGATCCACCCAGAGAAGGTCCAGGGCTTAAGCAGACTACTGTCATTCAATTAATTCGTTCATTCGATCACATTTATTGAGCGCTTACTGTGTGCACAGCACTGTACTAAGCACTTGGAAAGTACAATTAGGCAACAAATAGAGACAATCCCTACCCGGTAACAGGTTCACAGTCTAGAAGGGGAGAGAGAGACAACAAAACGAAACAAGTAGACAAGCATCTACTGCATGACATTATCAATCCTCGCTGCACGTCTAATATATTGCAGAGGCACGTGCATTCTGGAAAGGGGCGGAAAAGACGCTCTTGCCTCTGGGCAGCCACGTGTCTGAAACAGACCCTGTCTCCTTCCCTCTTCTTGTCTTTCCCTCTAGACCGTTAGCTCGCTATGGGCTGGGAACGAGTCTACCAACTCTGTTGAGTTGTCCTGTCCCAAGCACTTAATACAGTGCATGGCACAGAGAAAGCGCTCATGATGTAATGGCAAAAGCACGGGCTTGGGAGTCAGAGGATGTGGGTTCTAATCCCGACTTTGCCACTTGGCTGGGTGAAGACTACTTGTTTTGTTTTGCTCTGTTTTGTTTTGTTGACTGTCTCCCCCATTTAGGCTGTGAGCCAGTTGTTGGCCAGGGATTGTCTCTATCTGTTTGCAAACTGTACATTCCAAGTGCTTAGTACAGTGCTCTGCACATATTAAGCGCTCAATAAATACGATTTAATTGAATGAAAGTCACTTCACCTCGCCGTGCCTCAGTTACCTCATCTGCAAAATGAGCATCAATAAAAATAATAATAATAATGGCATTTGTTAAGCGTTTACTACATGCCAAGCACTGTTCTACACTATGAGTCCCATGGGAGTCCCAGAGACTGTGTCCAGCCTGATTACCTTGTGTCTACCCCAATGCTTAATGCATTCAATTGTACTTATTGAGCGCTTACTACGAGCAGAGCATAATCATGGTATTTGTTAAGCACTTACTATGTGCCAAGCACTGTTCTAAACCCTGGGGTAGATACAAGGTAAGCAGGTTGTCCCACGTGGGGCTCACAGTCTTAATCCCCATTTTACAGATGAGGTAACTGAGGCACAGAGAAGCTAAGTGACTTGCCCAAAGTCACACAGCTGACAAGTGGCAGAAGCGAAATTAGAACCCATGACCTCTGACTCCCAAGCCCTGGCTCTTTCCACTAAGCCACTCTGCTTCTCAGCACGCTTAGACTGTGCTTGGCACATAGGAAGCACTTCACAAATGTCATCATTATTATTACTATCATTATTATTATTATTATTACTATTAAAGAGCATAGGCTTGGGAGTCAGCGGTCGTGGGTTCTAATTCTGACTCCGCCACTTGTCAGCTGTGTGACTTTGAAAAGTTACTTAGCTTCTCTGTGCCTCAGTTACCTCATCTGTAAAATGGAGATTAAGACTGTGAGTGAGCCCCGTGTGGGACAACCTGATTACCTTGCATCTCCCCCAGCTCTTAGAACAGGGCTTGGCACTTTTTTTTATTATTACCATTATTATTATTGGATACAATTGATTCTATTTCTCTCCAGGTAATCCAGGATGGTCGGAGCCCTGGAAAGAGAGGCTCAGACGGCCTACTACTGTCTCCACCGTGACCACGAGATGGAACCATCTTGACTAGAGCCACGGGTAGATTTAGAGAAGCAGCGTGGCTTAGTGGCAACAGCGTGGTTTGGGAGTCAGAGGTAGTGGGCTCTAATCCCGCCTCCGGCACTTGTCAGCTGTGTGACATCGGGCAAGTCACTTAACTTCTCTGTGCCTCAGTTACCTCATCTGTAAAATGGGGATTAAAACTGTGAGCCCCACGTGGGACAATCTGATTACCCTGTATTTACCCCAGTGCTCAGAACAGTGCTTGGCACATAGTAAGTGCTTAACAAATACCACACTTATTATATTTCCAGGATGGAAAATGACCAGCCTGCTTCCCGCCCGCCCCCAACTCGTCCTGTTCCCGTGCCTCCCTCTCCCACCAATCCGGGAGAAACAATGTGGCCTGGTGGAAAGAGCCCGGGCCTGGGAGACAGAGGACTGGGTTCTAATCCCTACTCCGCCACGGCTGTGTGACCTGGGGCAAGTCACTTACCTCTTACTCTGACTCGCTTTTCTCATCTGTAAAATGGGGATCAAATACCTGTTCTCCTTCCCCCTTAGACTGCGAGCCCCATATGGGACAGAGACTGGGTCTGTCATGATTATCTTGTCATGATTAACACAGCACAGTGCCTGGCCTCTAGGAAACTTTGAAAAATACTTCTATTACTATCCCTTCTTCATGCTCATTCATTTAGTCGTATTGATCGAGCGCTTACTGTGTGCAGAGCACTGTACTAAGTGCTTGGAAAGTGCAGTTCAGCAATAAAGAGAGACAATCCCTGCCCACACTGGTCTTCCAGACTAAAAGTGGGGAGACAGACATCAAAACGAGTAAACGGGCATCAATAGAAATAAATAGAAATATATATTCTGGCATCAATATAAATAGAATTATGGATATATTCACATCAGAACAAGTAAAGAGGCAACAATATAAGTAAACAGAATTTTAGCTACGTACATATATTCAGAAGTGCGGTGGGGCGGGGATGGGGGGTAGAGCAAAGGGAGCGGGTCGGGGTGACGCGGAGGGGGAGCTGAGGAAAGGGGGGCTTAGTCTGGGAAGGCCTCTTGGAGGAGGTGAGCCTTCAGCAGGGCTTTGAAGCGGGGGGAAATATGATTTATGTCTAACCTCAGTCCGTCACATGAGGCCAGGTCAGCAGCCAAGGAGCCATTAGGCACGGGAGCCAGTGGGGCAGACTCAGAGCAGTCATTCAATCGTATTTATTGAGCACTTATTCTGTGCAGAGCAATGTACTAAACGCTTGGGGGGAGTACAATACAACAATAAACGGACACATTCCCTGCCCACAGTGAGCTTAGAGTCTAGAAGGGGGGAGACAGACATTAGTAGAAATAAACAAGTTACAGATATATTGGGCCGGAAGGGCCAGCTGGAGGACTTGGGGGGAGGGGAAAGGAAGCCAGAAAAACTTCAATCCCCAGTGGGGATGAAGAACCAGGAAACAAGGGGAGGCCGGGGAAGGTTGAGCTACTCAGATGGCCAGAGGGAAGCAGGAAGAGCAGGGGGATGGGGGAAGTTGGCTGTGTGTACACAGAGGGTGTGTAATCACCACTGCGCACACAGGCACACCTCATAATAATAATAATCATAATAAGATTAGTGGTATCTGTTTAGCGCTTGTGTGCCAAAGCCCGAACTAAGCGCTGGGGTAAATACAAGGTAATCATGTCGGACCCTCATCAGGATCGCGGCTTTAATCCCCATATCACAGATAAGGAAACTGAGGCCCAAGGATGTGAAGCAAGATTAGAATCCAGGTCCTCTGACTCCCGGGACTGGGCTCTTTCCATTAGGCCACATAAACCCATAGTCACACCCACACATACAATCGATCCACCGTATTTATTTTCAGAATAACACAGACAGATGCTCACCGAGGTACTCCAGTACACCCAAAGACACACAGCACAGACAAGCCTGGGTACACACACGAACTCACAAACATACACACAAACAACACACAAACGCGAACGCTCGGGCAGATCTCCAAAATGCTGCTGAGAGCACTTGTGTACCCCTTCACAGACAAACCACCCCAATAGACTTAAAATGTAAAGCGAGAAGCACGTATACACAGCTACGTAAACACCATCACACACACAGATATACATCCAGACGTTCGGAAACACACTCTCACAGAAAGACGAGGCAGGCACACATGCATACACACCCACGCAAATCGATGAGAGAGTCACATACATACTTACGCAGAGAGACACACGCGTTCACACTCATGTACACAGGCAGGCACCCTACTGAGGCGTACAAATCAATCAACCGTCATTATTAAGCACTCACCATGTGCACAGCACAATACTAAGTAAAAAAATGGTGGTATTTGTTAAGCGCTTACTATGTGCAAAGCACTGTTCTAAGCGCTGGGGGAAACAAGGCGATCAGGTTGTCCCACGTGGGGCTTACAGTTTTAATCCCCATTTTACAGATGAGGTAGCTGAGGCACAGAGAAGTTAAGTGACTTGCCCAAAGCCACAGAGCTGGCAAGCGGCGGAGCCGGGATTCAAACCCATGAACTCTGACTCCCAAGCCCGGGCTCTTTCCACTGTGCCACGCTGCTTCTCTAAGTAATGATAATGTTTGTATTTGTTAAGTGCTTACTATGTGCAGAGCACTGTTCTAAGCGCTGGGGTAGATACAGGGTCATCAGGTTGTCCCACGGGAGGCTCACAGTCTTAATCCCCATTTTACAGATGAAGGAACTGAGGCACAGAGAAGTTAAATGACTCGCCCACAGTCACACAGCTGACAAGTGGCAGAGCCGGGATTCGAACCCGTGATCTCTGACTCCCAAGCCCGGGCTCTTTCCACTGAGCCACGCTGCTTCCCGTGGTACTTGGGAGAGTACAATACAACAGAGTTGGGAGACATATTCCCTGCCCACAGTGAGCTCACAGGCTAGAGGGGGAGAGAGAAATTAATATAAATAAATTATGGCCAGGCGCGTAAGTCCTTTGGGGCTGAGGGAGGGACAAATAAAAGGTGCAAATCCAAGAGCGAGGGCAAATATAAGCATACATCTCTCCACATTCAGAAACATCCATTCACAGACCCACCCATCACACACACACACACCCCGCACCTCTTCCCCACGAGGCTCCACCACCCAACGAGGGAAGGAGATCTACCCAGTCCAAGGATCGAGCAATCGTATTTATTGTAAATTTATTGCAATAATCGTATTTAAGCAAAGGTATCTACTGAGCGCTTACTGTGCGCAGAGCACTGGACTAAGCACTCGGGAGAGTCGATAAGAAGCCTGCCCAGGAGGATGAGTCGGACAGAGGTGCGGGTGGTCAGAGACCAGGGGCACGGAGCCCCTCTGCCCCCTTCCCCTGAGGAATGGAGGTGGCGGTCACCTGCTCCCTTGGCCCCTTCTCCCCTGGCCCCACACCGACCGGGGGGGACGTTGGCCGCTCGCCAGCCCACACCCTTCCTGCCCCAATCCCACCCGACGGCAGGAAACGACCAGGTGACTTGCTGGCCCCCAGACGACCCTTCCCTCTGCGGCTGTGGCTCTGAATGTACCAGGTCTGAGGAAAGGGAGAGGGGGGAAGCCTCCATCCTTAGCCTCGCTTCCTAATTTTCCGCTCCCAATTAGCAACCCTTCTGCTCCCCAGACCCTGATTCACAGTCCCCAGGCCCCTCCTCCCAGGACCTGGTCGCAGATAATAACTGTGGTATTTATTATTTATGATAATAAGAACGATTATTATTATGGTATTTGTTAAGCGCTTACTATGTGCCAAGCACCGTTCACCGTGCTGGGGTAGATACAGGGTAATCGGGACGTCCCACGTGAGGCTCACAGGCTTAATCCCCATTTTACAGATGAGGTATCTGAGGCCCAGAGAAGTGAAGTGGCTCGCCCAAGGTCGCGCAGCAGGCAAGTGACGGAGCAGGGATTAGAACCTACGTCCTCTGCCTCCCAAACCCCTGCTCTTTCCACTAAGCCAGTTATTTGTTAAGCGCTTACTAGGCGCCAGGCACTGTACTAAGCACTGTACGAGCAATTCAGGTTGGACACACACGGGACTCACAGTCTCAATCCCCATTTTCCAGATGAAGTGAAGCCCGGAGAAGTGAAATGACTGGCCCAAGGTCACACGGCAGAGCTCCCAGCCATCCCTAGCCCCAAGCCCCAGCCCCCTAGCCCCTGCAGGGGCCCCCAACTTGCAGTCTCCATCCCTCAGGCCCTGCTCCCAGGACCCAACCCTCAGGAGCCCACGCCCAGGCCCTTGTCCCTAGCCCATGGCTAGCCACCCCCACCACCCCCTACTCCCAGCCCCCAGCCCAGGGTCCTCTAGGGAAGCAGCATAGCTCAGTGGAAAGAGCCCGCACTTGGGAGTCGGAGGTCACGGGTTCGAATCCCGGCTCTGCCACTTGCCAGCTGCGTGACTGTGGGCAAGTCACTTCACCTCTCTGAGCCTCAGTTACCTCATCCGTAAAATGGGGATTGACGGTGAGCCTCACGTGGGACGACCCGATTACCCTGGATCTACCCCCAGTGCTTAGAACAGTGCTCTGCACATAGTAAGGGCTTAACAAATACCAACGTTATCATTATTATTATTACACTCAGGCCCCAGCCCCAGCCCACCCCCCGGCCCTCCACTCCCAGCTCCCGCCGCCAACCCCAGCTCCCTGGTCCGCAGCCCATCACCAACCTCTGGTCCCGGTCCCCCGGGCCCGGCCCCAGCCGTCCACCCCCAGCCCCCTGGCCCGTACCCATCACCAACCCCCAGCCCTCCACTCCCAACCCCCCGGCCCCAGCCCCTAGCCTTAATTCATCACCAGCCTCTAGCTCCAGCCCCCAGCCCCAGCCCCACTCCAGCCCCCGACCCTTCACTCAACCCCCAGCCCCAACCCGTCCTTAACCCATCGCCAGACCCCAAGCCCCCGTCCCTAGGTCATCGCCAGCCCTCGACCCTTCACTCCCGACCCCCAGCCCCCTTCCCTAGCCCATCGCCAGTCCCCAGCCCCCAGCCCTCGTCCCTAGCCCATCGGCAACCCCCAACCCCCGTCCCTAGCCCATCGCAGCGCCCAGCCCCCGTCCTTAGCCCATCGCCAGCCCCCAGCCCCGTCCCTAGCCCGTCGCCAGCCCCCGGCCCCCGGCCCTAGCTCGTCGCCAGCCCCCGGCCCCCGTCCTTAGCCCGTCGGCAGCCCCCGGCCCCCGGCCCTAGCCCATCGGCAGCCCCCAGTCCCCGCCCCTAGCCCATCGGCAGCCCCCGGCCCCAGCCCCCGCTGTGTCCGGGGATGGTGCGGGTGGCTGCGGCGGGGCGGGGCGGGGCGGGGCGGGGGTGGTGAGGCCGGGAGGGACGGAGGGAGGGAGGGACGGAGGGAAGCAGGCAGAGGGGGCCCCGCCCCGGGGTTGGGCCGAGGCCGGCCGGCCGAGCAGGAGGGACCAGCGGCGGCGGGAGGAGGGAGCGGCCCCGCACCGCACCGCACCGCCCGTAAGACGCTCCCGACCCCCGACCCCCGACCCCCCCTCAGCCCCGCGGGGCCCGGCCGGGACCGGACCCCCCTCCGGGCGTCCACCCCGTGGCTCCGGAACCTCCCCGCAGGGGGCTGCGCGGGGGAGGGGGGAGGACAGAGTCCCCTCCCCCTCCGGCTCGGTGCTGCCCTGCTCCCTCTGTGCCTCGGGCAGATCCGGGGAAAAGGGGATGGGGACGGGGGGGAAGGGGTCGGAATGGATGCGAGGAAGAGGAGGGGGCTGCAGCTGGGCAGTGGGGGGGGGGGGACATGGTCTTGGGACACGGTCCTCGGCCTTGTCCGGCCTCGCGTCCCAAGGGCCCGGGCCCTCCGAGGGGTCACCTGTGGGGGCTGCCGGACCCCCACCCCCTGCCCGGCAGCAGGGTGGGGGACCCCCGGACGCTTGGGGTGACCCCGCTGCAGGAGGGAGGGTCCGCGGGCCTGAGGAAGAACCCCCAGCCCTCCCCCTCCCCCCCAAAAAAGGCAACCCGATTCATTCCTTCCATCCTATTTACTGAGCGCCGGCTGTGTGCAGAACACTGTGCGAAGCGCTTCGAGAGTCCAATTCGGGGATCGAGAGAGGCCGTCCCTGAGTGGGTCGGACAAGATGTTCAGCCCCCCTTTTGCAGATGAGGAAACTGAGGCCTGTGAAAGTTAAGTGATTTTCCCAAAGTCGCGTAGCGGGCCAGTGGGGGAGTCAGGATGAGAGGCCGCGGGAAGCGGTGCGGCTTAGGGGAAATAATAATGTTGATATTTGTTAAGCGCCTACTTTGTGCAGAGCACTGTTCTAAGCGCTGGGGGAGATACGGGGTCATCAGATCGCCCCACGTGAGGCTCACGGTCTTAATCCCCATTTGACAAGGGCAGGGAGGCCCCGGGAGGCAGAGGATCTGGGTTCCAATCCCCCACCCTCTGTCTTTGAATGGTACCCGTTAAACGCTTACTACGTACCAGGCACCGTTCTAAACGCCGGGGTAGAGAGAGGCCAATGGGGTCGGACAGCGCTTCAGCCTGGGCCACGGAGGGGAAGGGGAGAGGTGTCTGGCCCGGAGGCAGGAGGATGGATGGGATGACCTCTGAAACGGCCCAGCCGTCGGAGAGCCGGATATTCATTCCTTCCTTCAAAAGTATTTATTGAGCGCTTACTATGTGCCCAGCACCGTACCGAGCGCTCGGAATGGACGTTTCGGCAACGGGGAACGTACAATTGGGCAACTAACTAGATACCAGCGTGGCTCAGTGGACAGAGCCCGGGCTTGGGAGTCGAAGGTCACGGGTTCGGATCCCGGCTCTGCCACTTGGCAGCTGTGCCTTCACTCCTCTGTGCCTCAGTTCCCTCATCTGGAAAATGGGGATTAAGACCGTGAGCCTCACGTGGGACCAACTGACCACCCCGTATCTCCCCCAGCGCTTAGAACAGTGCCCTGCACAGAGTAAGCGCTTAACGAATACCGACATTATTATACCCAGACCGCCCGCCGCAGACCCCATCCCGAGGGCCCCACCTACTTCGGAAACTGAGGCAGGGGCTGGGGTGAGGGCAGAAGTCATTGGTCCCCCGGGCTTCCGGGTCGAAGGTCAGCCTCGCCCACGCCCCACCCGTCGCCGCTGGGTCTCAGGTGATTCCGTCCTCGGAGGCTCTAAAATAAAGCCGGGTGAGGACCCGGGCCAGGCCCAGTTAGAAGGGGGAGAGATGGAGAGAAGGGGGAAGAGTGATCCCACATCCCAACCAGAACCCGTGCGCCCGGGGAAACGGAGCTGAGGACCTGGGTTGGTTTTTATTTTGGTTTTCTCACGGTAATAATAATGATGATGTCGGTATTTGTTAAGCGCTTACTGTGGGCAGAGCACTGTTCGGTAACAGGGCAATCAGGTCGTCCCACGTGAGGCTCGCGATCTTCATCCCCATTTTACAGATGAGGTAACCGAGGCCCCCGAGAAGTGAAGGGACTCGCCCACAGTCACACAGGCGCCAAGTGGCAGAGCCGGGATTCAAACCCATGACCTCTGACTCCCGCGCGCGGGCTCTTTCCACTGAGCCACGATTCGTTACCGTACTACACTAAGGTATACTGAGGCAGATTTGTTAGTCTACTAGAGAAGCAGCGCGGCTCCGTGGAGAGCGCACGGGGTGGGGAGTCAGAGGTCATGGGTTTGAATCCCGGCTCTGCCACTTGTCGCCTGTGTGACTGTGGGCGAGTCACTTCACTTCTCTGGGCCTGCGACCTCACCGGTAAAATGGGGATTCACCGTGAGCCTCACGTGGGACAAGCTGATGACCCTGTATCTCCCCTCCAGGGCTTAGAAGAGTGCTCTGCCCATAGGAAGCGCTTGACAAATACCAACATTGTATTCTATCGATCCCAGCTCTTAGTACAGCGCTCAGCACGCACTGATATCACAGTTATCATCATTAGGTGTCCCGACTCCCAGGCCCAGGCTCTCCCCGCTCGGGGCACCCAGGTTGAGGACGGGGTCCGCGCGAGGGGCCGGTAGGGGCTTCGGGGAGGTGGCTCCTCCGCCGTCCCGCGCCGACCCCGTCCACTCCACCTTCCCCAGGTGTCCGCCCCCTGACATGCTGCGGCTTCCGGCCCCCGACGGCCCACCTCCCCAGCTCGGGCATGCCCGTCCACAGTCCTCTGCGGGGCAAGAGCTTCTACGGGCGCGAGTGGGCCCTGCAGCAGCTGCAAGACTGGCTGGACGGAGCGAGCGGGGAGCGGGAGCCGCCCGGGGCATCGCCCCCGCCCTGCGTGCTGGTGACGGGCGCCGCCGGCAGCGGGAAGACCGCGCTGTGCTCCGAGGCGCTGTGGCCCACCTCGGAGGCCGGGCGCCGCGCGGGGCTGGGCGCCCGGGCCCTGGCCTGGCACTTCTGCCGCGCCCAGGATGCCGCCACCCTGGCCGTGCCGGGCTTCGTCCGGAGCCTGGCGGACCAGATTGGCCGCTGCCGGCTGCTGCCCTCCGAGCACCGCCGCCGCCTGGCGGAGCCCCAGGTCGAGGCCGCCCTGGAACCTGACGTCTGCGACAGGGACCCCGATGAGGCCTTCAAGAGGTGAAGAGATCGGAGATCGGGACACCCCGCGGCCCGGTCCCCCCCCCCCCCCCCCCGCCGGGCTCACCCCCCCGGCCCCGAGACGCCCCTCCCCGCCCCGCCTCAACTCACCTCCCGCTTCTCCCTCTCTCCGCAGGGCCGTGCTGCTGCCCCTCCTGGCCCTGCCGCCCCCGGCCCGGCCTCTCCTGCTGCTGGTGGACTCGGTGGACGAAGGGGCCGACGGGGAGGGGCTCGGGGGCCGGGGGCCGCCGGGCCGCAGCGGGGGCATCGCCGAGCTGCTCTCCTCGCACCTCCGCCTGCTACCGCCCTGGCTGCTGCTCGTCTGCTCTGCCCGCAGTGAGGGGGCCCTGGGCCAGGCCACCTTTCCCGGTGAGAGCTCCCCCCGGCCTCCATCCCGCCCCCCCCGCCCGTCCCCCCGCCCCTCAGCGACCCCGGGGCTCCGGGCTGCCTCCCCCGGAGAGAGATTCCCCCTGGAGATCGGGAAGCGGCGTGGCTCAGTGGAAAGGGCACGGGCTCTGGAGTCAGAGGTCATGGGTTCGGATCCCGGCTCGGCCACTTGTCAGCTGTGTGACTTTGGGCGAGTCACTTAACTTCTCGGTGCCTCGGTTACCGCATCTGTCGAACGGGGGTGAAGACTGTGAGCCCCACGTGGGACCACCTGATTCCCCTGTGTCTACCCCAACGCCTAGGACAGTGCTCGGCACACGGTAAGCGCTTAACGAATACCAACATTATTAGATCACGATGACTCGTGTGGTATTTCTTGAGAGCTCACAGTGCGCTACGCGCAGCACTTTGAGCGCCGCGGCACGGCCGGGTCGCTCAGATAATAATGATGTCGGTATCTGTTAAGCGCTTACTATGTGCGGAGCACTGTTCTAAGCGCTGGGGTAGAGACAGGGGAATCGGGTTGCCCCGCGTGGGGCTCACAGTCTTAATCCCCATGTTACAGATGAGGTAACTGAGGCACAGAGAAGCGAAGTGACTCGCCCACAGGCACCCAGCTGACGAGTGGCAGAGCTGGGATTCGAACGCATGACCTCTGACTCCAGAACCCGGGCTCTTTCCACTGAGCCACGCTGCTTCTCTACCCACCCACCCGGGTCCGGGAGATCGGACCCGGTCCCCGTCCCACGCGCGGCTCAGAGTCTAAGGGAGAGGGAGAACGGGGGTTGAGTCCCTCCCGTAGAGGGGACGGAACCGAGGCACGGAGCAGTTAAGTGACTTAACGAGAGTCACGCGGCGGGCCGGTGGCAGAGGCGGGATTAGGCCTCGGATCCTCCGACTCCCGGGCCCGTACCGTTTCCCCTCCCGGACGTAAAGGCGCACGCGTGCACGCCCACACGCAGGCGAACAACACACGTGCGCACACGTGCCGTACAGCACAGGGGCTTCCAGGTGGGGCTGCCGGCCCAGCCCGGGGCCCCAGTGTCCCCTCCTCTTCGGAGAACTGGCCACTCCCGAGCAAGGGGCACGATCCGGGGGGAGGGGGGGATGTAGCCCGGGAGTCAGAAGGACCTGGGTTCAAACGCGGCTCCACCACTCAGCCGTCCGCTGGGTGACCTAGGGCGAGTCACTTCACTCCTCTGGGCCTCGGTCACCTCATCCGTAAAACGGGGACTCAAACGGTGAGCCCCGTGCAGGACGGGGACCGCGTCCGACCCGTGGTGCCCGCCTTGGCCCCGGCGCCCGGTACGGCGCCCGGCACGTAGGAAGAGCTTAAGAGATGCCGCGGCCGATATCGTGACCGCCCGGGCCTCCTCCCCCAAGGCGCCAAACTGCCCTCCGGCCCGCCGGTCCCCACCCCGCCGCCTCCCGGCCCCGGTGACCCTCCTCTCCCGTGTCTCTCTCTCTCTCTCTCTCTCTCCCTCCCTCCCTCTCCCTCTCTCCCTCCGTGTGTCTGTCTCCCTCCCTCCCCTTGCGTCTCGCCCTCCGTCCCTGCCGCCGGCCCCAGAGGCCCGGCGGCTCAGCCTGGACGACCCCCGTCAGGCGAGCACGAGGCGGGACTGCCAGTCCTACATCCTGCGGCGGCTGGAGCGGGAGGCGGCCCTGGAGGGAGGAGGCCCCCTGAGCCCCGGCGCGGCCGAGGCCCTGGCCCAGCTGCAGGTCAAGAGCGGCGGCTGCCTGCTGTACCTGGAGCGGGTGCTGGACGCCGTGGCCGCGGGCGGCCTGCGCCTGGGCGACGCACGCCACGTGCCCGCCACCCTCAACGGCCTCTACCTCTGGCTGTGCCAGCGCCTGTTCCCGGGGCGGGGGTTCCCCCGGGTCCGGCCGCTGCTGGACGCCCTCCTGGCCGCCCCCCGGCCCCTGCCCCCGGAGCGCCTCTACGCGGCCCTGTGGGCCCGCCACCCGGGCACGGGCCGGGAAGACTTCGAGGCGCGGCTGGCGGCCCTGGCCCCGCTGCTGGCCGAGGGGCCGCGGGGCTCCGTCCTGCTGTTCCACCACAGCCTGGCCGAGTGGCTGCAGGACGTGAAGCACTGCACGCCGGCCTTCCTGTGCCGGGCCGGGGACGGGCACGCCGCGCTGGCCCTGGCCCTGGGCGCCCGGGGGCCGCGCCTGGCGCCGGCCGGGGTCCGCCGGCTGGCCCGCCACCTGGCCCTGGCCCGCCTGCCCGGGCTGGGGCCCTGCCACCGGGCCCTGTGGCTGGTGTGGAGCGGCGCCCCGGTGGACGGCTGCCTGGCCCCGCCGCGGGGGACGCCGCCGTGGGAGCCCGAGGCGCTGCAGCTGCTGGTGCGGGCCGGGGCCCGGCCGGCCGCGGCGGGCGGGCCGGCGTGGGGGGTGGCCGGCGGGGCCCTGCGGCTGCTGCTGGAGCACGACGGCGCCTGCGTCAACCGGCGCGACGAGCACGGACGCACCCTGCTGGCCAGCGCGGCCCTCAGCGGCGACCACGAGGCCGCCGGCCTGCTGCTGGCCCGCGGCGCGGCCGTGGAGCCCCCCGACGGCCAGGGCCAGACCCCGCTGACCCTGGCCGCGCGGCGCGGGCACGCCCGGGTGCTGCGCTGCCTGCTGGCCCACGGCGCCCGCGTCGACCTGCCGGACTCGGAGGGCTGGACGGCGCTGCGGGCGGCCGCCTGGGGCGGGCACGCCGAGGCCGTGGGCGCCCTGCTGCGGGCCGGGGCGGCCGTGGACCGCGCGGACGCCGGCGAGCGCACGGCGCTGCGGGCCGCCGCCTGGGGCGGGCACGAGCCCGTGGTGCGGGCGCTGCTGCGGGCCGGGGCCGCCGTGGACCTGCCCGACGCCGAGGGCCGCACGGCCCTGACGGCCGCCGCCTACATGGGCCACCGGGGCACGGTGGAGCTGCTGCTGGCGCACGGGGCCCGGCCCGACCGGCCCGACGCCGACGGGCGCACGGCGCTCTGGGTGGCGGCGCTGGGGGTGCCCGACGGGCGGGACCCGGGGGCCGGGGCGGGCGGGCGGCGGGCACGCGGCCGTGGTGCGCCTGCTGCTGGCCCACGGGGCCCGGCCGGGGCTGCGCGACCGCGACGGCCTGACCCCGCTGCTGGCCGCCGCCTACGAGGGCCGGGCCGAGGTGCTGGGCCTGCTGCTGGCCGCCGGCGCCGACCCCGACGAGGCCGACGCGGAGGGGCGCACGGCCCTGCTGGCCGCCGCCGCCATGGGGCACTCCGAGGCCGTGGCCGCCCTGCTGGCCCGCGGGGCCGGCGCCGGGGCCCTGGACCCCGAGGGCCGCACGGCGCTGGGGCTGGCGGCCGCCGGCGGCGCCGAGGAGGCCGTCCGCACCCTGCTGGCGCACGGGCTGGACGAGAACCACCGCGACGACCGCGGCTGGACGCCGCTGCACCTGGCCGCCGCCGGGGGCCACGCGGCCGTGTGCTCGGCCCTGGCCGAGCGCGGCGCCCGCCTGGGCGAGGTGGACAACGAGGGCCGGCCGCCCCTGCTGCTGGCCGCCCAGGACGGCCACACGGACGCCGCCCGGCTCCTGCTGGACCTCGGGGCGGCCGTGGAGCAGCGCGGCTACGACGGCCGCTCGGCGCTCTGTCTGGCCGCCCTGGGCGGGCACGGCCGCCTCGCCCGCCTGCTGCTGGCCCGAGGCGCCGACCCGGACCCGCGGGACGCGGACGGGCGGCCCGTGGCCCAGCTCCTGGCCCTGGCGGGACGGGCCGACACGCTGGCGCTGCTCCTGGCGCGGGGCGCCGGGGCGGAGGGCCGGGACCCGGAGGGCCGGACGGCCCTCCACGCCGCCTGCTGGCTGGGCCAGCCGGGCCCCGCCCGCCTCCTGCTGCGGCACGGGGCCGCCGCCAACGCCCTGGACGCCGGCGGCCGCCCCCCGCTCCACTCGGCCGCCTGGGCCGGCCACGCCGAGCTCGCCCGGCTGCTGCTGGACGCCGGGGCCGCCGTGGACCAGGCCTGCGCCCAGGGCGCCACCGCCCTGGGGCTGGCCGCCCAGCAGGGTCACGTCGAGGTGGCGCGGCTGCTGCTGGCCCACGGGGCGGACCCGGCCCGCGCCGACGGGCGCGGCCGCACCCCGGTGCGGGTGGCCGCCCGCAGCGGGCACGGGGACCTCGTGCGGCTCTTGCTGCAGGGCCGCGGGCGCCCGGCGGCCGAGACCCCCGCCGCCGCGGGCGGCGGCCCGGCCCTCCCGCCCGGCGCCGGGGAGCCGAGCCCGGGCCGACCCCCGCCTCCGAGCCCGGCGCGGCGCAGCGGGGACGAGGGCGGCGGGGAGGAAAGACCCCTCGACCCCTTCGGCGTGCTGGACCCTCGGCTGCACCGAAAGCAGATGCTCAAGCTGCGGTTCGAGGGACCTACGCACGGGGCCGGCCCCCTGCGAGAGACGCCCATGTGAGGCAGCGGGCCGGGACCGTCGCGCCTCCGACGACTCTGACGCCGCTCCGGCCGCGGCTCCCCGGAAACCACGGAGCCGAGCGGCGCCCCGTTCTTTCGAGACCGTCTGGGCCAAAGGCGCGGGACGCCGCGCCACTGCGGGGGAAGGGGAGAGCCCCGCTCCATCTCGACCTCCTCCTCGCACCCCCGGCAGCGGGAGGGGTCTTCAGGACATCCGGAGGCACAGACCCCCGGGGCCAGACGGAGTTCCGAGACGTCATCTCTCCCAGCCAACAAACCGTTCCCGTCTCCGAGCGGACTAACGACAAGACCCCACCCCTCCCCAAACAAGGATCGACCACGTCCGTCCCTCCCTTAAAGACCTCCGTGAACGTACACTCTGCGCCCTCTCTCGGCCGCCGTCTTATTCCCCTGATGCTCAGGAAGTTCTTCCTCACGTCCACCTGCGATCTCTCCCGCTGTAATCCAAGACGGTTTTCTCCGATTCGGTCCCCGGAGACCGCCCGGTCGGCGCCGTCGCCTCCTCTTCCGGCTTTCTCTTGGCCGGTCTTCACATTTCCCTCCTCGGCCTCTTCGCCGATGTTCCTCCGTCGTCGTCGTCGTCGACAGTGCCATCCTTTTCGTCCCCGCCGGACCCCCCTTCCGTCCCCAGGCGTTGTTTGCGGAGCCTGGAAATCGACCCGGTGGGTCCGGCCCGCGTCCGGCTTGGGGCTGGGGTAGGCCGAAGGACCTCTGACCGTCTCCGCCTTATCGTACTCCCGTTGCTCCGTCCCACTGACGAAACACCAGTTATCTCACGTTCGTCCTGAGGTCCACTGTGATCCACCGGGGTCGTCTTCTACCGAATCCGTGCCTAGCCGGTCTGGTGGCCATCCTGGATTTCGGGGGCCTGTTTTTACAGCCCCCCACGAGAGCACTCCTCGGTACCCGTGACCGACCGATCCGCCCCGTAGGAGCGGACCGAGTCTCCCCAGTCGACCGAAGGCAGCTCGAGGTTCCGACCTGTCTCTCCGACAAGTTTTCCCCACCCTCAAATCCGGTGCCGAAAGGAGGGAGGCGGCCTGAGGGATCACGGGCTCCGGCTCCGGCTCCTGGGGGCCGACCGCTCCTTCCGCTCCCGGTGCTCCTTCTCTCCCGGAGGCTGTCGCCGCAGATGCCTACGCATTTCTCTAGTTTTTTCTCAGAGGACCGACACGTGCGCGAGTGCCCGCGGGAAGGGCCGGGGAATCGCCCCGGGAGGCGGGGCGACCGCAAGTTGCCGGGGGTCTCGGACGGCGGCCCCCTCGCGAGAAGCACCTGTGCTCTGGAGTCATAAACGAAGTGCGAGTTTGCCTTGTATTTACCATCTTCTTAAGACCCTTACTGACTTTGAAATGCACGTCGGTCATGCCACCCCAACCCTCGCTCCCTATTCCCGGCGCCCCATGCCTTGGTGTGCCCGCATTTATCCTGGGGCATGCTAGGGGCGTAGCCTGCCACCTCCAGCCTGCTCCTCTCCCACCCGCCCCCGACCTGACGGGAGCCGGTACCAGATGATTAGTCCAGAGAAAGCAGGCCCCGAGGGCAGGGGATGGGGAGGGGGAGGATTCGGAAGTTCGGGAGGAGCGGCGACAAGAGCTCCCGACATAGAGAAGGGAGAGAAAGAAGGTCCGGGGGAGGTCCGGGGTGTCCTGCTGGAAGGGATCCGAGGGATCTGGCTTCACCGTGGCCTTTTCCCTGCCCAGTTTCCCACCCCTCGCTCTGCTTCTCCCTTACGCCCCTCTCCCCCCCCCCCCCCCCCCGCACCCAACCGCAGCCTCTGCATCCAGGCCTTTGTCCTCGGGCCAAGGGTCGGCTCCCTCCCCGGCTGCCCTGAAGCCCGTGCCCGTCCCGGGGGAGCAGACCCCGTTTGACCTCTACGTTCTCGTTCAGTCATTCACGTGCCTGGCCCGTAAGCTCCGCTCCGGGGCGAGAGGGGCGGAGCAGGGCGGGGAGCGGAGTCCCAGACGCCCTGGTCAGGCCTGGCCACTGCTGGTCCCCTGGGAGGGTGGAGCAGGAGGTGCAGAGTCTGCCAAGGGCAGAACCAGCGGGAATGGGGCCCAACTGCCGCTCGGTTGCTCAACTGCCTAGGCGTGACAAGAGGAAGAACTTTCCACCTGGGGGAGTGGGAGGGAGGAGGGGTAAGGGATAGCGAAAACATTGGAAAGGGGCAGAAATGGGCTGGGGGCGGGGCCGGGTGGCAAGGGGAGGGCGAGGATGACTTCTGCGGAAGGCCGGGGACCCGGAGGCCCCGAATCCCCAGGCCCGGTGCCCGGCAACGGCTTGCTCTGTGACCTCAGAAGGCGGCGGGTGGTGGGGGGGGGGGGGGAGAGGGGAAGGGGCGGGCGAGGGTGGGGCTGGGAGGTAAGAGTGAGCTGGAGCCGGGGTGCCTCTCTCTGCCCCGCTCCCCCCTCCCCAGCCCACTGGGGCCGGTTCCCCCGAGCCCCAGCCCCAGCCCCGCCCATGGCCGGCGCCTCATACCCACTGTCGCTCGGCGAGGCCGACGCCCACTGGACCCTCATCAAAGACAAGGTGAGGAGGGGGGGTGCGGGGAGCGACGGACACGAGAGCGCCGCATCTCCCGGCCCGCCACGATTCGGGGAGAGCCGGAGAGGCCGCCGAGTCCTCCCCCCTCCCGGCCTAACCGATCGTGACGCCACCGATTGAGCGCTTACCGTGTGCCAGAGCCCTGTACTAAGCGCCGGGAGAGATGCAAGACGACCCTCGAGATGGGTCGGTCCCTGCCCCGGGCAGGGAAGGCGGCAGCAGCACAGGAGGGCCCTCCCCCCGAGGGGCCGGGGCGGCGGGGAGGGAGAGGGAGGCGGCCGGGTTTCAGGGGAAGGGGCGCCCGGGGGCCCCGGCCCAGCCTCCCGCCGTCGGTCCCCGGGGCAGGTGATCGAGGAGTGCTTCGGCCCGGCCGTGGTGCCCGTGCCCTTCCTGGAGGACGCCGTCGGCGGCTACGACCTCCTGGGCGTCCTGATCAAGCGGCCGCTCCCGCCCGGCGGCCGCCTGCTCCGCCGGGGCCGCCGCCGCCGCCGCCTGCTGCCGGTCGGGGCTCTGCCGGGGCTGCTGGCGCCGGCCGGGGACGAGGGCTCGCCTCGGCGCGGCGGCCGGGGCGGCGGCGGGGGGCCCGGCCAGGCCTTCGCCCACTGCACGCGGGAGGCCAGCCCCAAGGGCCGGGGGGAGGCGGGCTACGAGGAGACGCGCCTGGTGGGCGGGGAGCCGTGCCGCATCAGCCTGCAGCTGGGCGGGCTGCACCGCAAGGCCGCCTTCCTGCTGCTGCGGCCCGGCCAGCTGGCGCTGCGGCCCGGCCCGGCCTGGACGCGGGGGCTCCGGAGCCTCTACCTCATCCACGAGGTCTTCTGCTGCTCCTGGCTGCAGCTCAGCTGGGCGCCCGCCGCCCGCCCGCCGGGACGCCTGCGCCTGCAGCGCGCCCTGCCGCTCGCCTTCTCCTGCCTCAAGTTCGCGCTGGGCCCCCGGGGCGCGCTGGGCCCGCAGAAGGTCCTGGAGGACGGGGCCCTGCGCGGGGCCACCTGGCTCCGGCTGGGCTCGCCCACCCCGCCCCCCGACCCCGGGACCTCGCCCCCCGGCGGTGCCGCCCCGCCCGCCTCTCCCGGCCCGGGGCCCTCGGACGGGCCCTCCGCCAGGCTCTCCTACAGAGGCCGCAACCCCTTCCGGAGGGTCCCCCGCCCGCCGTCGGGTACGAGGCGGGGGCCGGGGGAGGAGGGCGGGGGCCGGGGGCCGGCCGGGCAGAGGGAGGGCGCCCCCGAGGGCGGCGCTGACCCCCGTCCCTCCGCCCCCGCAGAGAGCTGGCCTTTCAACAGCGGCCGGGGCTCCCGGGCCAGGATCCCCGGCGGCAGCCCCCCGGACCCCGACCGCCACTCCATGTCCCTGCCTCTGCTGCGGGGGCCGTCCGCCGAGTTGGACAGCGACGACTGAGGGGGCCCGCCGGCTGGGGGGAGCGGGGGGAAGGGCCGGGAGGGCCGGGAGCCGGACCCAGGGGCGGGACGGGGTGCGGATCACGGCCCCAATAAACCACGACTGCCGCTCCTCCGGCTCTAGCCCCCGCTCCCTGCCTCTTCCTTACCGCGAGGCCCTCCCCCGTCCCGGCCCCTCCCGGGGACCCCGGCCGGCAGGGGCGGGAAGGGCCGGGGAGGGAGGGGCCCCCGCGCCTCCTTCTACGGCTCGGACCCCGCCCGGCCCAAGGGAGGCCCGGCTTGCGGGTTTAGGGAAGAGGCACGCGGTGCAGGATAGAGATTTCCCTTTTATACATATTGCAACAAGTTCTCCATAAAACATTCATTTCAAATAAATTAAAAAGTCCCCTCTCCACCGCCTCCGCCCTTAAAAAAAGCCGAGGCCGCCGCCCGCGGCCCGCCCCGCCGCCCGCTCCTGACTGTCCAGCGAAGGAGGCGGCGGCGGGGAGGGGACAGCCGGAGGGCAGCACGGGAGACGGCCCGGGGGGTGGGGGGGAGGTGGAGGGGCGGGGTCCGACCCCCACCGTGTGCAGCTGAGATTGTGGGAGGGAGGGGGATGGGGGGGCCCAAGGAGGCGGGGGCGGAGCCCGGGAGAACAGGACTCCCCGCCCCGCCCCTTTACCTTCCCCTCTCCCCGCTTCCCTCCCCCGGGGAGACCGGGGCAGGGGGCCACGCGCCCCTCACTCTTCGGGAGCGTCCAGCAGAAAGGGAGAGGTGACGGCGTGGGCCTGGGAGATGGCGGCCAGCTCCTTGAGGAACTCGGGGAAGATGACGGCACAGTAGACGGCGTTCTTCACGCGCAGCGCCTCGCTCTGCCGCTCGGCCGGGCCTCTGGCGGCGGGAGGGGCCGGGGGTGGGCCCGGGCCGGCCAGCGCCTGCAGCACCGGCCCTTCCCGCATGTGCTGCAGCGCCAGCTGGGCGGCCTGGCGGGCCCGGGTGGGGCTCTGGGCGTGCCGCAGAAGCAGCTCTCCGAGCGACGGCTTCCGGCTCTTCGCTGCGGGGCGGGGGGACGGAGGAGGGGAGGCGGGGGGCGGAGACGGGACGGGGCGCGTTAAGGCGTTACGGCGGCGGGCCTCAGAACCCCTGGCGGCACCCCGGGACCGACGCGAGAACCCCGCGGGTGTGGAGAGAGAAGAGGAGAGGTCACGGAGGCCCTCGGGGACCCAGGGCTCGGCGAGGAGGCTCCAACCGGAGGGCGAGGGCGGGAGAGCCCAGGGGGCCTGGGCTTCACCCTCCACTCGGGGCATTCCGGGAAGAGGAATCCTCTAGGGGACTCGTGCAGGCAGGGGAGGAGCGGGGTGGGGAGAGCGGACCCGGGCGGGTTTGGTGGGGGTGGGTTCACGCAGGAAAATGGGTTTGGGGGGCGAGGCGAGGCCCGCCCGTGGCGTCCGCGCCGCCGGGAGGGGCCGGGCTGGGGGGTGGCTCACCCAGGGCGTCGGTGCGGCGCAGGGCGGGCGGGGCCCCGGGGCCCTCGGCCCAGTCCAGCCGGCCGCGGGCGATGAGGTACTTCTTGGCTTTGGACAGCAGCACGGGGAAGTCCTCCTGCATCGCGGCGAAGCTCTCGATCTTGTTCTTCACCGAGCCCAGGACCTGCCGGAGGGGGACGCGGCGCCCGACGGGGCCGCCGTCAGAGCTCCGCCCCCACGACCCCTCCACCCGCCGCCGACTGGCTCGACCTCCCCGACCCAGGATCCAGCACCTCCCTCCCCTCTGGGCTCCCCCTCTGACTACGCAGGGCCTCGGGGACAGGAGGAACCCCGGCCCGCTCCGGTCGGGACTCCCCCCGGACTCGGGCCAAGCTCCCCGGAGGAGGTCTGCGCCCCAGCCCCGCTGCAGTCCCTACCCCGTCGGGCATCTCCCCTCTTCGGACCGCGTCCTTAGACGCCCCTCGCCCACCGACTCTCCCCTCTAATGATAACGGGATTTGTTGAGCGCTTACTCCGTGTCGCTCTTCTGAGGGCTGGACCCGGTCCCTGTCCCACATGGGGCTCCCAGTCTCGATCCCCATTTTACAGGCGAGGGAACCGAGGCCCAGAGAAGTTAAGGTCACACAGCAGACCGGTGGCGGAGCCGGGACCAGAACCCAGGTCCTTCAGTCTCCCCGCCCTACCCTCTAGGAGCCACGCCGCCTCTCCGCCGCTGCTCTCCAGAGGTCCGCTCTAACCCGGCCCCCGTGGCCCGCACACCCCCCTCCGCGTCCGTCCCCCCGGGGTCGGCCCGGGGAGGGACACACACCTGGATGAGGGATTTGACGCTGGGCTGGAAGACCATGTTGGTGTTGAGCAGGAAGGAGCGCAGGAGGGGCTGCGGGTGGCAGGCCAGCTGGGCCAGCAGCCCCGTCAGCAGGAAATTGACGTACAGCGAGTTCTGCAGCATGTTCTCCAGCTTGGCAAAGAGCACCGCCACAAACGGGCCTGCGGCGGGCACAGGGCACAAGGGCGATGCCCCCGGGGTCCGGGCCGGGCACCGGTCCCGACCCGGAGCGGACGGGCAATCCCCCGCCCCGTCGGGCCCGGAGGCTGCAGCCCCGAGAAACCTCGATCCCGCGGGAGGGACCGGTGGAGGGGGAGTGGGGACGGATGTGTTCGCGGGGTCCCCGGGGTCTTCCCGGCCCTCTCGCGCCCAACCACCGTATCCCCCTCCTCTCCCTCTGCCGGGCCCGCCCTGGGGCGGCCCTCACCTGTGAAGGGCTGGCTGGGCACCTGGCTGGGGGTGTGCAGGGGGCTGCCGAGCAGGTGACCGGGGGGCTCGACCTCAGGTTGGGCGGTGAAGCTCCCGTAGGCCGCCGCGGTCTCCTCCTCCTCCTCCTCCTCCTCCCCCTGGCCCGGCGGAGGGTCCGGGGGCAGCTCGAGCAGCCCGTTCCCGCCATTCCTCAGGGCCGCCTCCAGCTCCCGGAGCTCCCGTCCGAAGCCCTCCAGCCCTCCGGCCCCCGGGCCTCCACCGGCGAGCGGCAGCTCCTCCTCTAGCGCCCCCGGCCCCCGACACACCTTCTTGGCGGCCTCGGGGACCCCGTTGAGTTGAGGGGGCGGCGGCAGGTGGCTGGAGTCCCCCGCCTCGAGCGAGAGCGGCCCCCCAGCCCCGCCCAAGCCCCCCAGCTGCTGCTCCTCCTCCTCTTCCTCCTCCCGGCCCTCCCCCTGTCCCTCCCGCAGGCTCCGTTTCTTTGTCCGGGGGCCGGGGCTGCCGGAGCCGCAGGGGGCGGCGGGGGCCGGGGGGCCCGGGGGGGGGCCGCTCCCCGTCGTAGGGGGCGGACCAGGAGCGGCAGGCCCGCACGCAGCGGTCCACGCCGAGCCGCGCCTCCCGCAGGTATTCCAGGTAGTTCCCCTCCAGCTCGCCGGGCTCCTCGTTGAGCGCCCCCCCGCCCCCTCCCGCCCCGGGGCCCGGCCGGTGGCCCGGGCTGGGCCCGGGCGAGGCGGCCAGGCCCGGCGAGCGAGGGGCGGGGCCGGCGGGCTCGCCGGGGCCCAGGCTCTGCTGCCGCAGGAAGAGGGCAAGTCGGGACGGGGTGGAGGGGCGGGGCACCGTCACCGCAGACGACAAGTCCACGCCGGGGCTGTCCGGGCCTGGGGGAGGGACGGACCGCGGTTGAGGGCCGGGCCGGGCGGCCTAGGGGACAGGGAGGAGCCCCCACGCCCGCAGAGGGCCAGGTTGGCCCGCCCCGGGCTGCTCCCCCATCCCCGCCTCAGCCCCGTAGCCGCCCACCCGCCCCTTCTTCCGGCCTGGCTCTACCCTTTACCCGGCGGAGACGTGGAACCCCGGGCCGGGGGCCGGACGCGGAGAGCCCGTGCCACCCTTTCCGGGCGGGTGAGTCCGCCCGGATCCGAAGCGGCTGCTCCCAAGGGGCCTCGCCCACCCGGGCCCGGCCTCCTCACCTCGGGCCCGGCCGGCGTGCTCCTCGGGCCCCGGGGGCGGGGGGCTGGGGGGGCGGTGGCGACAGCAGCGGGGGATCAGGGACAGGAATTTGTCGGCCGCCCGGCCGTACAGGTCCACATCGCGCACGGCGCGTTTCTGACTCAGCATCACGTGGTTACAGGGGACCAGGTACCTGGAGACGCCGGGGGCGGGGGGGTCAGGAGCCAGCGGGGAGGGGCACTAGCTGAGGGGGTAGAGAGCGGGGAGAGGAGATGGGGGCGAGTGACACCGCCGGGGACGGACTGGCGGAGGTTCGGGGAGGGGGGCGGACCAGCTGTGGAGGGGGCCCCGGGAATCCGGCTCGATTCCCCAGGCGGAACGGAAGGGATGACCCTGCCCGAACCCCAGACCCGAGGGGGAGGTGGGGAGCCCGCTGGGCGGCCGGTGGGTGGAGTCACCCCGGGGGGGCCCCGGGGCTCAATCCCGGCCCCCCAACCTCCGGCGGCGTCCCCACCGGGTCCTCCCCGGCCCGTACCTGAGCACCAGCTGCAGCAGCACATCCTCGCAGTTGAGGTTGAGGAGCGTCCGGAAGAGGCTGAGGGAAACCATGCAGAGCTGTGACGGGGAGGGAGAGGAGAGGGCATCACATTCACAGCCACCTCGGACCACCCCCCGACCCCGATCGCCGGTCCAAGATCCTGCCCCGGGGCACGGCGGGGTGAGGGCTAGAGGGACGGGGAAGGGGCTGAAGATATGGAGGAGGGGGCGGGGACGATGAGGACGGGGTGCCGGGTGGGACGGGGGCCGCGGGCGCCCCGGGCAGACCGGGGCGGACGGGAAGCGTGCCCGAAGGTGGGCGCGGGAGTACCCGGGAGTTGCTGGCGATGCGGGCCACCAGGGTGTCCAGGATGGTGTGGGAGTCGTGCCGGTGCAGCAGCAGAAAGCGCAGGAACGTGCGTAGAAGGGCCGGCTCGGAGACGCTGCGCACGAACAGCTCCAGGTAGGCCGTGCTGGCGATCATCTCCTCCACTGAGCTCTGGGGCCGGGGCCGGGACGGAACGAGACGGGACGGGGAGGCCGTGAGAGTCCGCCGAGTCGGAGGGCGCGCGCGCGCCCGCGGGCCGGCCGTCCCAGAGCCCCACCCGCGCTCCCCGGGGCTCCGAGTCGAACGGCCGCCTGGCTCCCCCGACCCTCAAATTCAGGGGGGAAGGAGGGGACTAGGGGTCCTGCGGCGCTCCCGGCCAGAAGCGACCTGCACCGAACCTCAAGTGGCCGGGAGGTCCGGGGGCACTACCGGTCTCTGCGGGGGCATCTCCCGGGGAAGGCTGCACCGGTGCGAGTGGATTTCCTGCTACTTCCTATTTGGAAGAGGCCACTTCCTCCCGGGCAGCCCGTGGCCAGTACTGGGCCAGGCCGGACACTTCCAACCTACATAGGTTTTCAGCACGTCCAGACGCAGGCCGACGAGATACACAGATGCCTAGCCGGCGGGCAGACTCGCCTCCGAGAACCCGACCCTTGAAGCAGGGCGGGGGGGGAGTCACTCTGGAGGGGAGCGGGCCAGGCAGCGGGGACACTGCCAGCCCCTCACATAAGGCACAAGGTCTCCGGGTCCCATCCCCCTAGCCCCAACCCCACGATGCGGCTCACCCTCTGAAACACCCCATCCTTACCTTGTGCAGGGCGGGCCCCATGACGGGCACCAGGAAGCCGTTGTGGACGTAATCGACCAGCTGCCTTTGCACCAGGGGGTGTGCCACCTGGCCGGGTGGGGAGGGGGAGCGGGGAGGTCACAGGGAGTCCTGCTGGGTCCCTCTCTTCAGCGCTCAGTTCCCCAAGGCCACCCCCTCCAAGAGCTCCACTTCGCGAGATGCTCCCCACCCGATACTGAGCAGGATGTCTGGCACTAAGCCACGCTTAATTGACCGCATCACTCAGGAGCCCAGCGCCTTGACCCCCAGCCTCCCTTTCAGCTCCCCACGCCGCCCCCCCGGCCCCATCCTCGTCCCCGGCCCCACCTGGGTGACGGCGTTGCAGAACTCCAGGGAACTCATGAAGAGCGCGAGGGGGGACACGCCCAGCCAATCCTCCCGCCGCAGGAAGTGCCAATCATCTCCCCGCACCTCGATCTTGCGGGGCAGAGAGGAGTACAGGGCACTGAGCCCCGTGGCCAGCACCTGGGAGGGACAGGGAGGGAGGAAAGAGAGTCCAACACTGGTTCCTCATGGGGAGCGGAGACGGGGGAGGGGATCAGCCCCCGCTTCTCCAGTCTCAGCTCCCACCCGGGGCTCGAACCCCAGGCCCGAACCTCACCGGATGTGTGTGTGGTGTGGGGGGCGGGGGAGGAAGGGGCTGGGGATTGGGCGGAGGGGGGGAGGGGGTCGCTCTGTCCCTCAGAGCCCGCCCAGCGCCCGGAGACCTTGGCAGAGACCCCGTGGGGCCGGAAACAGGGATCGGGGGAGCGACCTCCGGCCTCCACCTTCCCCCGTCCGGTTCCATCCGGGAGGTGGGCAGCTGGTTGAGGGTGGGGAGGGGAGTCCTCAGGTAAGCAGACGGTGGACCCGGATCCTTTACCCTTACCCTCCGGGCCCACTCGGACAATCGACTCGCCGGAGTCTCTCCCGTGAGCCCTCGGGACTCGGGGCGTGGGGGTCAGGGGTCAGTAGGTCGACCCGGCCCAGGCCCCGGGACAAGATCAGGACAAGAAACAGAGCCCAGAAGCCGCTCGGACCCGGCTGGACCCGGGGCGGGTGAGTCGGCTGCCCGTCCCGCCCCCCGCCCCGGGGAGGCACTGACCGGGCAGAAGTAGGAATGGTCAGCGATGTAGCGGCCCACGGTGAGGTTGCCGGCGGAGAGGGCCATGAGCAGGAGCAGAGCGTCCCGGGCCTGCTGCCCTAGGGGTCCCTCGCGGTGGATGAAGGGGACGAGGCGGGAAAAGAGCAGGAGGCTGGGGGGGCCGTCGGGGGCGGGGCCGGGGCCCGGCTCCGGCGCTCCCTGCAGGAAGAGCTCCAGGAGGCCCGGCTCCCGGGCCACACACACGCACAGCTGGTTCAGCAGCAGCACCAGGTTGGCGTCCAGGGAAGGGGCGGGGGCCGGGGCGGGGGCGGCAGGGGAGGGGGCGGGGCCGCAGGCGGCCAGCAGGCGCAGCAGGGGCTCACGCACGGCCCGGTGATGGAGCAGCGGCTGGCGGGCCTGGCTGATGAGCATCTCGTAGAGCTTGAGCTGCTCCGCCCGCCGCTCCTCCGCCCCGTCCCACTGCAGCTGCCAGCGCAGGACGCGCTCCAGCACGTCCTCCCGCAGCGCGAAGTCCAGCAGGGGTCCCGGCGGGGGCGCCTCGGGGGCCGGCCGGTCCTCCGCCAGCAGGGTCAGCATCTGGTAGGTGTGGTTGCGCACGGCGCTGGCGTCGTCCGGGCCGCCGGGGGCCGGGCGGGGGCCCCGCTGCTCCAGGATCCGCAACACCTGACCGGGGCCGCCGGGCCGGACCGTGAGCCCGACCGGGGGCGCCCTCCTCCCGCCCTCACTGCCCAGGCCCGCGGGCCCCCGCCCCACCAGCAGTGCCGGGCCCGAGGGAGGGGCCCGGAGGGACTCACCTGGGCCCAGTGGTTCTTGAAAACCATGAGGCAGGTCTCGGGGTCAGCGGTGACGGGGGTCTGCAGGCTGGCGCCGCGGGGGGCACGGTGGCCGGCGCTGCGGGGGGCCAGCTTGCTGAGCCAACTCATCCTCTCCATGGGGACCAGCCCAAGGCTTGCTGGGGCCGGGAAGGGCAGGGGAAGGGCAGGGGGAGGGGAGGGAGGGCAGGGGAGAGGTGCGGAGAGTAGGGGAGGGCAGGGAAGAGCGAGGGGAGGCCGGGGAGAGAGGGGAAGGGTAGGGGAGGGCAGGGGAGAGGCGGGAAGAGTAGGGGAGGGCCAGGGGGGCGGGGAAGGGTCAGGGAGGGCGGGGAAGAGAGGGGGAGGGTGGGGGGGAGGGCGCAGTCACTTCAGGCCTAGGCGCACGTCACTCCAGGTAGCATCATCCACCAGCGAGAAGGCGCCGTCGGCCCGCCATGTCTGGGCACCGAGCTGGGGGCACAAGAGAACGCACCCGGAGGGAAGGTCTCTGAAGGGCCTTCCCACCCCCCAAGACTGCCCCCGGTCCGCCCCCGAGCCGCGCTCGGATCACCCTTGGCACCTGTGGCCACGCTCCCCGGTTCAGGCCCTTGTTGAGGCAGTGGGAGCCCCGAGGGAGCCCGGCGGGAGGCGGGACCGGCAGCTTCGCCAGCAGCCGCGGCGACGCAAAGGGGTCCCAGCCGGCCCTGCCCCAGCCCAGACGGCCCAGCACCGACCCCACGCTGAAATCCGGCCTCCAGTATCCGGTCTCCGTGGGACCCTGACCCAATACGTCGTGGGACAGTAGTGGCTGGGCTGTCATCGAGGCACAAGCTTCCCGAGGGGTAACGGGTGAGGAGGAGGGGGCACGCAAAATTGGGGGAGACCCCTCTCCCCCAGGATGGAGGCACAGTCCCGGGACTCCACTGGAAGACCGGATATGGGGTGAGGGTCCATGACAGAGTTGTTGGCTTCAATCCTGGGGATGGGATTCCCTCCTCCCCTCTAGCAACCACCAGGCCACGACTGGCCTAGGGTTCAGACCCCTCAGGACCACTCAGGGCTGGACTCCAGCCTACCCACCCCAGTGTACCTCTACCGGGCAAGTGGCCTGGCGAAGGAGATGGAAGATTTTCCCGGCTGAACTCCTTCCTGAGCCTCCTCAAGGACCCCTCCAGGCACGCTAATGACCGGTCTACACCCACTGGACCAAGTTTTCATTCATTCATTCAATAGTATTTATTGAGTGCTTACTATGTGCACAGCATTGTACTAAGTGCTTGGAATGTACAATCCGGCAAGACTTAGAGACCATCCCTGCCCAATGATGGGCTCACAGTCTAATCGGGGGCGACGGACAGCAGAGCAAAACAGAACAAAACAAAAACAAGACATCATCATCACAATAAATAGAATCAAGGGGATGGACACCTCATCACAAAATAAATAGGGTAATAAATAATATATACAAATGAGCACAGTGCTGAGGGGAGGGGAAGGGAGAGGGGGAGGAGCAGAGGGAAAGGGGGCTTAGCTGAGGGGGGGTGAAGGGGGAGGAGCAGAGGGTGGAGTGGGCTCTCTCCTCCAAGCCCCGGCAATCTGGCTTCTGGCCCCTCCACTCCATGACACTGTAGACCATCCCCTTCTCCTCCACACCTTATCTCACCTTGGCTTCACGGACTCCGTCCTCTCCCGGTTCTCCTCTTATCTTTCTGGCCGTTCACTCAGTCTCCTTCAAGGGCTCCTCCTCCCCCTCCCATCCTCTAACTGTAGGAGTTCCTCAAGGGTCAGTCCTCGGCCCACTTCTGTTCTCCATCTACACTCACTCCCTCGGTGAACTCATCTGCTCCCACGGCTTCAACTCTATGCAGATGACACACAGATCTACATCTCTGCCCCTGTCCTCTCCCCCTCCCTTCGGGCTCGTATCTCCTCCTGCCTCCAAGACGTCTCCACCTGGCTGTCTGCCCGCCACCTAAAACTCAACATGGCCAAAACTGAGCTCCTCATCTTCCTTCCCTAGCCCTGTCCTCTCCCTGACTTCCCTATCACCGTGGATGGTACGACCATCCTTCCCGTCTCCCAGGCCCGCAACCTCGGTGTCATCTTTGACTCGGCTCTCTCGTTCACTCCACACATCCGATCCGTCACCGAGACTGATGGTCTCACCTTAATAACATCGCCAAGATCCGCCCTCTCCTCTCCACCCAAACAGCTATCTTACTGGTACGGGCCCTCATAATATCCCGGCTGGATTACTGTGTCAGCCTGCTCTTTGATCTCCCTTCCTCCTGTCTCTCCCCGCTCCAGTCTATTCTTCCTTCCGCTGCCCGGCTCATCTTCCTGCAGAAACGCTCTGGGCATGTCACTCCCCTTCTTAAAAACCTCCAGTGGTTGCCTATCGACCTCCACATGAAACAAAAACTTCTCACTCTAGGCTTCGAGGCTCTCCATCACCTTGCCCCCTCCTACCTCTCCTCCCTTCTCTCTTTCTACCGCCCACCCCGCACGCTCCGCTCCTCTGCCGCCCACCTCCTCACCGTCCCCCGTCCTCGCCTTTCCCGCCGTCGACCCCCGGGCCACGTCCTCCCGCAGTCCCGGAATGCCCTCCCTCACCTCCACCAAACTCATTCTCTTTCCCTCTTCAAAGCCCTACTGAGAGCTCACCTCCTCCAAGAGGCCTTCCCAGACTGAGCTTCCCCTTTTCCCTCTGCTCTCTCTCTGCCCCCCTCTTCACCTGCCCTCAGCTAAGCCCCCTTCCCCCCCCTTCCCTCTGCTCCTCCCCCGCTCCCTTCCCCCCACCCCAGCACTGTGCTCATCCACTCATTTGTACGTATTATTACCCTATTTATTTTATTAATGAGATGTACATCCCCTTGATTCTATTGCTATTGTTTTTGTCTGTCTGTCTCCCCCATTAGACTGTAAGCCCATCAATGGGCAGGGATTGTCTCTGTTGCCGAATTGTACATTCCAAGCACTTAATACAGTGCTCTGCATATAGTAAGCGCTTAATAAATACATAAATGAATAATAAATAAATGAATGAATGGAAACTGCCCTCTCTAAGGTCTCCAGTGACCTCCTTCTTGCCAAATAATAATAATAATGTTGGTATTTGTTAAGCGCTTACTATGTGCTGAGCACTGTTCTAAGCGCTGGGGTAGACATAGGGGAATCAGGTTGTCCCACGTGGGGCTCACAGTCTTAATCCCCATTTTACAGATGAGGGAACTGAGGCACAGAGAAGTTAAGTGACTTGCCCACGGTCACACAGCCGACAAGTGGCAGAGCTGGGATTCGAACTCATGAGCCCTGACTCCAAAGCCCATGTTCTTTCCACTGAGCCACGCTGCTTCTCCAATGGCCTCTACTCCATCCTAATCCTCCTCGACCTCTCGGCTGCCTCTGACACCGTGGACCACTCCCTTGTCCCGGAGACACTATCCAACCTTGGCTTCGCTGACAATGTCCTCTCCTGGTTCTCCTACCTCTCAGTCTCTTTTGTGGGCTCCTTCTCTGCCTCCCACCCTCTAACTGTGGGAGTCCATCAGGGCTCAGTTTTGGGTCCCCTTCTATTCTCCATCTATACCCACTCCCTTGGGGAACGCATTCGCTCCCAAGGCTCCAAGTACTATCTCTACAGAGATGATTCCCAAATCCACTACCCCAGCCACAATCTCTCTCCTCCTCTACAGTCTCTCATTTCCTCCAGCCTTCAGAATCTCTCTAACCTGGATGCGTCGGTGAGGCTCATACTTATGTCCAAGGCAGAACTCGTTATTTTCCCACCCCAACCCCCCCTTCGACATTCCCCGTCACCGTAGACATCACCACCACCACCTTTCCTGTCTCGCGAGTCCGCAACCTTGTCCTTATCCTCAACTCATCTCTCATTCAACATGTACATTCAATCTGTCACCAAATCTTGTCCCGTCTACCTTCACAACATTTCCCGCCTTGACTTGCAACGGCCTCCTCACTGACCTCCTCACCTCCAGCCTCGCCCTTCTCTAGTCCATATTTCATTCTGCTGCCTCCCACCCTCGCCTTCACCTTCATACTTCACCTCGCTTCTCTCCTATTGTTCATTCATTCATGTAATCGTATCTAGCGAGTGCTTACTGTGTGCAGAGCACTGTACTAAGCGCTTGGAAAGTACAATTCAGCAATAAAGAGTGACAATCCCTTCCCACAATGGGCTACAACCCAACAGTCTACACTTCGGTCCTCTAACCCCAAAGTACTCACCAAGGGAACTTTCATCTCGTCTCTGTCGCCGTCGAACCCTCTCTCAAGCCTGTAACTCCCTCCCGCTTCACATTGTTAAGCGCTTACTATGTGCAAAGCACCGTTCTAAGCGTTGGGGGGGATACAGGGTAATCAGATTGTCCCACATGGGATGCCCAGTTTAAATCCCCATTTTACAGATGAGGTAACTGAGGGACAGAGAAGTTAAGTGACTTGCCCAAAGTCACACAGCTGGCAAGAGGCAGAGCCGGGATTAGAACCCATGACCTCTGACTCCCAAGCCCGGGCTCTTTCCAATGAGTACGCTGCTTTACATCCAACAGACCACCGCTGCCTCCCTCTTCAAAGCCCTCCTACAATCACACCTCCTCCAGAAAGCCTTCCCTGACCACCCCCTCACCTCCCCACCCTACTCCCCATCTCCCCTACTACTCCAAAGAGCCCGGGCTTGGGGGTCAGAGGTCGTGGGTTCTAATCCCGCCTCCGCCACTCGTCTGCGGTGTGACCTTGGGCAAGCCCCTTCACTTCTCAGTGCCTCAGTTACCTCATCTGGAAAATGGGAATTAAGACTGTTAGCCCCATGTGGGACAACCTGATTACCTTATACTGCCATTACTGATTACTGGTAATTACTGATTTCCCAGCACTTAGAACAGTGCTTGGCACACAGTAAGTGCTTAACATCATTATTATTATTATTATTTCTTCGGTGTCGTCTAAACACTTGGGTTTGAATCTCTTAAGCGTTTTGATAGCAGCGTGGCTCAGCGGCAAGAGCCCGGGCTTGGGAGTCAGAGTTCATGGGTTCGAATCCCGGCTCTGCCACTCGTCAGCTGTGTGACTGTGGGCATGCCCCTTAACTTTTCTGTGCCTCAGTTCCCTCATCTGTAAAATGGGGATAAACTGTGAGCCTCACGTGGGACAACCTGATTACCCTGTATCAACCCCAGTGCTTAGAATAGTGCTCTGCATATAGTAAGCGCTTCACAAATACCAACATTATTATAATCACCCCACTCCCAGCCCCTGAGAATTTATGTACATTTCCTTCCACTCTGCCACTAATCCTCTCTGTAATGTTAATGCCTGTCTTTCCCTCCTAGACCATAAACGACTTGAGGGCAGAATCTGGGTCTCAAGTGCTGGATACAGTGCTCTGCAAACAGTAAGGGCTCAATAAATACTAGTGATTGACTGACTGACGTCCGACCAAGCCTCTGTGCCTCCATCCCTTGAGGGAGGGGCCCTTCCTCAATCCGGCGGCGGGGGCCAAGCTGCATCCGGGCCCAACGTCCGTCGGCGCTCAGAGCAGGATGTCCCCTTCTGAGGGGGCATTTCCTCCTGCCCAGGCTGGGCGAGGGTGAGCCACGAGCCTCCCCCTGCCCCGCCCCACCCTTGCCATGGGGTGGACAGCACTGGGGGCTCAGGCTGCAGGGGGCTGGATCTGGAGGGCCAGCTTTTTGGACGCCCCGCCAGGGAAGGAGACGCTCGACGGACTGGGCCCGAACCCAAGGGTGCTCCGGGCTCTCGGAAGCGGGCTCTCGGAGCGGGACCCGGGCGACCAAAGGAGCAAGGAAGGAATGTATTCTGGGGATTGGACTTGGGCAAATTCTGCCCAGCTTGGCGCATCATGGGGAAAACGAACCCTAATAATAACTTTGGTATTTAAGCGCTTACTATGTGCAGAGCACTGTTCTAAGTGCTGGGGTAGATACAGGGTAATCAGGTTGTCCCACGTGAGGTTCACAGTTAATCCCCATTTGACAGATGAGGTAACAGGCACAGAGAAGTTAAGTGACTTGCCCACAGTCACACAGCTGACAAGGGGCAGAGCTGGGATTCGAACTCATGACCTCTGACTCCCAAGCCCATGCTCTTTCCACTGAGCCACGCTGCCCTCCCCCAGCCCCGGGGTCCCGCCGGCCTCAGGGACTTGGCCCTTGTTTTGGAAACACTCTCCCTCCGGCCCCAACCCAGACCACCCTGTCCAGTCCCGTACCGGGCCCCTCAGAGAGCCCCTCTTCGGGGACTGGTCCGAGCAGTTCAGGAGCCCCCCCTCCAGAGCTATTCATTCATTCGACAGTATTTATTGAGCGCTTACTATGTGCAGAGCACTGTACCAAGCAGTTGGGATGGTCAATTCGGCCACAGATAGAGACGATCTCTGCCCAAAGATGGGCTCACAGTCTAATCGGGGGAGACAGACGGACAGAAACAAGGCAACATAATCAGGATAAATAGAATCCAGGGGATGGACACCACGTTGACAAAATAAGTAGGGTAATAAATAATATATACAAATGAGCACAGTGCTGAGGGGAGGGGAAGGGAGAGGAGCAGAGGGAAAGGGGGCTTAGCTGAGGGGAGGTGAAGGGGGGAAGGGGCGAAGGGGTTAGTCAGGAGCCCCCCTCCAGGGTCAGCCCCCTAACCGCTCCCGGCTCTTGCCGACTTCCAACCCCCAAGGAAGGCTGATCGACCCCCCAGAGCCCTCGATGGATAAACGGGCCATGCCCGCTCTCGACCTGCCACCCGCCACAGGTAGAAAGAGAAACGGGAAGGGCAAAGCGCTTCCGAGATCCAGATGGAGTCCCGAGACCCAGACGGGCTCCTCTCCTTCGTCCCAATGACCTCCCTGTCTGCTCAGGGTCCCCCGGGCCACTGACCCCAGACACAGACCCAGCGTGGCTTAGTGGAAGGAGAACGGGTTTGGGAGGACATGGGTTCTAATCCCGACTCCGCCACTTGTCTGCTGTGTGACCTGGGGCAAGCCGCTTAACTTTTCTGTTCCTCGGTTAACTCACCTGTAAAATGGGGATTAAAGCTGTGAGCCCCCCGGGGGACAACCTGATTACCTCACACCTACCCCGGCACTTAGAACAGTGCTCGGCACATAGTAAGGGCTTAACAAATACCATAATTATTATTATAATTATCCCGGCTACCAAACCCCGCCTCCACTTCCTTCCCTGCCGGACCCAGTTGCCCTCAGTCCTGGGGGAGGGAGGGGGTCACAGGCACATTATAGGGGAGGCAGCCTGCCGCCCTACCCCCTGCCAGAGTAGCCACAGAGGATAATGATAACGATGGCATTCGTTGAGCGCTTACTACGTGCAAAGCACTGTTCAAAGCACTAGAGAGGATATAAGGTGATCAGGTTGTCCCACGAGGGGCTCATAGTCTTCATCCCCATTTTCCAGATGAGGTAACTGAGGCCCAGAGAAGTGAAGTGACTTGCCCAAAGTCACACAGCTAAGTGGCGGAGCTGGGATTTGAACCCATGACCTCTGACTCCCCAGCCCGGGCTCTTTCCACTGACCTCTGTCCAGCAAGCCCGGTTCCCCACAGAGAGGAAGGGAAAGCTGGATAACAATAATAATAATAATGTTGGTATTTGTTAAGCGCTTACTATGTGCCAAGCACTGTTCTAAGGGCTGGGGTAGATACAAGGGAATTAGGCTCTTCCACGTGGGGCTCACAGTCTTCATCCTCATTTTACAGTAACTGAGGCACAGCGTGGCTCAGTGGAAGGAGCCCGGATTTGGGAGACGGAGGTCATGGGTTCTAATCCCGACTCCACCACTTGTCAGCTGTGTGACTCTGGGCAAGTCACTTAACTTCTCTGGGCCTCAGTTACCTCATCTGTAAAATGGGGATTGAGACTGTGAGCCCCACGTGGGACAGGGACTGTGTCCAACCCGATCTGCTTGCATCCACCCCAGCGCTTAGTACAGTGCCTGGCACATAGTTAAGCGCTTAACAAATGCCATAATAATAAATAAGTCAAGTGTCTTGCCCACAGTCACCCAGCTGACAGGGGGTAGAGCCGGGATTAGAACCCACGACCTCTGCCTCCCAAGCCCGGGCTCTTGCCATTGAGCCACGCTGCTTCTCTAAGGTGTGAGCAGGGTGACCTGGACCGGGGGTCCGGCCGGCCAGCCCGGACCCTTCCCCACAGGGGCCACTCTGGCCTCCAGGGGAGCCCCGCCCGCTCCCCCTTCCTCTCCCTCCGCCCCCCCAAGTGGGCAGGGCATCAGGGGCTCGGGGGGGCCGGAGAAGGGGAGGGTGGGTGTGTGGAGAGGGAGCGGCTGAGCTTCACACGCCAACCTTTGCCCTGGAAATGGGGCGGAGGCAGCAGCGGGAAGCCCAAGGTCCTGGAGCCAAGCTCCCCCAACTCCAGGCCTCACGAGGCCCGGGGCCCCGACACCCCGAAGTGGTAAGGCCAGAGCTGCTCAAAGGTAGGGATCGGGTCACCCAACACTACTGTAGAGAGGCGGGGTGGCTCAGTGGAAAGAGCACAGGCTGGGGAGTCCGGAGGTCGTGGGTTCTAATCCCGGCTACGCCCCCCGTCAGCTGGGTGACTCTGGGCAAGACACTTGACTTCTCGGCGCTTCAGTTCCCTCATCTGTAAAAGGGGCATGAAGACTGTGAGCCCCACACGATCACCTTATATCTCCCCCGGCACTTAGAACAGTGCTTGGCACATAGTGAGCGCTTCACAAATTCATTCAATCGTATTTATTGAGCGCTTTCTGTGTGCAGAGCACTGTACGACACGCTTGACAAATATCATCATCATTATTATTACTCTCCCAAGCGCTCAGTACAGTGCGGTGCACACAGTAAGCACTCGGTAAACACCACCGATTCACACACTCCCACTGACTTCCCACTAGAGAAGCAGCGTGGCTCGGGGGAAAGAGCCCGGGCTTTGGAGTCAGAAGTCATGGGTTCGAAATTCGGCTCTGCCCCTTGGCAGCTGTGTGACTGTGAGCAAGTCACTTAACTTCTCTGTGCCTCAGTTACCTCATCTGTAAAATGGGGATTGAGACTGTGAGCCTCACGGAGGACAACCTGATTTCCCTGCACCTACCCCAGCGCTTAGAACAGTGCTCTGCACATAGTAAGCGCTTAATACCTACATTATTATTTTCTTTGCCTACGGTGACTCAGGGCCCCATGAGTCCTCACACAGTGTATGTGTGTGTTTGTGGGGGAGACATCGGGGGTGTCGTCTGAGACGACACAGGGTCCCAGCCGCCCTTCCCGTTCTGGAGATCCTGGATCTCGGCTCTTCCTCCGGGAGTCTCCTGGGCCACCGGGTCAGTCAACGTCCCCAGGAGCGCCGGCAGCCGCCGCCGATCATCCCGGCAAGCAGAGCCTCACGGCCAGGTCTTTCCTCACGCCAAACCGGGAAGTCTCTCGGGCGCCCGTCCCTCCGCCTCACCTCCCCTGGACGCCCCACGCTCTGTCCTCTCCCGCCTGGCTACCGGGTCCCGGGCGGGGGACTCCGTCAGGGCCACGGCGGAGCCCGACCCGGCCCAATTCAGCTTCGAGCAAGCCCGATCCGGCTCCCGTCCCCCTCCACCGCCAAGAACTCCACCCACCCACCCCCGGCCAACAGGCACTGCCCTCGCCCTGGCACCCGGATCTCACCTAGAGGCCTCAGCAGCTTAATAAGCGGTCACCCCCGCCCCCAGCCCGGGCAATGGGCAGTGGGGACAGCTGGCGGTGGAGGAGGCTGCCGGACATCAAGCAAACCACGACCGATAAGCAGAGACGGAGGGCAGTTGACAGCAGCAACTGTTTGCCCGGTGAACTGAGACAATATTGGCAAGTCCTGGTCTGCCTGCTCCACCCCCACTCCTCCTCCACCCCTCTCCCCTCAAATGGGACAACGTACACACCCCACGGGGTCCGGAGAAGCCGCGGGGCCAGGGGAGAACCCGGGTCCGGGAGCCCAGAGACCGGCACTCTCGTCCCGGCTCCACCGCTCGCCTGCCGCGCGACCTTCTCCAAGTCACTTCACCGTGCCTCAGTTTCCTCACCTGCATAACGGGCGTTCGATACCTGTCCTCCCCCGCACTTTGACAGGGAGCCTCACGTGGGACGGGGATTCTGCCCGACCTGATAATCCTCTATCTACCCTGGTGCTTAGTACAGTGCTTGGCAGCTAGGAAGCGCTCGGCGAATATCACAATTATCATTATTGTTATTATTAAGACCACCTGAACCCCACCCCCCGTCAACCCTTGTCGTACACCCCACTCTGGCCTCCAGCCCCTCCAAGTCAGGAGGACATCATACCAAATCCTGCCCTTCCGGAAGAGTGCTTGGCACATAGTAAGCGCTTAACAGATACCATCACTATCCTACCTCATCCTACCGTCACCAGTGGGCCGGGACCATCTTTCCACCTGGCCCTGCCCACCAGATTTTAGCCTCTGATCACTCCCGCTAAAAATTCAGCCACGCCCATCCAGAACACGACCCCACCTCGGGGTGCCCTTAAAGGACGTGAGGAGTCCTAAACTCTTCTCTCCATGGGAAGGCCCATACCCTGCTGCCCCCACCACCTCCACCAAGTCGGAATGCTTCGCCCCAGCCCCAAAACTTCCAAGTCCCGGGCAACTCCAGGCTTGTACCCTCGCCATCCCGCCAAAGAGACGATCACTTTCCACTGCCCTGCGCCGCCTCATCCTGACGTCATTCGCCCGTTATTCTCCGCCACGTTTGGCAGACCGTTTCCTGATTATTCACCACAATCCTAAGAGCCTCCGACACATCCTAAAACTCACCACCCTCCCTCCCCTTGCCTCACACTAGCAATTTAGAGGACCCCCCCCCCGGCCCTCCCCTTGTATCCCCCAGAGAAGCAGTGTGGCATACTGGATAGAGTACAGGCCTGGGAGTCAGAAGGTTATGGGTTCTAATCCTGGCTGCGCCACGTGTCTGCTGTGTGACCTTGGGCAAGTCACTTCACTTCTCTGGGCCTCAGTTACCTCCTCTGAAAAATAGGGGTTGAAGCTATGAGCCCCACGTGGGACAGGGACTGTGTCTAACCTGATTTGCTTGTATCTGTCTCCACTATGCACACTTATAGCGAGTGCTGAATACCAAAATCATTATAATAATAATAATAACGCTGGTATTTGTTAAGCGTTTACTATGTGCCGAGCACTGTTCTAAACACTGGAGTAGATACAAGGTAATCAAGTTGTCCCACGTGAGGCTCACAGTCTTAATCCCCATTTTCCAGATGAGGGAACTGAGGCACAGAGAAGTGAAGTGACTTGCCCACAGTCACGCAGCTGACGAGTGGCAGAGCTGGGATTCAAACCCATGACCTCTGACGCCCAAGCCCGGGCTCTTTCCACTGAGCCACGCTGCTTCCCTTAATATTACTATACATTACTTATTATATATTATAATATATTAATATTATTATTATTATTACTTCACATCCTGTCCTCTCCATCCTTCATCCTAAAACATTCCCAACACTCTGTTTTTCCATCCCTCAACCCGGGACACATTCTACACCCTGCCCCATCACCCATATCAGAACATATTCTGTGTCCTGGCTTCCTCTATATTCTCCAAGGACATTACATAATCTGACCACCTCTGCAGGACACCATAAATCCTCTGCCCCACCAATTCCCTCCCCAGGATATTAATAAACTCCCTGTATTCTCATCGCTCCTACCGAGATGTTGTAATAATCACATCATTTATTAAGGGCTCACTTTTTGGATCAAGCACTGTACTAAGCGCTGGGGACAGACGCGAGCTAGACGGATGAGACACAGACCCTGCCCTCCCACCTCCCCATGAAGCTCACAGACCAGGAGATATGGAGAGCAAGCTCCTACCCCCATTTTACAGCTCGGGAAACTGAGACTCAGAGAGGTTGTGACTTGCCCAAAGTCACCCGGCAGGCAAGCGGCCGAGCCGGGGTGAGAACCGGAGATCTCCTGATTCCCAGGCCCATGTTCTTTTCCACAAGGCCTCATTGCCTTAGCAATCAATCAAATTTACTGAAAGTTTACTATGTGCACAGCACTGTGCTAAATGCTTGGGAGCGTACAACAAAATGAGCAGACACTTTCCCTGCCCGTAACGAGATTACTACTGTGTCTATATCTATGATTCCATTTACCTATTTTGATGGTTTTGATGCCTATTTGTTTCGTTTTGCCGTCTGTCTCCCCCTTTTAGACTGTAAGCCCGTCATTGGGCAGGGACTGTCTCTATCTGCTGCCGAATTGTACATTGCAAGCGCTTAGTACAGTGCTCTGCACACAGCAAGCGCTCAATAAATACTATTGAATGAATAAATGAATACTACCACTTACCGACTGTATGATCCCTTGCCCTCCTCTTACCCCTGGGTATCATATAGATTATGAACTAGGAAACATGGCCAAGTAGAGCGAGCCCAAGCCCGGAACCCAAGGGACCTGGGTTCTAATCCTACTTAGTCTGCCAATTCCCTGCTGGAAGATCTGGGACATGTGTCACTTCTCTGAGCCTCGGTTGCTCAACTCTAAAATGGGAATTAAAAATCTGTTCTCCCGCCTGCTTTGGCTGGGAGCCCCATGAGAGACGGGCAGGGTCTGACCTGATTATCTTAGCCCAACTCCAATGTTTATAGAACAGTTCTTGCTAAATCGTATGCGCTCAACAAATCCCACAATATTACGTGTACCCTCGTACCACTCGGGGGCCAAAGTCTGCCCCCTTGCCTCCTGGGGTGGCTTGTCCTCCAGGTCAAAGAGGACACCGCATCTGTGAACCTGAGTGGATAGAACACAAGCCTGAGAGTTAGAAAGTTACGGGTTCTAATCCTGGCTCTGCCGCTTTGCTGTGTGACCTTGGGTAAGTCACTTTGCTTCTCCAGTTACCTCAGTTACCTCAGCTGTAAAATGGGGATCGAGACTGTGAGCCCCACATGGGACAGGGACTGTGTCCAACTCGTGTGCATCCACCCCAGTGCTCAGTACAGTGCCTGGCACATAGTAGGCACTTAAATACCATAATTATTATTATTATGGGTGCCTCTGAGACCGAATCTCTTGCCCACTGTGCCCGGGACAATCCGCAGGGCCTCTTTCCTGGCCCCTTGCTAGTTGAGTGAGGCTCTGGTGATTAAGTGGGGAGAGGTAAGCCCTCCGGCCAGCAAGAAACTCGGACTTGGCTGGTGGTGGGGAGGGTCTGTGCTGAACCATCCACACTCCCTCAGACATTTCCCCCCATTCATCCAGCTGTCCATCATAGTGATGCGGGGAGAACTGAGGTCCCAGAACAGACTCTCTCAGAGACGTCTCTCAGATGGATTTAGTGCCTCAGTCGCCTCGTCTGGAAAATGGGGACAGAGACGGCGAGCCCCACGTGGGACAGGGACAGTGTCCAATCTGACTGTGCTTAATACAGGGCCCGGCACATAGTAAATGCTTAACAAATACCACTAGTATTGATGATGATGATTATGGGACAGGAGGGTCTTTTGCACTTTATCGGGAAAAGAAAGAAAATAACACAAAGAGCAGCAAAAGGGGAAACGCACACTTGCAGTTGTTCTCCGCACACCTGGACAGACCAGAGCTGGAAAACAGCAGGAACATCAGAGTAAAGGCAAGGGTCGACTGTTTCCGGGGGCAGCACAACATCCACTGACTTTCTCCTCTGGGCGGGGTGGAAAGCCTGACCCCAGTCCCTGGACCGAAGCATCCTCCTGCAACCCTCACCAGAGAAGCTGCGTGGCCTGGTGGAAAGAGCACGGGTCTGGGAATCAGAGGACCTGGGTTTGGTCACTCATTCAATCCTATTTACTGAGCGCTTACTGTGTGCAGAGCACTGTACTAAGTGCTTGGAAAGTACAATTCAGCAATAAGGAGAGACAATTACTGCCCACACCGGACTTACAGTCTAGAAACAGTTGCCCCATCTCTAGAAAACGGGGATTAAAACTGGGAGCCCCGTGTGGGACAGGGACTGCGTCCAACCTGATTACCCTGGATCTACTCCAGCATTTAGTACACTGGCTGGCACATAAAAAGGGTTGAACATATACCATTAAAAAAAAACCCATGTAACTAAACACTCTCTCCCCACCCCATATGCCATGTCCCTTCGTCACCCTCACTGACCAATTATTTAAACACTGTCTCCTTGCCACTCTCTCCAGGATACTACATACTTCATATCATATTTACTGAGCGCTTACTGTGTGCAGAGCACTGTACTAAGCGCTTGGAATGTACAATTCGGCAACAGATAGAGACAATCCATGCCTAACAATGGGCTCACCGTCTAAAAGGGGAAGATAGACAACAAACAGCCCTCCTCTCAGGTCATCTATACACACACTCATTACGACGTTACCTACTATATCACGGCCATCCTCACGTATCATTTATACGTACACCGTCCTCCCTTGATCACACTAAGATGTTCATTCCTTCATTCAATCATATTGATTCAGTGCTTACTCTGTGCACAGCACTATACAAGCACTTGGGAAAGTACAAGACCGCAATGAACGGTGACATTCCCTGCCACAATGAGCTCGGAGTCTACGGCGGGGGAGAGAGATATCAATACAAATAAATAAAATGACAGATCTGGGCGAGGGGGGAAGAGCAAAGAGAGCGAACGAGAGCGGGGGAGATGAGGAAAAGGGGGGCTTAGGCTGGGAAGGCCTCTTGGAGGAGGTGGGCCTTCAGTAAGGCTTTGAAGAGGAATTGTCGGATGCTTTGAAGAGGAATTGTCGGATCCGAGGAGGGAGGGCGTTCCGGGCCAGAGGTAGGATGTGGGCCCGGGGTCGGCGGGAGAGACAGGTGAGATGGAGGCCCAGCGAGGAGTTTAGCGGCGGCAGAGGAGCGGAGTGTGCGGGCTGGGCTGGAGGAGGAGAGAAGGGAGGTGAGGTAGGAGGAGGCAAGGGGATGGAGAGCTTTAAAGCCAACGGTGAGGAGTGTCTGATACGGAAGTCGATGGGCAACCGCCGGAGATTTGGGGGGGGGGGGGGGGGTGACATGTCCCGAGCGTTTTTGTAGAAAGACGATGTTGAAAGACGTTCAGTACATCCGGTGTCCCCCGTTACCCTCCGGCTTTACTCCACCCAGCCTGCAGTGGCTCCCATCTCTGCCCTTCTGCGCAATGGGAAACGATGTAGGTCCCACCCTTTCCTGGAAGTTCAATACAGCCGACTCCGAAATGTGATTTACAGAAGTCCCCTCACCCTGGAGACGGTAAACACGACCGGTCTCCCCCGCCTTCTGAGACGTTACCATCCTCACTGATATCTACTGAGCGTTTACCCTGTGCGGAGCACTGTCCTAAGCGCTTGGGAAAGTACGCTATAGCTTGAGCACCTTCCCCCGGAACGCTACGTGCACCCTGCCCTTCCTCTTTCTGGGCACGTTTTAAAGACCTGGCCTTTCCAACTTCCTCACCGGGAATTTCTACACATTCTCCGGCTCCCCTGGGCCGCTGCCAGGCCCCGAAACTCTAAGAGTCTCCACGGCGTAACTAACCCCCACCGCGTACTGAACGTTGCACGCACCATGACCCCGCCATCCAGCTCACCCAGGGGGGCCTTCTGTCTAGACCGTAAGCTCGCCGTGGGCAGGGAACGGATCTGCCAACTGGAAAGAGCACGGGCCCGGGAGTCGGAAGGTCCTGGATCCTAATCCCGGCTCCACCACTTGGCTGCTGAGTGACCCTGGACAAGTCACTTCACATCCCTGGGCCTCCGTTACCTCATCTGTAAAATGGGGATTAAAACTGTGAGCCCTATGAGAGATAGGGACCTAGGTCCAACCTGATTTGCTTGTAATATTAATAATGTTGGGATTTGTGAAGCGCTTACTATGGGCCAAGCACTGTTCTAAGCGCTGGGGTAGATACAAGGTCATCAGGTTGTCCCATGTTGGGCTCACAGTCTCAATCTCCATCTTCCAGATGAAGTAACGGAGGCTCAGAGAAGTGAAATGCCTTCAGTAGTGTTTATTGAGCGCTTACTATGTGCAGAGCACTGTACTGAGCGCTTGGAATGGACAAATCGGTAACAGAAAGAGACAGTCCCTGCCCTTTGAGGGGCTTACAGTCGGTCACATAGCCGATAAGCGGCAGCGCTGGGATTTGAACCCATGACCTCTGGCTCCTAAGCCCAGGCTCTTGCTACTAAGCCATGCTGCTTCTCAATCGCAGCGCTTAGTAGAGTGTGGAGCCCTTAGTAACCACTTAACAGACACTATATTATTATCGCAACTGACCCCACTGCAGCCCACTCCTCTCAACGTTGCACGCACCTTGAACCCACCACCCTGCTCACCGAGGGCCTTCTGCCTAGACTGTCATTCATTCAATCGCATTTATTGAGCGCTTACTGTGTGCAAAGCACTCTATTGAGCGCTTGGAAGAGTACAATATAACAACAGACATATCTCTGCCCACGACAACCTCCCGGTCTAGCTCGCTGTGGGCAGGGAACGGATCGGCCAACTCTGCTGCACTGTACTCTCCCAAGCGCTTAGTACAGTGATCTGCACATAATGAGCACTCAGTAGATAGCAATGATGGATTCTGCGCCCCCAGGGCTTCCAATGCCCAGCGTCCTCCTCCTGCCAGGTCCAGCACCCTCGCACCTGGCTGCTCACAGCCTCTGCAGGTCCTTAAATCCCCCAGGCCCTCTCCAGGATAATAATTTTAACGATGGTATTTATTAAGCGCTTACCATGGGCCAAGCACTGTTCTAAGCACTGGGGTGGATACAAGATAATCAAGTGGTCCTATGTGGGGCTCACAGTTGGCAAGTCACTTAACTTCTCTGTGCCTCAGTGACCTCATCTGTAAAATGGGGATTAACTGTGAGCTCCACGTGGGACAACCTGATGACCCTGTATTATCCCAGCGCTTAGAACAGTGCTCTGCACATAGTAAGCGCTTAAATACCAACGTTATTATCATTAAGCAGCGAAAAGCACTTTGGCTGAGTGAAAAGAGCCCGGGCTTGGGAGTCGAAGGACCTAGGTTCTAATCCCAGCTCTGCCACTTGTCTGCTGTGTGACCTTGGGCAAGCCACTTCACTTCTCTGTGCCTCAGTTACCTCAATTGTTAAAAGGGGGATTAAGACTGTGAGCTCTACGTAGGATAACCTGATGACCTTGTATCTACCCCGGGGTTTAGAACAGCGCTTGGCACATAGTAAGCCCTTAACAAATACCAACATTATTATCATTATTATTAAGCAGTGAAAAGCAGCGTGGCTTAGTGGAAAGAGCTCAGGCCTGGGACTCAGAGGAAGTGGGTTCTAATCACAGCTCCGCCACTTGTCAGCTGTGTGACCTGGGGCAAGCCACTTCACTTTCCTGGGCCTCAGTTACCTCAACTGTAAAATGGGCATTAAGACTGTCAGCCCCATGTGGGACAACCTGATTACCTTGGATCTCCCCCCCCCAGCGTTTGGACCAGTGCTTGGCACATAGTAAGCACTTAACCAATACCAACATTATTATTATTATTATTATTATTATTATTAAGCAACAAAAAGCAACGTGGCGTAGGAGAAAAAGCCCGGGCTTGGGAGTCAGAGGTCGTGGGTTCTAATCCCGGCTCCACCGCTTTGACTTTGGGCAAGCACTTCACTTTTTGTGTCTCAGTTCCCTCACCTGTAAAGTGGGGGAGAAACCTGTGAGCCCCAAGGGGGACCACCTGGTCCCCTTGTATCACTCCTGCACTTAGAACAGCACTCGGCACATAGGAAGTGCTTAACAAATATCACCAGTATTATTATTATTCTCTGTCCTCGGTGACCTCACCTGTAAAATGGGGATGAAGCCTGGGAGCCCCACGGGGGACAACCTGATGGCCTTGCATCTACCCCAGTGCTTGGAACAGTGCTTGGCACATAAGAAGCACTTAAGAAATACCACCATTATTATTATTCTCTGGGCCTCAGTGACCTCACCTGAAAAATGGGGATGAAGACCGGGAGCCCCAGAGGGGACAACATGATCACCTTGTATCCCCCCGGCGCTTGGCACATAGTAAGCACTTAACAAATACCACCATTATCATCATCATTTTCTGGGCCTCAGTGACCTAACCTGTAAAATGGGGGTGAAGCCTGGGAGCCCCACGGGGGGCAACCTGATCCCCTTATAGCCCCCAGCGCTTACAGCAGCACTTAGCACATAGGAAGGGCTTAGCAAATACCCCCAGTATTATTAGCATTATTCTCCGTGCCTCAGTGAGCTCAGCTGTAAAATGGGGGTGAAGCCTGGGAGCCCCACGGGGGACAGTCTGATCCCCTCGTAGCCCCCAGCGCTTAGAGCAGCACTTAGCACATAGGAAGGACTCAGCAAATTCCCCCAGTATTATAATCATTATTCTCCGTGCCTCAGTGAGCTCAGCTGTAAAATGGGGGTGAAGCCTGGGAGCCCCACCTGATCCCCTCGTAGCCCCCAGCGCTTAGAGCAGCACTTAGCACATAGGAAGGACTCAGCAAATACCCCCAGTATTATAATCACTATTCTCCGTGCCTCAGTGAGCTCAGCTGTAAAATGGGGGTGAAGCCTGGGAGCCCCGCCTGACCCCCCTTGTAGCCCCCAGCGCTTAGCAAATACCCCCAGTACTCTTCTTCTTCCTCTCCGTGCCTCAGTGAGCTCAGCTGTAAAATGGGGGTGAAGGCCGGGAGCCCCACGAGGGACACCCCGATGACCTTGCAGCCCCCCGAGCCGCTCCCCGCCCCCCCCCCCCCACTGGCGCTCGTAGCGGCGCTGGGCACGTAGTGAGCGCCCCCAGCCCCGCACATGGACGGCTGAGGAGCGAAGGGAGGGCGGGCCGGGGGGCGGGGGGCGAGGTGAGGCGGCCCGCCGTCCTTCCAGCCCCGGCCCGCCGCCCCGTCCGCTCTGCCGACCGCGGCCCTACCTTCCGCTTCGCCTCAGCCCTCAGCCCGCCGCCTCAGCCCGCCGCCATGGCCGCCTCCTCCTCCTCCTCCGCCTCCTCCTCCTCCTCCTCCGCGGGCGGCGCTGACGTCACCGCGCACGCCGCGCGCACGCCCTCCGGCCTTCCCATTGGGCAGGACGCGCGATCGCCCTGGCAACCGGCAGGACCGGGGGGGGGGGGGCGGGGAGGGGCCGGGGCCGGGAGGGGGAGGGGCCCGGAGGAGGCAGGAGGGGAGGGGACAGGAGGGGAGGGGACAGGAGGGGAGGGGACAGGAGAGGAGGGGGAGGAGGGGAGGGGAGGGGACAGGAGAGAAGGACAGGAGGGAAGGGGACAGGAGGGGAGGGGACAGGAGAGGAGGCGGAGGAGGGGAGGGGAGGGGGCAGGAGAGAAGGACAGGAGGAGGGGACAGGAGGGGAGGACAGGAGGAGGGGACAGGAGAGGAGGGGGGACAGGAGGGGAGGGGACAGGAGAGGAGGGGGGACAGGAGGGGAGGGGGCAGGAGAGAAGGACAGGAGGAGGGGACAGGAGGGGAGGGGGAAGACAGGAGAGAAGGACAGGAGGAGGGGACAGGAGGGGAGGGGGAAGACAGGAGGGGAGGGGACAGGAGAGAAGGACAGGAGGAGGGGACAGGAGGGGAGGGGGAAGACAGGAGGGGAGGGGACAGGAGAGGAGGGGGGGACAGGAGGGGAGGGGACAGGAGAGAAGGACAGGAGGAGGGGACAGGAGGGGAGGGGGAAGACAGGAGGGGAGGGGACAGGCCCGTCAATGGGCAGGGACTGTCTCTATCTCTTGCCGACTTGTCCATCCCAAGCGCTTAGTCCAGTGCTCTGCACATAGTAAGCGCTCAATAAATACTATTGAATGAATGAATGAGTGGGGGGGACAGGAGGGGAGTGGGCGGGGCCGGGAGGGACAGGAGGGGAGAGGGCGTGGCCAGGGGAGCGGTGGGCGGGGCCTGGGTGGAGAGTGGGCGGGGCCGTGGTGGGGGCGGGGCCGTGGTGGGGTGGGGGCCCCTCCCTCCCTCCCTCTGGCTCCGCCCCTTGCCTTTCCTGGGCCCCGTTTCATTCCTTCCTTCATTCCTTCATTCCTTCAATCCTATTTACTGAGCGCTTACTGTCCGCACACCACTGTACTAAGCGCTTGGAAAGTACAATTCGCCAACAGCTCCAGACAGTCATAATAATAACGATGGTGTTCGTTAAGCGCTGACTACGCGCACAGCACCGTGCTAAGCGCTGGGGCAGAGACGGGGTCAGCAGGCGGTCCCACGGGGGGCTCCCAGTCTTCACCCCCATTTTCCAGATGAGGTCACTGAGGCACAGAGAAGAATAATAACGTTGGCATTTATTAAGCGCTTATTATGTGCAGAGCACTGTTCTAAGCGCTGGGGGAGATACGGGGTCATCGGGTCGTCCCACGTGAGGCTCACAGTTAATCCCCCTTTTACAGATGGGGAAACTGAGGCACAGAGAAGTGAAGTGACTCGCCCACAGTCACACAGCTGACAAGCGGCGGAGCCGGGAGTCGAACCCGTGACCTCTGACTCCCTAGCCCGGGCTTTTTCCACTGAGCCACCTTCATTCGATCGTATTTATTGAGCACTTACTGTGTGAAGTGCACTGTACTAAGCACTTGGAAAGTACAATTCGGCAACAGATAGTGACAATAACAATAATAATAATAACAATGATGATGACGATGGTATTTGTCAGGTGCTTACTATATGCCAAGCACTCTTCTAAGCGCTGGGGGGGGGGGGGGGCAAAGCACCGTGGCTGAGTGAAAAGAGCCCAGGCTTGGGAGTCAGAAGTCGTGAGTTCTAATCCCGGCTCCACCACTCGTCAGCTGGGTGACTTTGGGCAAGTTGCTTCATTTCTCTGGGCTTCAGTTCCCTCATCTGTAAAATGGGGATGGAGACTGTGAGCCCCACGTGGGACCACCTTGTATCCCCCCAGCACTTAGAACGGTGCTTGGTACATAGTAAGCGCTTAACAAATACCAACATTATTATTATTATTATTACAAAGTCAACAGGTTGTCCCACGTGGGGCTCACAGTCTTCATCCCCATTTTTCAGACGAGGTAACTGAGGCCCAGAGAAGCAAAGTGACTTGCCCAAAGTCCCACAGCTGACAAGCGGCGGAGTCGGCATTTGAACCCATGACCTCTGTCTCCTAAATCCGGACTGTTTCCACTGAGCCACGTTCATTCGATCATATTTATTGAGTGCTTACTGTGTGCAGAGCACTATACTAAGCTCTTGGAAAGTACAATTCGGAAACAGATATAGACAAAAATAATAATAATGATGATGATGACGACGAAGGCATTTGTTAAGCACTTACTATGTGCCAAGCACTCTTCCAAGCACTGGGGTAGATACAGTGTAATCAGGTTTTCCCACGTGGGGCTCACAGTCTTCATCCCCATTTTACAGATGAGGTAACTGAGGCATAGAAAAGTTAAGTGGCTTGCCCAAGGTCACACAGCACACAAGCGGCGGAGCCGGGATTAGAACCCGGGTCCTCTGACTCCCAACCCCGGGCTCTTTCCACTAAGCCAAGCTGTTTCTTGGCTACCTTACCCAACAATGGGCTCACAGCCTAGAAGAGAAGCAGCGTGGCTCAGTGGAAAGAGCACGGGCTTTGGGGTCAGAGATCATGAGTTCAAATCCCGGCTCTGCCACTTGTCCGCTGTGTGACTGTGGGCAAGTCACTTAACTTCTCTGTGCCTCAGTTACCTCATCTGTAAAATGGGGATGAAGACTGTGAACCCCATGTGGGACAACCTGATTCCCCTATGTCTACCCCAGCGCTTAGAACAGTGCTCTGCACATAGTAAGCGCTTAACAAATACCAACATTATTATTAGACAGACAACAAAACAAAACTAAAAAAAATAGACAGCCATCAATACCATTCATTCATTAGTATTTATTGAGCGTTTACTATGTGCAGAGCACTGTACTAGGTGCTTGGAATGGACAATTCGGCAACAGATAAAGACAAGCCCTGCCCGATGATGGGCTCACAGTCCAAACTTTATTTTTATTGAGCACTTACTGTGTGCAGAGCACTGTTCTAAGGGCTTGGGAAAGTACACACCCAGCTCTGCCGCTTGTCAGCTGTGTGACTGTGAGCAAGTCACTTCACTTCTCTGGGCCTCACTTCCCTCATCTGTAAAATGGGGATTAACTGTGAGCCTCACGTGGGACAACCTGATGACCCTGTATCACCCCCAGTGCTTAGAACAGTGCTCTGCACATAGTAAGCGCTTAACAAACACCAACATTATTATTACAATTCAGCAACAGAGAGAGCCAATCCCCGACCACAACGGGCTCACGGTCTGCGTGCAGAGCACTGTACTAAGCGCTTGGAAAGTACAGTTCAGCAACAGAGACAAGCCCTGCCCACAACAGGCTCACAGTCTAGAAGGGGAGAGACAGACATCAAAACAAGTAAACAGGCATCAATATAAATAAATCAAATTAGAGATATATACACATCATTAATAGAAATAAATGGAATTATAATTATGTCCATATATACGCTTCTAATAATAATTATAATTCATTCAATTTAATCGTATTCATTGAGTGCTTACTATGTGCAGAGCACTGTATAGTACACAGTACTGTACATGACATTTGAGTTTTTCAGTGTATAGTCATTCATTCGCTCAATTGTTTCTATTGAGCGCTTACTATGTGCAGAGCACTGTACTGAGCGCTTAGAATGTACAAATCGGTAACAGATAGAGACAGTCCCTGCCCTTTGACGGGCTTACAGTCTAATTCATACCGTACGTGAATGAATGAACAACAGCGTTTGCTAAGCACTTACTATGTGCCAGGCACTGTCCTAAACGCTGGGGCAGATACAAGCAAATTGAGTTAGAAACGGTCCCTGTCCCCAGGTGGGGCTCACAGTTTTAATCCCCATTTTACAGATGAGGTAACCGAGGCCCAGAGAAGCAAAGTGACTTGCCTGAGGTCACACAGCAGACAAGTGGCAGAGGCAGGATTAGAACCCATGACATGCTGACTCTCAGGCCCCTGATCTATCCACTACGCTATGATGCTTCTCGGTTTGTTCTGTGGCACTTGTTAAGCACTCGCTATGTGTCAACCACTGTTCTGTGCCCAATCATTCATGCATCCAATCGTATTTATTGAGCGCTTATTGTGTTCAGAGCACTGTACTAAACGCGCGGGAGAATACAGTGTAATAATAATGTTGGTATTTAAGCGCTTACTATGTGCAGAGCACTGTTCCAAGCGCTGGGGGAGATACAGGGTGATCAGGTTGTCCCAGGTGAGGCTCACAGTTAATCTCCATTTTACAGATGAGGTAACTGAGGCACAGAGTAGTTAAGTGACTTGCCCACAGTCACAGAGCTGACAAGTGGCAGAGCCGGGACACATTCCCTGCCCACTAGGGTAGGTACAAGTTAATTAGTTAGGACACGGTCCCTGTCCCGCATGGGGGCTCACAGTTTTAAGTAGGACGGGAACAGGTATTGAATCCCTATCTTATCGTTGAGGAAACTGAGGCACAGAGGAGTTACGTGTCTTGCCCATGGTCACATAGCAAGCAATTGGCAGAGCAGTTGGCAGAGCCGGGATTAGAACCCAGGTCCTCTGACTCCCGGCCCGTGCTCTTTCCACTAGGCCCCGCTGCTTCTCTGTGGGTGGGTCTTGGGGCAGGGCTCGGACTTCAGTGTCCTCGATTCCCATTTCTTGTGCCTCAGTTTTCCCATTCGTCCAGGGATGAAAAGGGGGAGGAGCAGAAGCTGGAGGGATTCTGAGTGCAGGCGACGAGTCTACCCACTCTGTTGTATTGGGCTCTCCCAAGCGCTTAGTACAGTGATATGCACACAGTAAGAACTCAATAAATACCACTGATCGATTGATTGAGGAGCTGGAGAGGTTTGGAGGGGAGGGGAGGGTATTATGTGGGACAGTGGCTTTGAGAAGTGTCTAAAATGATAGAGAAGCAGCGTAGCTCAGTGGAAAGAGCCCGGGCTGGGGAGTCAGAGGTCACGGGTTCTAATCCCGACTCTGCTACTCGTCAGCTGTGTGAGTTTGGGCAAGTCACTTCACTTCTCTGTGCCTCAGTTCTCTCCTCTGTCAAATGGGGATTAAGATTGTGAGCCCCAAGTGGGACAACCTGATCACTTTGTATCCCTCCCCAGCGTTTAGAACAGCGCGTGACAGTAAGCGCTTAACAGATGTCATTATTATAGGTTCTAATCCCGGCTCCAGCTCCGCCACCTGTCAGCTGTGTGACTTTGGGCAAGTCATTTCACTTCCCTGTGCCTCAGTTCCCTCGTCTGTCAAATGGGGATTAAGACTGTGAGCCCCACGTAATAATAATAATAATAATGTTGGTATTTGTTAAGCGCTTACTATGTGCCGAGCACTGTTCTAAGCGCTGGGGTAGACATAGGGGAATCAGGTTGTCCCATGTGGGGCTCACAGTCTTAATCCCCATTTTACAGATGAGGGAACTGAGGCACAGAGAAGTTAAGTGACTCGCCCACAGTCACACAGCCGACAAGTGGCAGAGCTGGGATTCGAACTCATGAGCCCTGACTCCAAAGCCCATGCTCTTTCTACTGAGCCAGGCTGCTTCTCTGAGACAACCTGATCACTTTGTATCCCCCCCCAGCGTTTAGAACAATGTGTGGCACATAGTAAGCGCTTAACAGACGTCGTTATTATTATTATTATAGGTTCTAATCCCGGCTCCAGCTCCGCCACCTGTCAGCTGTGTGACTTTGGGCAAGTCACTTCACTTCTCTGTGCCTCAGTTCCCTCCTCTGTCAAATGGTGATTAAGACTGTGAACCCCATGTGGGACAACCTGATCCCCCCCAGCTCTTAGAACAGTGCTTGGCATATAGTAGGTGCTTAACAAATACCATCATTATTATTATTATGGGTTCTAATCCCGGCTCCAGCTCCGCCACCTGTCAGCTGTGTGACTTTGGGCAAGTCACTTCACTTCTCTGTGCCTCCGGTTCCCTCCTCTGTCAAATGGCGATGAAGACTGTGAGCCCCACGTGGGACAACCTGATGACCTGGTATCCTCCCCAGCGCTTAGAACAGTGTTCTGCACATAGTAAACGCTTAACAAATACCATCATCATCATCATTATTATTATATGCATTATTCATTCATTCAATAGTATTTATTGAGCGCTTCCTACGTGCAGAGCACTGTACTAAGCGCTTGGAATGGACAAATATGGAGTACGAGTAGAATGCCAACGTTCAGCCTGTCAGCTACTTATTTTTCCTTCCAGAGCGGATCTGTCCCGGGCCCTCGACCGACACCCTTGTCCCCCCTGGGCCCAGCTCGGCTTATTAGCGGCGTTTAGCTGGGCAGGTGTCGGGCTCGGGTGACGCCGGGGAGGGCCGGGGGAGGGAAGCGAGAGGAAGGAACGGTAGGAGGGAGGGGGGTCCCAAAGGGCCGGTTGCTAAGAGCCGCCCAGAGCTGGAAGGAGAGGAACGGCCTGGCCCCGCCATCCCAGCTCCCGCCCGCTCCCCGGATCCCCAGAACTATGAATCCCGGCGCCAAGGTCAAGACTGGACAGTCCAGCCAAGGGGCTGCGCCCCAGCGCACGTGAGACGAGGGGAGAGGAGGAGGGGAAGACCTGAGGAGGGAAAGAGGGAAGGGGTGGGGGTGATCTGAGCAGGGATGGGGACAATGCTGTGGGGGGCCTGGATAATAATAATAATACTGGTATTGGTTAAGTGCTTACTATGTGCAGAGCACTATTCTAAGCGCTGGGGGAGATACGAGGTCATCAGGTCGTCCCACGTGAGGCTCACAGTTAATCCCCATTTTACAGATGAGGTAACTGAGGCACAGAGAAGTGAAGTGACTTGCCCACGGTCCCACAGCTGACAAGTGACAGAGCCCGGAGTCGAACCCATGACCTCTGACTCCGAAGCCCAGGCTCTTTCCACTGAGACATGCTGCTTCCCCTATAATAATAATGTTATTATAATATATAATTATATGAGGCACAGAGAAGTTAAGTGACTTGCCTACGGTAATAATAATAATGTTGGTATTTGTTAAGCGCTTACTATGTGCAGAGCGCTGGGGTAGATACAAGGTGATCAGGTTGTCCCACGTGAGGCTCACAGTCTTCATCCCCATTTGACAGATGAGGTCACCAAGGCCCAGAGAAGTGAAGTGACTTGCCCACAGTCACTCAGCTGACAAGGGGCAGAGTCGGGATTCGAAATCATGACCTCTTGACTCCCAAGCCCATGCTCTTTCCACTGAGCCACGCTGCTTCCCTCACACAGTTGACAAGCGGTGGAGCCGGGAGTAGAACCCAAGACCTCGGGACTCCCAAGCCTGGGCTCTTTCCACTGGATGGGGGAGCCTGGAGCCTAGGGGGCCGGGGGGGGGAGGCCAGAAGATGCAGACTGACGGTGGGCAGGGCTGAAGTTTACCAAACGACGGCAGGGCGAATAAGGATTTGTTGTTTCCCTAATCTCACTCTCTTATTATATTCTTCATCTTATTATTATTCTTATTAGACAAGCTGCATGGCTCAGTGGAAAGAGCCCGGGCTTGGGAGTCAGAGGTCATGGGTTCGAATCCCGACTCTGCCACTTGGCAGCTGTGTGACTGTGGGCAAGTCACTTCACTTCGCTGTGCCTCAGTTGCCTCATCTGTAAAAAAATGGGGATGAAGACTGTGAGCCTCACGTAGGACAACCTGATTACCCTGTATCTCCCCCAGCGCTTAGAACAGTGCCCTGCACCTAGTAAGTGCTTAACAAATACCAACATTATTATTATTCAGGAATAAGGGACAACCTTGGTTGCTTTTAAGGCAGGGTGACCTAGTGGAAAGACTCTTTCCAGAAAAAGGAGAACCTGTTTCTAGTCCCAGCTCTGCTTGAACTCGGACCAATCACTTCACCGCTCTGGGCCTCAGTTTACTTATCTGTAAAATTGGGACAAGGTACATGATCTCCCTAGTCAATGATCACCCTACCTTTTAGACTGGGAACCTCATTCAGGACAGGGGCCGTGTCCTATCTGCACATATTGTACCTACACCAGCGCTTAGCACAGTACTTTTCCATAGTAAGCACTTAATAAATGCCATCATTAGAAGTATTGAATGTGGGAGGTACAAAATCTAAAGAAGTGAACTCATCTACCCCCAACATGGCCTAGTGGAAAGAGCACAGGCCTGGGAGTCAGAAGACCTGGGTTCTCATCCTTGCCCTGCGTATTGCTTGTTATTCAAGTGCTTAGTACAGTGCTCTGCACATAGTAAGCGCTCAATAAGTACTATTTATTGCCATTGTTCTTGTCTGCCTGTCTCCCCCGATTAGACTGTAAGCCCGTCAAAGGGCAGGGACTGTCTCTATCTGTTGCCGATTTGTACATTCCAAGCGCTTAGTACAGTGCTCTGCACATAGTAAGAGCTCAATAAATACTATTGAATGAATGAATGAATGAATGAATGAATGTGACCTTGGACAAGTAACTTTACTTCTCTGAGCCACAGTTCCCCTGTTCTCCCTCCTACTTAGACTGTGAGCCCCATGCAGGACAGGGGCTGTGTCCAACCTTATTAGTTAGTATCTACCCAGGCCTTAGAACAGCGTTTGACACATAGTAAGTGCTTAACAAATACTATAAAAAAGCAGCGGGGGGACAGGATGTATACTTGGAATTGGTTCAGATGGGATTTGGTTAGATCCAAGAATGATAAATCCATCAATAGGACATTGAGTGGTTATATTGCGTGGATAGAGAAGCAGCCTGGCTTAGGGGAAGGAACCCCGGGCTTGGGAGGCAGAGGTCGTGGGTTCTAATCCCGGCTCTGCCGCTTGTCAGTTCTGTGATCTTGGGTAAGTCACTTCACTTCTCTGTGCCTATGTGGAGACTGTGAGTCCTACGTGGGACAACCTGATTATCTTTTATCTACCCCAGCGCTTAGAACAGTGCTAGGCACATAGTAAGCGATTAACAAATGCCACCATTATTATTATTATTATATTAGAAATCTAGAGGGGAAAGTTAAGAATGCTGGATGGCCCATCCCTAACCATGACAATGGTTGTCCAAGTGGGCAACTGACACATGGTTGCTCTAGGAGTCCAGGTGCCGGTAATGCAGTCCTGGATTAATAATACGGTAATAAGAATAATAACTGTGGTACTTGTTGAGCGCTTACTATATGCCAAGCACTGTACTAAGTAATGATAATAATGTTGGCATTTGTTAAGCACTTACTATGTGCAGAGCACTGTTCTAAGCAATGGGGGAGATACAGGGTAATCGGGTTGTCCCACATGAGGCTTGCAGTCTTAATCCCCATTTTACAGATGAGGTAACTGAGGGCCAGAGAAGTTAAGTGACTTGCCCACAATCACACAGCCGACAAGTGGCAGAGCCGGGATTTGAACCCATGATCTCTGACTCCCAAGTCCATGCTCTTTCCAATGAGCCACGCTGCTTCTCCAAGTACTGGGGTGGTTACGAGCAAATGGGACACAGTCCCTGTCCCACTTGGGGTTTACAGTCTCAATCCTCATTTGACAGATGAGGTTACTGAGGCCCAGAGAAGTGAAATGATTCACCCAAGGGTCACACAGCAGACAGGTGGGAGAACGGGGTTTAGAACCCATGACCTTCAGACTCTGAGACCCCTGCTCTATGCGCTACGCCATGCTGCTCCCAGGCCGCTTGATTTGAAGACTGAGGGGCAGAGCCATAATTACGTCACCTAGGATCTGACCCGCACGCTCCTCTCCTCTGCCGCCCCCTCCTCACCGTCCCCCGTTCTCACCTATCCATTCATTCAATAGTATTTATTGAGCGCTTACTATGTGCAGAGCACTGTACTAAGCGCTTGGGATGAACAAGTCGGCAACAGATAGAGACGGCCCCTGCCGTTTGACGGGCTTACGGTCTGATCGGGGGAGACGGACAGACGAGAACAATGGCGATAAATAGAGTCAAGGGGAAGAACGTCTCGTAAAAACAATGGCAACTAAATAGAATCGAGGCGATGTACAATTCATTAACAAAATAAATAGGGTAACGAAAATATACACAGTTGAGCGGACGAGTACGGTGCTGTGGGGATGGGGAGGGAGAGGAGGAGGAGCAGAGGGAAAAGGGGAAAAAGAGGGTTTAGCTGCGGAGAGGTAAAGGGGGGGTGGCAGAGGGAGTAGAGGGAGAAGAGGAGCTCAGTCTGGGAAGGCCTCTCGGAGGAGGTGAGTTTTAAGTAGAGTTTTGAAGAGGGAAAGAGAATCAGTTTGGCGGAGGTGAGGAGGGAGGGCGTTCCGGGACCGCAGGAGGATGTGACCCGGGGGTCGACGGCGGGATAGGCGAGACCGAGGGACGGCGAGGAAGTGGGCGGTGGAGGAGCGGAGCGTGCGGGGTGGGCGGTAGAAAGAGAGAAGGGAGGAGAGGTAGGAAGGGGCAAGGTGATGGAGAGCCTCGAAGCCTAGAGTGAGGAGTTTTTGTTTGGAGCGGAGGTCGATAAGCAACCACCGGAGTTGTTTAAGAAGGGGAGTGACATGCCCAGATCGTTTCTGCAGGACGATGAGCCGGGCAGCGGAGTGAAGAATAGACTGGAGCGGGGCGAGAGAGGAGGAAGGGAGGTCAGAGAGAAGGCTGACACAGTAATCCAGCCGGGATATTATGAGGGCCCGTACCAGTAAGATAGCCGTTTGGGTGGAGAGGAGAGGGCGGATCTTGGCGATGTTATAAAGGTGAGACCATCAGTCTCGGTGACGGATCGGATGTGTGGAGTGAACGAGAGAGACGAGTCAAGGATGACACCGAGATTGCGGGCCTGAGAGACGGGAAGGATGGTCGTGCCATCCACGGTGATAGAGAAGTCTGGGAGAGGACCGGGTTTGGGAGGCAAGATGAGGAGCTCAGTCTCGCTCATGTTGAGTTTTAGGTGGCAGGCCGACATCCAGGTGGAGACGTCCTGGAGGCAGGACGCCATCGACCCCTGGACCACGTCCTCCCGCGGTCCCGGAATGCCCTCCCTCCTCACCTCCGCCAAACTCACTCTCTTCCCCTCTTCAAAACCCTACTGAGAGCTCATCTCCTCCAAGAGGCCTTCCCAGACTGAGCTCCCCCTTTTCCCTCTGCTCCCTCTGCTCCCCCTCTACTCCTCCCTTCACCTCCCCTCAGCTAAGCCCTCTTTTCCCCCCTTTCCCTCTGCTCCTCCCCCTCTCCCTACCCCTCCTCTCAGCACTGTGCTCGTCCACTCAACTGTATATATTTTCATTACCCTATTTATTTTGTTAATGAGATGTACATCACCTTGATTCTATTTATTTGCTATTGTTTTAATGAGATGTTCATCCCCTTGATTTTATTTATTGCCATTGTTTTTGTCTGTCCGTCTCCCCCGATTAGACCGTAAGCCCGTCAGAGGGCAGGGACTGTCTCTATCTGTTACCTATTTGTACATTCCAAGCGCTTAGTACAGTGCTCTGCACATAGTAAGTGCTCAGTAAATACTATTGAATGAATGAATGAATGAATAGTGCCCATGGGGATGGAGGGAGGAGAGCACTGGGAGGTGCCAACCGGTGCCCAGACTGAAGTTAAGAGTGTGAATCGGGCCACTGCCCTTGGTCAGGATGTGGGCACTGGGCTGTTTGTTGGGTTGTTTTTTTTTTGGTGGGGGGGTGTTCTGTCCGGGAGTTTGGGGAGCAGGGGGCCTGACTCTACTTCTCCAATCCCGCATCTCCCAGGAGGAAGATCCTTGTGCTGGATCCATCTGGAGACCAGTACTACTGGTGGCTCAACATCATGGTCTTCCCGATCATGTACAACCTCATCATTCTCATCTGCAGGTGAGACTACAGGAGGTTTCCGCTAGGGCAGGGCGGAAGCCGGGTGGGGACAGAAATGGGGGCCGAGAGCGGGGGTTCCTTCAGAGTCATTCCTGTCCCAGCCCCGGGGAGGGAATACGAAGAGGCGCAGGGTTAAAGGGAGAGACGACGGGGAGACAGAAAGGGCAGAGGGCAAATCTGTGGAAAATCCCAAGGGGATATTTCCTCTCCCAGTCCCCAGGTCCCTGCCGCCCTGTCTCTTGCCCCGGTTTAGGGTTTAGGGGGTGGGGGAGGTGGATGGCACGGCTCCCTTTCCCCCTTCTCCCCCAGGGCCTGCTTCCCGGACCTGCAGCACCAATACCTGGTACTTTGGCTAGTGCTGGACTACACGTCTGACCTGCTCTATCTGCTGGACATCGGTGTGCGTTTCCACACAGGTCGGTGGCCTCAACCTGCGGGCCCACCTGCACGGTTTTGACCCTCAGACTACCCCGCCTCCCCCTCCTGCCCACAGTCCTCAGCCTCCAGTCCCTCTTAATGCCCCAAAGATGCATTTTCCCTCACCCCCACTCAACCCTCTAGACTGGAAGCTCGTGGGTAGGGAATGTGTCTGTTCACTGTTATATGTTTATGTTATAGGTTACAGAAGCAGCGTGGCTTAATGGAGAGAGCGCAGGCTCGGGAGTCAGAGGTCATGGGTTCTAATCTCGGCTCTGCCACTTATCACCTGTGTGACTTTGGGCAAGTCACTTCACTTCTCTCTGCCTCAGTCTGTCAAATGGGGGTAAAGACTGTGAACGCCAAGTGGGACAACCTGATTATCCTGTATCTACTCCAGCGCTTAGAAGAGTGCTTGGCACATAGTAAGCGCTTAACGAATGTCATCATTATTCATAATTAATATTATACATTATTATTATATTGTCCTCTCCCAAGCGCTTAGTACAGTGCTCTGCATACAGTAAGCACTCAATAAATTTGACTGACTGAGTGAATGAACATACATTCCAGTAATAATAATAATGGCTCAGTGCAAAAAGCCTGGGCTTGGGAGTCAGAGGTCATGAGTTCAAATCCCGGCTTTGACACTAGTCAGCTGTGTGACTGTGAGCAAGTCGCTTCACTTCTCTGTGCCTCAGTTCCCTCATCTGTAAAATGGGGATAAAGACTGTGAGCCTCACATGGGACAACCTGATTACCCTGTATCTCCCCCCAGTGCTTAGAACAGTGCCCTGTATAGTAAGTGCTTAACAAATACCAACATTATTATTATTATTACTATTATTTGTAAGCAGTTACTATGTGTCAGCCACTGTACTAAGCTCTGGGGTGGATACAAGCAAATTGGGTTGGGTACAGTCCCTGTTCCACGTGGGACTCACAGTTTCAGTCCCCATTTTACGGATGAGATAACCGAGGCCCAGAGAAGTGAAGTGACTTGTCCAAAGTCACACAGCAGACAAGTGGTAGAGCCGGGATTAGACATGACCTTGCGACTCCCAGGCCCGTGTTCTCTCCGCTGTGCCGTACTGCTTCCCAAGTTTCTCCACATCCTCTAACCTCCATCCCGTGCCCCCGCTCAGTCATCCCTGACCCGTCCTCCCCAACTCCTGGGCCCATAGGATTCCTGGATCAGGGCATCCTGGTCCTGGACCGGGGTCAGATCGCCCGGCGGTACGTCCGCACGGCCGGCTTCCTGTGGGACCTGCTGTCCGCGCTGCCCACCGACCTGGCCTACCTGCGGCTGGGCCCCCACACGCCAGCCCTCCGCACGAACCGCTTCCTGAGGGTCCCCCGGCTCTTCGAGGCGTTCGACCGGACGGAGACGCGCACCGCCCACCCCAACGCCTTCCGCATCGCCAAGCTCATGCTCTACATCTTCGTGGTCATCCACTGGAACAGCTGCCTCTACTTCGCGCTCTCCCGCTTCCTGGGCTTCGGCCGCGACGCCTGGGTCTACCCCGACCCCGCGCGGCCCGGCTTCGAGCGTCTGCGTCGCCAGTACCTGTACAGCTTCTACTTCTCCACGCTGATCCTGACCACCGTGGGCGACACCCCGCTGCCCGCCCGCGAGGAGGAGTACCTCTTCATGGTGGGCGACTTCCTGCTGGCCGTCATGGGCTTCGCCACCATCATGGGCAGCATGAGCTCGGTCATCTACAACATGAACACGGCCGATGCCGCTTTCTACCCCGACCACGCCCTTGTCAAGAAGTACATGAAGCTGCAGCACGTCAACCATAAGCTGGAGCGGCGAGTCATTGACTGGTAGGGGACCCGGGGAAGGGCGGGGGAAAGATGGAGATTGGAGGGTTAGGGGGCAAGGGGCACCGCCGTCTGGGCAGTGGAGGGTGAAGAGCTAGGTCAGAGTGACCGGTCACTGACTGTTGACATGAGACCAGGGTGGGGCCCGAGGGAGGCAGGGGCTTATTAGCTTCTGCTTTTAAATAACAATAATAAGAACAGTAATTGGGGTATTTGTCAATCGATCGAGCAATTGTATTTCTTGAATGCTTACTGTGGACAGAGCACAGTACTGAGCTAAGGGGTTGGGAGAGCACAGCAGAGTTGGTAGACATCTTCCCACAATGAGCAGACAGTCTAGAGGACAATTTAGAGGACATTTGTTAAGCACTTACCATATGCCAAACACTGTACTCGAGGGCTGGGGTAGGAAGGAGATAATCAGGTTGGATACGGTCTCTGTCCCATGTAGGAACAGTGTAAAGGAGGAAGAAGAGGTACTAAATACTGCATTTTGCAGATGAGGAAACTGAGGCGCAGAGAAGTTAAGTGACTTGCACCCACGGTTACACAACAGGCAAGAGGTGGAGCTGGAATTAGTACCCAGGTGGCCTGACTCCCAGGCCTGTGCACTTCCATTAGGCCATGCTGCTTAATTACTCAATCAGTGGTTTTTATTGAGTACTTACTGGATGTAGAGCACTGTATTAAGTGCTTGGGGGAGTACAATAAACGGAGTCGTTAGACACATTTCCTGCCCATAACGAGCTTACAATCTAGAGGGGAGACAGATATTCATTCATTCATTCAATAGTATTTATTGAGCGCTTACTATGTACAGAGCACTGTACTAAGCGCTTGGAATGTACAAATCGGTAACAGATACAGTTCCTACCCTTTGACAGGCTTACGGTCTAATCGGGGGAGATGGACAGATAAGAACAATGGCAATAAATAGAATCGAGGGGAAGAACATCTCATTAAAACAATAGCAAATAAATAGAATCAGGGTGATGTACATCTCATTAACAAAATAAATAGGGTAATGAAAATATATACAGTTGAGCAGACGAGTACAGTGCTGAGGGGAGGGGACGGGAGAAGGGGAGGAGCAGAGGGAATTGGGGGAGAAGAGGGTTTAGCTGCGGAGAGGTGGGGGGGTAGAGGGAGCAGAAGGAAAAGGGGAGCTCATTCTGGGAAGACCTCTTGGAGGAGGTGAGCTTTAAGTAGGGATTTGAAGAGGGGAAGAGAATTAGATTGGCGGAGGTGAGGAGGGAGGGTATTCCAGGACCGCGGGAGGACGTGGCCCAGGGGTCGACGGCGGGATAGGCGAGAACGGGGGATGGTGAGGAGGTGGGCGGCGGAGGAGCGGAGCGTGCGGAGTAGGCAGTTAATATAAGTAAATGAATTATGGACATGTACATAAGTGCTGTGAGGCTGAGGGTGGGGTGATATTCATATCAAGGGTCCAAAGGGCACAGATCCAGGTGCATAGACAATGCAGAAAGGAGAGGAAGTCGAGAAAAAGAAGGCTTACTCGGGGAAGGTCTCTCGGGGGAAATGTGACTTTCATAAGGCTTCGAAGATGGGGAGACTGGTGGTCTGGCATATATATACCGAAGGGGAGGGAGTTCCAAGCCAGAAGGAGGATGTGGGAAAAGAGTCGGCGGTGAGATAGATGAGATCGGGGCACAGTGAGCGAGCTGGTTCTAGAGGAGTGAAGTGTGCAGCCTGAGGAAATCAGTGAGGTTAGCTAGGAGCGGGAGAGCCAATTCAGCCGACGGTAAGGAGTTTCTGTTTGATGCGGAGGCGGAAGGGCAACCTCTGGAGGTTCTTGAAGAGTGGGGAGATATGGACTTAACAGTTCTTGAGAAAAAGGATCAGAAAGCCGGGGACCGGAGTGGGGAGAGACAAGAGGCAGGGGGGCCAGCGAGGAGGCAGAGGGGGTAGTCAAAGCGGGATAGGATAAGTGTTTGAATCAGCATGGCAGCGATTTGGATGGAGATGAAAGGAAGGAAACGATGTGATACCACACCCTGCCCCGAGTTGAGCAACCCAGCAGTGCGGAAGGGAGACTGTGAGCTCCTTGCGGGCAGGGAATGTTTAATGTTGTTTTGGACTTTCCCAAGCGCTTAGTACAGTGCTCTGCATACAGTAAGTGCTTAATAAATACGATTGAATGATTGAATGGAAATCCCACAGATCCTTCTTCCCTTAACCTGAAGGCTTCCCCTCCCCAACATGAAGGGGTTCAGCCGGGCAGACAGATTAGGGGGGCAGAGGGGGCGGTGTGGCTAATGATAGACTCAGAGTCGAGAACAGCAGTGGGCCTTATCAAAATAATGCACTCACAGTCTCTTTGCAGGCAGCACAAAAGATCCAGTAATTCACTCTTCTAACGTGAAAATATCAGATTTAAACTAAGACCCACTGATTGTGGAGGTTGCGGTATTTTAATCCGTCACTCAACAGTCTTCACTGTAGACCTTCTGGGTGCAAGAGTTCTGTAGCAGGAGGTTGGCAGAGAACAAATAGGCACTTTCCCAGTCGTCAAAAAGCTTAGGCTTCTTGTTCAGACCAGAGGGTGTGGACTGAGGATTTATTAAAGGCTCCCGGAATGAGGGCAAGGGTGCGGGTCGGGGATAGAAGTCAGGAACCCAGGGAAATTCTGCCAATTTCATACCTGATAAGGATCCTTTCCTGTGTCTTGACTGTGGGCAGGGAATGAGTCTGCCAACTCTGCCGTACTCTCCCAAATGCTTAGTACGGTGCTCTGCACATAGTGAGAGTTCAACAAGTATCATCAATCGATTGATTGATTGACAGGTCAGATTCCAGGAAGTCTGTTGGCTAAAATTCACTTCCTCCCAGAAGGTGCCCAAATCTCAAAACATCCTGGGATGTTTATCTTTTTTTCAAATGGTATTTCTTAAGCACTTACTTTGTGCCGAGCATTGTACTAAGCACAGGGAGAGGTACAAGAACATCAGGTTAGACACAGTTCCCGCCTCACAAGGGGCTCACATTCTAAGAAGGAGGGAGAACAGGCATTGAATTTCCAGTTTCCAGGTAACTGAGGCACTGAGGCCCAATTTCACACAGCAGATAATCTGGCAGAGTCAGGATTAGAACCCAGGTCCTCTGACTCCCAGCCCTGTACTCTTTCCACTAAGCAACACTGCCTCTAATCGGTGACTGGCCCATTCGGGCAGGAAGAAATTAATGAAATGAAAGTCTCTTGTGCAAGAACCTGGGTAGAGATGGCATCTTTCAGCTCTGTTGTACTTTCCTAAGTGCTAAATCCAGTATTTTGTGTACAGTAAGCACTCGGTCAATACCATCGATTGATTGATTGATTGACTGATGCTCCTGCTTTCCAGCTCGCTGCTGATCCGGGGCCAACAGTGAAAAGCAAAGTCACCCGTTTGTTGGGAAATGGGGAAATGAAAGAATGGGGAAAGAAGGGAGAGAAGCAGTGTGGTCTAATGGATAGTACATGGACCCGGGAGTCAGAAGAACCTTTCATTCATTCAGTTGAATTTATTGAGCATTTACTGTGTGCAGAGCATTGTACTAAGTGCTTGGGAGAGTACAATATAACAATAGACACGTCCCCAGCCCACACCGAGTTTACAGTCTTGAGGGGGGTACAGACATTAATATAAATAACTAAATTACAGATATGTAGCTAAGTGCTGTGGGGCTGGGAAGGGGGGATGAATAACAGGAGCAAGTCAGGGCAACGCAGAAAGGGGTAGGAGAAGAAAGGAGGGCTTAGTCAGGGAAAGCCTCTTGGAGGAGATGTGCCTTCAATAAAGCTTTGAAAGGGGGAGAAATCCTGGCTCTGCCACTTATGTGCTGTGTGACCTTGGGCAAATCACATCTCTTGGCCTCAGTTGCCCCATGTGTAAAATGGGGATTAAGACGTGAGCCCCATGTGGGACATGGACTGTGTCCATCCTGATTAGTTTGTATCTAACCCAGTGCTTGGTAGAGTGCCTGACACATAGTAAGCGCTTAAGAAATACCATTTTTTTAAAAAAAGGGAACTAAGTTACTGATTGATCGAGAACTAAGGAGTGCTTCTGGGGCGGCAGGGCAGGAACTAAGAACAACTGTCAGTAGAGTTTAAAGAAGGAAAGGAACAAAACAGTGAAGAGAAGAAGGGAGGACTTAGTTTAGGGGTGGGGAATAATAATAATAATTAAGGTACTTGTTAAGAGCTTACTATGTGCCAAGCACTGTTCTAAGCACTGGAGTAGATACAAGTTAATCAGGTCGCGCACAGTTCCTGTCCCACATGGCGCTCACACTCCTAATCCCCATTTTACAGAGGAAGTAACTGAGGCACAGAGAAGTTAAGTGACTTGCCCAAGGTCACATAGAAGGCAAGTGGCAGATACAGGAATGAAGTGAGCAAAACATTGGTTAACTGACTAGGATACATGGTAAATTCTTATCAAGGGCCAAGGGCTGTACTAAGCGCCGGAGTAGAAATACTCATGTTGGATACAGTCCTGTTTCACATGGGGATCACGGTCTAAATAGGAAGGAACAGTTTACTGTGGGCAGGGAATGCGCCTGTTATATTATCGAGTTGTACTCTCCCAAATGCTTAGTACAGTGCTCTGCACACAATAAGCGCTCAATAAATACAATTGATTGATCTCCATTTTACATATGAGAAAATTGAGGCAAAAATAATTTAAGTGACTTACCTAAGCTCACGCAGCAGACAAGTTGACTCGAATTCTCCCAGATGCTTAGTACAGTGCTCTGAACACAGTAAACACTCAATGAAGACCATTGATGATGAAGCGATAGACCGGGAATTAGAACCCAAGTCCTCTGACTCCCAGGCCCACATTCTTTCCACTAGAGCACTCAGTAAGAGTCCTTGATGAGCAGGTCTACCTAGATGGAGTAGAGAGCACAGGCCAGGGTTTAGGGACAGATCTATCAACCAAATAATCAATCAGTGGTATTTACTGAGTGTTTACTCTTTGCAGAGTAATGTAATAGAAGAGGCAACATGGCCTATTGAAAAAGGTATGGGTTTTTGGAGTCAGAGGACATAGGTTCTAATCCTGACTATTCCCCTTGCCTGTTCTGCAACCTTGGGTGGGTCACTTGACTCACTTGAACCTCAGTTTCCTCATCTGTAAAATGGGGATTCAATAGCTGCTCTCCCTCCTACTTAGACTGTGAGCCCCATGTGAGACTAGGACTGCGTCTGACCTGATTATCTTGTATCTTCTGCAGTTTTTAGAACAGTTTTTGACACATACTGTTTAACAAATACCTTACTGAAGCAGAAGCAGTCAGAGGATGTGGGTTCTAATTCTGGCTCCGCCACTTGTATGCTGTGTGACCTTGGGCAAGCCACTTAACTTCTCTGGGCCTCAGTTACCTCATCTGGAAAATGGGGATTAAGACTGTCAGCCCCACGTGGGACAACCTGATTACTTTGCATCTATCCAGCGCTTAGGACAGTGGCTGGCACGTATCAAGCACTTAACAAATACCAAAATGATTATTATTATTATTATAATGTACTAACACCTGGGGAAAGCACAGGGCAAAAGAGGGCACATATGATCCCTGTCTACGAGGAATTTACAGTCTCACGCATCACCTGGGCAATTACATCAGGACCCCTTAAACACCTTGATTTTTCTCACTATCCCTGTTGTGCTTATGTAATAATAATAATAAATATGGCATTTGTTAAGCGCTTACTACATGCCAAACACTTCCACCTGTAATCTATTCATTCATTCAATTCAATAGCATTTTTGGAGCACTTCTGTGTGCAGAGCACTGTTCTAAGCAATTAGAAAGTACAGTATGGCAATAAAGAGAGACAACCCTTGCCCACGACAGCCTCACAGTCTAGAATGGGGAGACGGACTTAAAAACAAGTAAACAGTCATATTTATAAATAAATATAATTATAGATATCTACATATATACATAAGTGCTGTGGGGCGAGGAAGGAGGGGAAGAGCAAAGGGAGTGAGTCGAGGTGATGCGGAAGGGAGAGGGAACTGAGGAAAAGAGGGCTTAGTCTGGGAAGGCCTCTTGGAGGAGGTGAGCCTTCTATAGGACTTTGAAGGGGGGGAGAGTGATTGGCGGATTTGAGGAGGGAGGGCGTTCCAGACCACAGGGAGGTCATGGGCCAGTGGTCAGCCAGCGGCAAGGCAGGTGAGATTGAGGCACAGTGAGAAGTTTACCACCAGAGGAGCAGAGTGTGTGGGCTGGGATATAGAAGGAGAGACGGGAGGTGAGGTAAGAAGAGGCAAGGTGATGGAGAGCTTTGAAGCCAATAGTGAGGAGTTTTTGTTTGATACGGAGGTTGATAGACAACCACTGGAGATTTTTAAGGAGAGGGGGTGATAGGCCCTGAACGTTTCTGCAGAAAGATAATCCGGGCAGCAGAGTGAGGTATGGACTGAAGTGGGGAGAGGCAGGAGATTGGGAGGTCAGAAAGGAGGCTGATGCAGTAATCCAGTCAGGATAGGATGAGAGACTTTACTAACGTGGTAGCCTTTTGGATGGAGAGGAAAGGGAGGATCTTGGCGGTGTGGTGAAGGTGAGACCAGCAGGTTTTGGTGATGGTTTGGATGTGTGGGGTGAATGAGAGAGTGGAGACAAGGATGACACCAAGGTTACGGGCTTGTGAGATGGGAAGGATGATTGTGCCGTCTACAGTGACGGGAAAGTTCGGGAGAGGGCAGGGTTTGGGCGGAAGATAAGGAGGTCTGTCTTGGACGTGTTGAGTTTTAGGTGGTGGGTGGACATCCAAGTAGAGATATCCTGAAGACAGGAGGAGATGCCAACCTGGAGGAAGGGACAGAGGAGATACAGATTTAGGTGTCATCCTCACAGCGATGATAGTTGAAGCCATGGGAGCGAATGAGTTCTCCAAGGGAGAGAGTATAGATTTAATGCCTGCCTCCCCCTGTAGACAGTAAGCTCCTTGTGGGCAGGCATCATGTCTACCTCTTTCATTTTCTTAAAAAATGGTCTTTGTTAAGCACTTACTATGTGCCAGGCACTGTACTAAGCTCTGGCGTAGATATTCAGGCTGGACACAGTCCGTGTCCCACATGGAGCTCACAGTCTTACTCCCCCTTCTACAGATGAAGAAAGTGAGGCACAGAAAAGTGAAGTGACTTGCCCAAGGTCACACAGCAGACAAGTGGCAGAGCCGGAATTAGAACTCAGGTCCTCCAACTCCCAGGCCCGTGCTCTTTCCACTAGACCATGCTGGTCCTATTGTATTGTACTCTCCCAAGCGCTTAGTATAATGCTCTGCACTTGTCACCTCTTCTGCAAAATGGGGACACAGGGGACTTAGGGATGTGTCCCAGTTGATTAGCTTGTCTCTACCCCGGCATTTAGTATAGTGGCCAGCACATAGTTAGCGCTTTACAAATACCATAAATAGAATCCAGCAAACAGTAAATACCATCGTTTGATGGATGACTTTATGTGAGGAGCTATGTTTAGGGAGCGAGGGAAGACCTAACTGATCCCTGGCAAGTGGATGTGTGTTGGGGCTCTCTGCAATCCAGGATTGGGGGGTGAGGGTTCTGCCGCTACACCCCTCGTCTGCCCCCTCAGGTACCAGCACTTGCAGATCAACAAAAAGATGACCAACGAGGTGGACATTCTGCAGAATCTGCCGGAGCGGCTGAGGGCGGAGGTGGCCGTGTCGGTCCACATGCCCACGCTGAGCAAGGTCCAGATCTTCCAGAGCTGCGAGCAGAGCCTCCTGGAGGAGCTGGTCCTCAAACTGCAGCCCCAGATCTACTCACCCGGCGAGTACGTGTGCAAGAAGGGCGACATCGGCCGCGAGATGTATATCATTCGGGAGGGCCAGCTGGCCGTGGTGGCCGACGACGGCGTCACCCAGTATGCCGTGTTGGGGGCTGGCCTCTACTTTGGCGAGATCAGCATCATCAACATCAAAGGTGGGTGACAGGGAGGGGCGCGGAGTGGGGCCTAGTCATCGTTCCCGGGGTGTCCATTAAGGGCTTACTGTGTGTCGAGCACTGTGCCCAAAGTGGAGGTGGACACGATACAATGAGACTGGACCCAGTCCCTGCCCCACACGGGGCTCGCAGATTCCCGGAGAGGGAGAGCGGGTATTACACCCCCATTTTACAGATGAGGAAACTGAGGCTCAGAGAACATAAGGGACCTCTCCAAGACCACACAGTAAGCAAGGATTAGAACCCAGGTTTGTGCTCTTTCCACTGGAGCAGGGGAGGGGCAGGATTGGAGCGGGAGATCTGAGGATGGAACCAGGATGAGGCCCGGCCTGAAAGTCAGGATGGGATTTTGGATCCAGGAGTTGAGGTAGGGTGGGATGGGGGCTCCCAAGGGATGGGTCAGAGGTTGGGGAGTCTCCCTTTGACCGGGGGAGGGTGGGCGTGGACTTCCACATCTCTCATTGGGCCCACCCACCTAACCATCCATCCCTCCACCCGCCCACCCATGTGGCAGGAAACATGTCCGGGAACCGGCGGACGGCCAACATCAAGAGCCTCGGCTACTCGGACCTGTTCTGCCTGAGCAAAGAGGACCTGCGGGAGGTGCTGAGCGAGTACCCGACGGCCAAGGCCCTCATAGAGGAGAAGGGCCGGGAGATCCTGCTCAAGATGAACAAGCTAGACGTGAACGCCGAGGCGGCCGAGATCGCACGGCAGGAGGCCGTGGCCGGCCGGGTGCAGGGGCTGGAGGACCAGCTGGACTCGCTTCAGACCAAGTTCGCCCGCCTGCTGGCTGAGCTGGAGTCCGGTGCCCTGAAGATGGACATCCGGGTGGAGAGGCTCGAGTGGCAGGCTCGAGCGTGGCTGGGGGCTGAGGTCGACGGGGAGGACGCCGACCCCTGATCCACCCGGGGGGTGGCCCAGAGAGACCACGCTGCCTTCCAGGGCTCGGGGCTCGGGGGGACGGCTGTGAGGGTCCAGTCTCCCTTCCAGTCCCTGTCGGAGCTGCCTCAGCCCCGAGTGACGAAGCTCGGATCCTCCCCATTGGGACCGGCTTCAGAAATACCACCCTTCAGAGCGTCATGACATATGATGTCATGTCATCAACAAAATGATGTCATATGTCAGTTTCTGCCAAAGGGCACTTCTGAAATTCTGCTCCTCCTGTCACAGAGCCCTGCTGATCTTCACGACGTCTTAGAACTTTGTTTCAGGTCTTCTAATGTATCTGTCACCAGTCACCCAGTTGATTTTTAGATTTGAGCCCCTCGAGGAACAAGGGACTGTTTCTAATTCCCACCTGTGTATTCTTAGTACAGTGTTCTATATAAAGTTCAGCGCTTAATAAAGACTATTACTCCTACTACTGCTCCTTGTCCTGGTCTTTTTTCCTCCACCTCTGCTGTCCCACCCTTTCTCCTCTTTCCCTCTTCTCATTTTCCCCTTCATACTGCTCTTCCCACTCCTTCCTTTGTTGCACTGTCCCTCTCCCTTCCTCCTCTTTCACTCTGCCTTTGTCAGGCAGTCAATCACATTTATTGAGTGCTTACCGTGTGCAGAGCATGGTACTAAACCCTTGGGAGAGTCCAATATAACGATATAACAGACACATTCCCTGCCCACAATGAGCTCAAAGTCTAGAGGGGGAGACAGACATTAGTATAAATAAATAAAATTACAGATATGTGCGTAAGTGCTGTGGGGCTGGGATGTGAGATGAATAAAGGGGAGCAAGTCAAGGCGATTCAGAAGGGAGTGGGAGAAGAGCAAAGGAGAGCTTAGTCAGGGAAGGCCTCTTGGAGGTGATGTGCCTTAAGTAAGGCTTTGAAAGAGGGGAGACTAATTGTCAGTTTTGAAAAGGAAAGGCGTTCCAGGCCAGAGGCGGGATGTGGGCAAGAGGTCGGCGGCGAGATAGGTGAGATCAAGGTACTATGAGAAGGTAGGCATTTGAGAGCAAAGTGTGTGGGCTGATTATTAATGGGAGAGTAGTCAGGTGAGGTAGGAGGGGGCAAGGTGATTGAGTGCTTTAAAGCCGATGGTAAGGAGTTTCTGTTCGATGTGGAGGTGGACGGGCAACCACTGGAGGTTCTTGAGGGGTGGAGAAACACAGACTGAAAGTTTTTGTAGAAAAATGATCCTGGGAGCAGAGTGAAGTATGGACTGGAGTGAAGAGTGACAGGAGGCAGGGAGGTCAGCAAGGATAGGATAGTAATCAAGGCAGGATAGGATAAGTGCTTGGATTAATGTGGTAGTAATTCATTCCTTCAGTAGTGTTTATTGAGCGCTTACTATGTGCAGAGCACTGTACTAAGCGCTTGGAATGTACAAATCAGTAACAGATAGAGACAATCCTTGCCTTTTGACGGGCGACATATTTTAGCAATGTTATGAATGTCGAACTGACAGGATTTAGTTTTCTATCCTCATCTGCAAAATGTTTTCTCTCCTGCCAACTCTCTAATTCCTCTCCTCTCCTAGTTTCAACTCCCTTTATTAGTCAGAGGGGGTTCTAGTTTGACACATAGTAAGAGCTTAGCAAATACCATTTTTGAAAAACGGGAACATGAGTTACTGATTGGTAGAGAACTAAGTAGAGCTACTGGAGAGGCAGGGCAGGAGCTCAGAACAGCTGTCAGTAGAATTGCTCTTCCTAAATAGGCAATAATAATAATAATAATATAACTGTGGTAATAATCAGAGTGACTAGAGTATTTGTTAAGTGCTTACTGAGTACCAAGCTCTGTACTAAGCGCTGGGTTAGATACAAGCTAATCAGGTTGGACACAGTCCCTGTCCCACATGGGGCCCACAGTCCCCAAATAAGAGGGAGTAGGATTCAATCCCCATTTTACAGATGAGTAAACTAAGGCAGAGAGCAGTTAAGTGACTTGCCCAAGGGCACACAGCAAGCAAGAGGAGGAGCTGAAGTTAGAACCCAGGTCTTCTGACTCCCAGGCCTGTGCTCTTTCCACCAGACAACACTGCTTCCCTTTGTTAATCACCTATTATGTGGTAAGCACTGAATTAAACACTGGGGTAAATACAAGATAATCAGGTCAGATCCAATCCCTGTCCTATCTGAGGCTCACAGTCTAAGTGGGAGTCAGCAGCATGGTCTAGTAGAAAGAGCATGGCCCTGGGAGTCAGAGGATATGTGTTCTAATCCCAACTCTGCCACATGTCTGCTGTGTGACCTTGGGCAAATCACTTAACTTCTCTATTACTCAGTTCCCTCCTCTATAAAATGGGGATTAAGACTGTGAGTCCCTTGTGGGACAGGTACTATGTCCAACCTAATTACCTTATATCTATCCTAGCACTTAGAACACTGCTTGGCACATAGTACTTAACAAATATCACAATTATTGTAATCATTACTAAGCAAAAAGGAGTAGGATTCAATTCCCATTATACAGATGAGGAAACTGAGGCACAGAGAAATTAAGTGATTTGTCCATGATTACAGAGCAGGCAAGCGGCAGAATAGAGAAACAGGGTGGCTTAGTGGAAAGAGCCCGGGCTTGGGAATCAGAGGATATGGGTTCTAATCCCAATTCTGCCACTTAGCAGCTGTGTGACTTTGGGCAAGTCAGTTAACTTCTCTGTGCCTCAGTTACCTCATCTGTAAAATGGGGACTTTGAGCCCCACCTGGGACAACATGATAACCTTTTATTTACCCCAGCGCTTAGAACAGTGCTTGGCACATAGTCAGCACTTAACAAATACCATCATCATCATCATTATTGTTATTATTATTATCACATCCCCAGTTCTCCAGGTCCATGCTCTTTCCACTGTAGAGTTACAGACTTACAGCTGACCAGGCAAACATCAGCTTTTTGATAAAGTATTTACATCAGAGAATGGTTTTTGAAATCAATCACTCAATCAATCATATTTATTGAGCACTTACATGTGCAGAGCTCTGAACTAAATAGCTCTTTGGAGAGTACAACACAAGAATATAATAAATTGGTGTTTCACTATAGGGAAAATTTTGAGGTTGGGATAGGAATTGGGAATTAGATTGGGGATGGGGTTAGGAGTGGGAGGAATCAGGATTGAGATGCAATCATGGTTAGAGTTCAATCAGTGGTATTTATTGAGCACTCACTGGATGTAGAGCATTGTACTAAAATCTTGGGAGAGTACAACCTTCGCATGAAACAAAAACTCCTCACTCTTGGCTTCAAGGCACTCCATCCCCTTGCCCCCTACTACCTCTCCTCCCTTCTCTCCTTCTACCACTCACCCCGTACACTCCCCTCCTCTGCCGCTCACCTCCTCACAGTCCCCTGTTCACGCCTGTCCTGCCGTCGACCCCTGGCCCACATCCTCCTGCTGTCCTGGAATGCCCTCCCTCCTCACCTCTGCCAAACTCACTCTCTTCCCCTCTTCAAAGCCCTATTGAGAGCTCACCTCCTCCAGGAGGCCTTCCCACACTGAGCCATCCCTTTCCCTCTGCTCCTCCTCCCCTCCCCATTCCCCCTTCTCCTGCCCGCTGCTCTTTCCCCTTCCCCTCCCTTCAACACTGTGCATATTTGTATATATTATTTATTACTCTATTTATGTCATTAATGATGTGTATATATCTATGATTCTATTTATCTTGGTGATATCCAAGCCAGACTACTTGTTTTGTTTTGTTCTGTTTTGCTTTGCTGTCTGTCTCCCCATTGAGACTGTGAGCCCGTTATTGGGCAGGGATTGTCTCTATCTGTGGCCAAATTGTCCATTCCAAAGGCTTAGTACAGTGCTCTGCACATAGTAAGCGCTCAATAAATACTATTGAATGAATGAATACAATACAACAGGGTTGGTAGACACATTTCCTGCCCACAACAAATTTATAATCCAGAGGGAGAGACAGACATCCCTAAAAATAAATAAATTGCGGATATAAAAGCTGTGGGGCTAAGAGTGGAGGGAATAACAAGTGCCCAAAGGAGATAGATCCAAGTGCACAGATGATGAAAAAGGGAGAGGGAGTTGGGGAAAAGAGGGCCTAATCGGGGAAGGCCTCTTGGAGGAGATGTGACCTTAATAACGCTTGGAAGGTGAAGAAAATGGTGGTCTGGTGGTATGGAAGGGGAGGGGGTTCCTGGCCACAGGGAAGACATGGGTAAAGGGTCAGAGGTGAGAGAGATGAGATGGAGGTACAGTGAGCAAACTGGAGCTAGGGCTGGGTCCTAGGAAAGGTAGGATAGGGAGAGTTGATTGAGTGCTTGAAAGTCACTGGTAAGAAGTTTCTGTTTGATGTAGAGGTGGGTGGATGGAGATGGATGGAGCGAGTGGGAGGTTCTTGAGGACTGGGGAAATATACACTGATTTATTTAATTTTTTTTTAGAAAAATGAGCCAGGAGAGTGAAGTAAGGACTAGAATAGGGAGTAGGGAGAGACAGGAGGCAGGGAGGTCAGCAAGAAGGCAGCATGGCTTAGTGGAAAGAGCAAGGGTTTGGGAGTCAGAAGTCATGGGTTCTAATCCCAGCTCTGCCTTTTGTCTGCTGTGTGACCTAGGGCAAGTCACTTAACTTCTCTGTGCCTCAGTTCCCTCTGTAAAAATGGGGATTTAAAAAATAAAAAGTGAGCCCCACGTGGGACAATCTGATTACCCTGTATCTACTCCAGTGCTTAGAACAGTGCTCAGCACATAGTAAGCGCTTAACAAATACCATAATTATTATAATTAAGGCAGATGCAGTAGTCAAGGTAGGATAGAGTAAGCGCTTGAGCCAGTGTGGTAGCAGTTTGAATGAGAGCAAAGGGCAGATTCTAAAGATATTGTGAAGGTGGAACCAACTGGATTTGGGGACAGAATGAATATGCGGGTTGTATGTGAGAGATGAATCAAGGATAATGCCAAAGTTAGAGTTGCAATGGAGATGGTGTTAGGGTTAGGATAGGGGATAAGGGTTTGAGATAACAATAATAGTAATAATATTTGTTAAGCGCTTACTAGGTGCCAAGCAATGTTCTAATCGCTGGGGTAGATAGAAGGTACTCAGATCAGACAAAATCCCTGTCCCACATGGGGCTCATAGTCTTAGACCCCATTTTAAGATGAGGTAACTGAGACACAAAGAAGTGAAGTGACTTGCCCAAGGTGACCCAGCAGATAAGTGGTGGATCCAGGATTAGAACCCAGGTCTTTCTGGCTCCCAGGCCCTTGCTCTATCCACTAGGCCACGCTGCTTCTCATAAAAGATAGAGTTAAAGCTGGGTGTCTTGAGTCAGGGTTGAGATTTGGTTTGGAGTTGGGAATCAGGGCTGGAGAAGGGAAGGGCTGAGTTAGGGTTTGGGATGGGGATGGGATGAGGGCAGGGATTGGGGTTAGGATAAACCAAAGTCTGAGCTGCCCAGCTGATGGTGGTCCACCTGGCCAGCCTGATGTGGAGACTTGGGGTGACAGTGGGAGCAGCAAGACGGACTAGTGGAGATGGCAGCTGTGCCCCCACAATGCCCGAGTTGGGACAGACCCCTCTGAAAGGAGGAATTGTATCTGTGGATGCCAGAATGCCTGGAGAGAGAGAGGAGCCCAAAGCTTCCATGGCCCTCTCACTGCTTGCCTTTCCCCAGGATCTCTCCCTGGCAGTGCCTTCCTATCTGCCCTGGAGGGGCCTAAGGCCTGGCACAGAAGGGACTCAGGAGACTTTGTTGATTCAGCATGTTTGCACACAGCCACGATCGCCCCAGGGGCCGCTGCCTCAGAACCAGCCCTGTATTCCCACTTCAGAAAAGTGGGAGAGGAAGCTATACTCGGAGATAGCTGAGCTAGTTGTGGGAGGATGCTGGGATCCTGGGGAAGCTGAGGGTATGGAGATAAATGAGGCAGAGGAAGCAGGACCAGGGGAATGGACATCCAGCTCTCCTGGGACCTTTTCCCTACCTTCCCAGAGGGCAAGGTCAGGAATTCGAAGCAGGAACCCGCTGCTGCTCGGTCCGCGTCTTCCCGTGGCCTGAGCACTGTGACCCAGGGCTGTGGCCCCTTGAGGCTCAAAGTGACACCCAGAAAGGCAGAGAGGTGGGGAGCGGGAAGAGATCTGGGCTGGAGTCTCCCATTTCCAGGATTCGCCTGTAGGGCTGAGCCAGGTGGAAAAGGAGGTGTGGGATTGTGGGGGGAAGGCTGGCCCACTCCTGACTCTGAGACTCTCCCCACTGCAACCAAGAGAAACAGCATGGCTTAGTAATAATAATAATAATGTGGATATTTGTTAAGCACTTACTATGTGCAGAGCACTGTTCTAAGCGCTGAAGTAGATACAGGGTAATCGGGTTGTCCCACATGAGGTTCACAGTTAATCCCCATTTCGTGGCTCAGTGGAAAGAGCCTGGGCTTCAGAGTCAGAGGTCATGGGTTCGACTTCCGGCTCCGCCACTTGTCAGCTGTGTGACTGTGGGCAAGTCACTTCACTTCTCTGTGCCTCAGTTACCTCATCTGTAAAATGGGGATTAACTGTGAGCCTCATGTGGGACAACCTGATTACCCTGTATCTACCCCAGCGCTTAGAACAATGCTCTGCACATAGTAAGTGCTTAATAAATACCAACATTATTACTATTACTATTAACTGAGGCACAGAGAAGTTAAGTGACTTGCCCAAAGTCACACAGCTGACAAGTGGCAGATCTGCGATTCGAACCCATGACCTCTGACTCCCAAGCCCGGGCTCTTTCCACTGAGCCAAAGCACAGGCCTGGGATCCAGAGGACCTGGGTCCTAATCCCCACTCCATCACTTATCTGCTGCCTGACCTTGGGCAAAGTCACCTCACTTCTCTGTGTCTCAGGTTCCACCAAGTGTAAAATGGGGATTCAATACCTGTTCCCCCACCTACTTAGATTGTGAGCTCCATGTAATAATTAGAGAAGCAGCGTGGCTCAGTGAAAAGAGCACGGGCTTTGGAGTCAGAGGTCATGAGTTTGAATCCCGGCTCTGCCACTTATCAGCTGTGTGACTGTGGGCAAGTCACTTAACTTCTCTGTGCCTCAGTTCCCTCATCTGTAAAATGGGGATTAAGACTGTGAGCCCCACGTGGGACATCCTGATTCCCCTGTGTCTACCCCAGCGCTTAGAACAGTGCTCGGCACATAGTAAGCGCTTAACAAATACCAACATTATTATTATTATTATTAATAATAATTGTGGTATTTGTAAAGTGCTTACTACGTGCCAGGCATTGTACTATGTGCTGGGGTAGACACAGGGGAATCAGGATGTCCCACGTGGGGCTCACAGTCTTAATCCCCATTTTACAGATGAGGTAACTGAGGCACAGAGAAGTTAAGTGACTTGCCCACAGTCACACAGCTGATAAGTGGCAGAGCCGGGATTAGAACCTAAGACCTTCTGATTCCTAGACTGGTGCTTATCCTAGCAGCAGCTTGGCTCAGTGGAAAGAGCCCAGGCTGGGGACCAGAGGTCAAGGGTTCTAATCCCGGCTCTGCCTCTTGTCGGCTGTGTGATTTGGGGCAAGTCACTTCACTTCTCTAGGCCTCAGTTACCTCTTCTGTAAAATGAGGATAATAATAATAATGTAGGTATTTGTTAAGTGCTTTCTATGTGCAGAGCACTGTTCTAAGCGCTGGGTTAGATACAGGGTAAACAGGTTTTCCCACATGAGGCTCACAGTTAATCCCCATTTTACATGATGAAGACTGGGAGTCCCAAGTGGGACAACCTGATCACCTAGTATCCTCCCCCGGTGCTTGGGCACATAGTAAGTGCTTAACAAATACCATCATTATTTTAGATGCAGTGTGGCTCAGTGGAAAGAGCACGGGCTTGGGAGTCAGAGGTCATGGGTTCAAATCCCCGCTCTGCCACTTGTCAGCTGTGTGACTGTGGGCAAGTCACTTCACTTCTCTGTGCCTCAGTGATCTCATCTGTCAAATGGGGAGAAAGACTGTGAGCCTCACGTGGGACAACCTGATTACCCTGTAAATCTATCCCAGCGCTTAGAGCAGTGCTCTCCACATAGTAAGCACTTAACAAATACCAACATTACTATTATTACTATCTACTCTGCTAAACAGGGACTGTTTCCTACCTGGTTGACTTGAATCTACTCCAGTGCTTAGAAAAGTTCCTGATACCTAATAAGTGCTTAGCATATATCATTTAATAAAAAAGCTCAGCAGGCATACCCTGCCCAGTTTCCCAATCCTGTAGGAGTTCCCTCGACCGGTAGCTCTGACGATTGACCATGGAGTGTCCTTGCCCCCTCGTGGTCATTCACTAGCTTGGCTACTTATACACTGTGAGGACCCTTGGTCCACTCGGGAGTGGGCAGATGTTCGGCCAAGGAGGAAGGATGGGAGGATGGCTGCAATGCAGGAAAGGGATAGGACCCAGTGCAAAGAGGGGAGAAGCACAAGGCAGTGTCATCCACCCTTCCCGCCCGCCCAGGGGCACAAAGGCACAAAGGATTGTACCCGCTCCACAACTGGGGCTCTCCCCAGGCCTCCCAGCCTGACTGCTTATAACCCCAGTGCTGACCCCATTCCACTTCTCCTTTCCATTACTGGTCAAGTGGGAGCTCCCCACCCTCAGCTGCCAACTATTCCAGAATGCTGAGACCCTCAAGGGGAAGTACAGCCTCCCCTCATTCACCCCGGGGCTCCGCTGTCAATGGTCATTCAGCCAATCGTATTTATTGAGCACTTCAAAGAGCCAAAGGGGCCTCTCCCCAACCCCATCCTCCCTGCCTTACCGGAGGATGTGTGTATGTGTGCCTGCACATATGTGTCCCTGCAAGAGTGCATATATGAGACTATGTGAGTTGAAGGAGAGGTGGGGGTATAGCTCACCTTGTGTCGATGTACATACAATAATAATAATTAATAGTATTTGTTAAGTGCTGGGATGGGTACAAGCAAATTCGGGTTGGACGTAGTCCCTGTCCTACATGGGGCTCACAGTCTCAATCCCCATTTCACAGATGAGGTAACTGAGGCCTAGAGAAATGAAGCGACTTGCCCAGGGTCACACAGCAGACATGTAGCAAAGTCAGGATTAGAACCCATGATAATAATAATAATAATAATGTTGGTATTTGTTAAGCGCTTACTATGTGCAGAGCACTGTTCTAAGTGCTGGGGGGTATACAAGGTGATCAGGTTGTCCCACGTGGGGCTCACAGTCTTCATCCCCATTTTACAGATGAGATCATTGAGGCACAGAGAAGTGAAGTGACTTGCCCACGGTCACACAGGTGACAAGTGGCAGAGTCAGGATTCGAACCCATCACCTTCTGACTCCCAGTCCCATGCTCTATCCTCAACACCATGCTACTTCTTCATGTGGATGATTCCGTCTCCTCTCCCTGATCTGGCTCCGTCTTCTCCTCCCTCTCCCTCATCCCCAGGAGATTCTCTTTTGCCTGTCTCGGGGTATTGGGTGGGAACTCCGGCATCTTTTTTAGAGCAGCCGGTCTAAATCAGGCACTCCAGAGTAGAAAAGACCTTCCTAGAGTACTCCAGAACTGACCAGGCCAGCCTTCACCCACCCACCTCTGCCCGCTCCAACTTGGCCCTCCCCAGTCCATCGCCCATGATTCTCCCCATTTCATAGCCGAAGGCCCATCTTCCTTCCCGAAACCAGCCCAATTCTTCCCAGATGGGCTCTGCCCCTCCACCTCCCTCTCTTCATCTCTCACCCAGAGCTAGGTTCAGTCTTTCTCCCCTTCCCTCTGGGCTCCTCTCCCTGGATCCTGCCCCATCTCCTGCTAAATGTGGCCTCATCGATCCCCTAGGTCAGCAAGGCCCTCAACCAGCAGAAATGGTGCTCGTGGGGGAGGGGTCTCTGGCCACTAATGGGCTTTTTGTGGGGGAGGGGCTGCCTCGGGGAGGACTAGAAGCCACAGCCGCTGACAAGCTGGATGGGATGATGGATGAGGCTCTGTGCAGGGAAGGGGCTCGCTTTGGGGGCAGGAAATGGGGCAGAGGGGCAGAGTTGGGGGCAATAGGGAATGAAGAGCTAAGAAAATGGGGCCAAGATCCAAAGATTTCCCCTGGCTTGGGCAGCTTCTTCTTTCTCTTCTTGCAGCTCTTCCCACCCTACTATGCTCTCCATCCCAGCTACCAGCCTCCTCGTCCCATTGCCCATCCCCCACCCCATCCCCGAACCCCATCCTCATCTTTTTCCCAGCCTCCAAGCCCAGGCCACACTCCCCCAAGGTCCCCCAGACTTCTGGCACCCACCAAATTCTGCCTTCTTCCCTTATGCCCTCCCTCCTGTGACCCACAGCCTCGAACCCAAACAGCCTCGAACCCATTTCTCCAGGTCCCTTAGCCCCCCACTTCCTCCCTTCTATCCCTCTCTCTGCCCATTGATCTGATCCCCACTCAGTCTCCCCTCTGGTCCCCCGGTCCCACGTCTCCTTTATACCCGAGTCGTCCCCACAAACCCAAGTTTCCACATCCACAGCTTCCCCCATACCCAGGTTAGGGGCACAGTGATCTGGGAGATGGGTCTGAGGTCCATGGGGGCTGAGTAACCTTGAGTGTCTGTGAGCAGCATGAAGAATTAATTAATTCATGTTGGTATTTGTTAAGCGCTCACTATGTGCAGAGCACTGTTCTAAGCTCTGGGGTAGATACAGGGTCATCAGGTGGTCCCACGTGAGGCTCACAGTCTTCATCCCCATTTTACAGATGAGGGAACTGAGGCCCAGAGAAGTTAAGTGACTTGCCCACTGTCACACAGCTGCCAAGTGGCAGAGCCGGGATTCGAACCCATGACCTCCGACTCCCAAGCCCTAGCTCTTTCCACTTAGCCACGGGAAGGTGGGTGAGGAATAAGGGGTGAGATGGAGGGGCTGAGGGTACAAGTGTTCTTTTAGAAGTTGGGGGGCTTTGTGCCAGATCAGGTTTACATTTTGATGGCCGTGGAGTGAGTTGAGGATGGGGGGAGCCTGTTTAGAAGGATGGGGGCCGTGAGGGTTGGGTCAGAGGCAGAGTTTTGAGGGGGTGGGGCTGGATTTGAGGATTAGGGTGGGTTAGGGAGTGGGGAGCTGGGGTTCTAGATGGGTTGGGAGTGGGGGGCTGGACTGAGGCTGGGGGTATCCCCATTCTTCCGGTCTCACAGGCACAAGACTGTAAGCCCGTCAAAGGGCAGGGACTGTCTGTATCTGTTACCGATTTGTTCATTCCAAACGCTTAGTACAGTGTTCTGCACATAGTAAGCGCTCATTTAATACTATTGAATGAATAACCTTGGCATTATCTTTGACTCCTCTCTCTCATCCAACCCACCTTCATAGCATCTTTCAAATCTGCCCTTTCCTCTCCACCCAAACTGCTACCACGTTAATCCAAGCATTTACCCTATTCCGCTTTGATTACTGTATCAGCCTCCATGCTGACCTCCCTGCCTCCTTTCTCACCCGACTCCAGTCCATACTTCATCCTGCCACACAGAGCATTTATCTACAGAACCGTTCTCACATGGCGACTCTCCTACTACCACCCGGCCCACACACTTCAATCCTCTAATGCCAACCTACTCACTGCACCTCCGTCTCACCTGTCTCGCTGCCAACCTCTCTCCCACATTCTGCCTCTGGCCCGGAACTCCCTCCCTCCTCATATCCGACAGACAATTACTTTCCTCCACTTCAAAGCCTTATTGAAGGCACATCTCCTCCAAGAAGCTTTCTCTGACTAAGCCTTCATTTCCTCTTTTCCTGCTTCCTTCCTCATCCCTCAGATTTGTTCCCTTTATTCACCGCCGCCACCCCCCACCAGCCCCACAGCACTTATGTACATGTCCCTAACTTATTTATTGATATTGATGTCTGTCACTCTCTCTAGACTGTAATCTTAATGTGGGCTGGGAATGTGTCTGTTATATCGTTGTGTTGCACTCTCTCAAGCCCTTAGTACAGTGTTCTGCACACAGTGAGTGTTCAATAAATGCGATTGATTGATTGATTGATTGGGCTAGAGTTTGGGGTTCTGGGTTGGAGGATGGAATGGGGGAGCTAAGAAGGTTGAGGGTTAGATGCTAGGGGGCTGGGGACTCGATTACGATGTTGGGGACTGGGCTCTGGGGTTGAAGGGACCTGGGATGAAGGGACCTGGGGTGAAGGCTGGGTTGGGATGCTGGGGGGCTGGGGAGCGGGGGAAGGCCGAGATGGGGGCCTGGGTTAGGATGTTAGGGATCTGAACCCTGGAGTTGAGGGTGGATGGCGGGGCAGGTTAGGATGTTGCGGGGCTGGGAGCTGGAGATGAGAAAGAAGAGAGTGAATGGGGGGCATTTTAGGAAGTTGGGGGGCTGGACTCTGGATTGAGGACGGATGGGGGCTGGAGATGAGAGTGAAGGGGTGGATGAAGGAGGAGCAGGTTAGGATGCTGGGGGCTGGGCACTAGGGTTGAGGGTGAAGGGGTGAATGGGGGGCAGATTAGGATGTTGGGAGGTTGTGCGCTGGAGGTGAGGGTGGAGGGGTTGGATGAAGGGGGGGGCATTTTAGGATGTTGGGGGGATGGGTGCCAGAGTTGAAGGTGAAGGGGTGGAAGGGGGCAGATTAGGATGTTGGGGGGTTGGTAGCCGGAGTTCAAGGTGGAGAGGGATGGATGAAGGGGGGACAGGTTAGGATGCTGGGGGGCTGGGCGCTGGGGTTGAGGGTGGAGGGGATGGATGGGGGGGTCAGGTTAGGATGTTGAGGGGCTGGGCGCTGTGGGCCTGGCTGCAGCAGGGAGAGCTCGTCCTCCTCCCTGTTCCTCTTCCCTCATCTCCCTCCTCTTCCAGAACAGAGAGAGAAGGGAGTGCGTGTCGCCCGCCACTCCCCCGCATCCCCCCCGCCTCATTTGGTCTCCCCGCCTTCCCATCCCTTCCCCCTCTCCCCCCTCTGTCCCATCCCCTTCTTTCCCCTGTCTCCCACCCCCCGCCCCTCTCCCCTCCCCACCTCTCGGTGCGGAGACCAGAGCTGGCCCGGAGCTCGGATGCGGGGAGGGGATCAGGTTTAGGGGAAGCGGGGGTCAGCACCAGACAGCTCCCGTTCCCCCCGCAAGGCCAGGGACCCGTCGCCCACCCTCAAGCCGGCCATCGGCCCCGACTCCCGCCTCCAGAGACAGAGAGAGACAGACGGGGAGAGAGGCCAAAGGAGGACGAGACAGGGCAGTGGAAATTGAGTCGGGGGGTGAACGGGAGAAGAGGAGGAGCGGGGGGACGGGGGGAGGGGGCAGAGGGGGGCAGAAGGAGGGTGAGTAGGGGGCACCGGGGTGGGGGGAGAGGTGGGCAGAGGAAGGAGGGGTCGCTGAGTGTCCGGAAGGACCGGCTAGGGGCCGGCAGCCCGGAGCAGGGGAGGGGTCTCCCCCGGCCCGGGATGGAGGGGCTCGGCCCCAACAGGAGTGACGTCCCGCTGGGCTCCATCCGCATCCCCGCCAACGACAGTGTTGGGAACGCCAGCTACGACCCCCCGCGCCAGGCGGCCCCCGGCAGGACCCCCAAAGGTCAGTGTCCCCCCCCCCCAGCCCCCAACCCCTCTTCTCCCACCCCGGCCCTTTCCGCTTCCCCCCTTTTCCTGGGCAGTGGTTCGACGGACACCCCCGTCCCGGTTGAACAGGGTCCCCGTGGGCATCCCCTCCCCAGCTCCCGTCCCCCACCTGCCGGGCCTGGGCTTCGGAGACTCCTGGGTTCCCCCTCTGATGGTGAGGAGGTGGTCCCAGGAGAGAGGCCCAGTTCCAGGAGAGAGGGGCGGCGGGGTCGGGATCCACCCTCACGCTGGCTGATGGCTCCTCACCTCCCTCCTCTCCCATCACCTACCTCCCCCCTCCTCATCACCTACCTCCCTCCAACCCCCATCACCCACCTCCCCCCTCTCCCATCACCTACCTCTCCCCTCCCCATCACCTACCTCCCCCCAACCCCCATCACCTACCCAAACCACTTAACTTTCCGGGTGCCTCAGTTTCCTCATCTGTAAAAGGAGGATTAAGACTGAGCCCCACGTGGGACAACATCCACCCCGGCGCTTAGAACGGTGCTTGGCACGTAGTAAGCGCTTAACAAATGCCGTCATCATTATTATTATTATGACCTCCCACCCCCGTAGCCTACCTCCTCACCAACGCCCAACACCTACCTCCCTTCTCCCTTCCCCTGCTCCCCCTGTCACCATCCCTCCAGTTTGAGTCCTCCTTCATCCTTCTTCCCTCTGGCCACTGGGAGCCCTCCCCCGCCACCCCCACCCCAACCCTGCTCTTTGCCGCTGCTGCTACCTAATCCGAATTCCTGACCACAGCTCCCTCCCGCCCACACCCCTATCACCCAGCCGTCCTCGTCTCTCACTCCCAGCCCTTGCTCCTTACTCCGCGGGCAAAACTGTCCCTACTCCTCTCCCCGCCTTATTTCTGTCCCTGGCCCAGCTCCTGTTGCTGTTTCCCACCTTGTCCCTGCCCCTGTTGCTGTAACTATTCCTACCCCAGACCCTGCTGCTGTTCCCTGCCTTGTCCCTGCCTTATCCCTGTCACTTCCCCAGCCCCTGTTGCTGTCCCTGCCTTGTCCCTGCTCCAGCTCCTGTTGCTGTCCCTGCCCTGTCTCTTTCCCTGCCTCAGCCCCTGTTGCTGGTGTCTTTTCCCTGTCCCCGCCCCAGTTGCTGTCCCTGCCTTGTCCTTGTCCTTGTCCCTGCCCCAGCCCCTGATGCTATCCCTGCCTCGTCCCTGCTGCAGCCCCTATTGTTATCCCTCCCCATCCCTGTCCCTGCCTCAGGCTCTGTTATTGTCCCTGTCTTGTCCCCGTCCCCACCTCAGTTTCCTTCCCTGCCTTGTTCTTGCATTGCTCCTGTCCCTACCCCAGCCCCTGTCGCTTTCCCTGCCCCAGTCCTTATTGCTGCCCCTGCCTTGTCCTTGCCTTAGCCCCGTCCCTACCCCAGCCCCTGTTGCTATCCCTGCCTTGTCCCTGCCCCAACCCCTGTTGCTGTCCCTCCCCTATCCCCATCCCTGCCCCAGCCCCTGTTTCTGCCCCTACCCCTGCCGCCTACTCTCCAGCCCCAAACCATTGCGCCCATTCTCCCACCAGGTTGTCCCTTTCAAAGCTCATCCCCCAAACCCATCTCCCACCGGAAGACCACCTCCTGAATAATCCCACCTGAATCCCTCTGATGTCTCTTCTCCCTGGGGTCGATTTGGATGTGTCTCTTACTTGTACTGATTTTTTTCTTGCGTGTTTTCATGCCTCTTACACTTGCCCTTTCTCTCTCCTTGCCTGTGAGTCAATCCTGTCTTTTCTTTCTCAATATCCCGTCGGTCCCTGGAGGGCAGCCGGCAGACCGAACGTCCAGGACCAGGTCCTGCCCATAGTGGGTGCTGGGGAACTCACCAGTGTGTCCGACCTGCTTAGGGACTTTGTCAGAGGTCGACAGAGAGCCAGAAACACACATATACATATATATGACATATATATATACATTATATATATATATATATATACACAGAGAGAGAGAGAGAGAGAGAGAGAGAGAAAAGCAGTGTGACTCAATGGAAAGAGCACAGGCTTAGTAGTCAGAGGTCATGGGTTCTAATTCTGGCTCCGCCACCTGTCAGCTGTGTGACTTCGGGCAAGTCACTTAACTTCTCTGTGCCTCAGTTACCTATGCTGCTCTATGCCCAGCCTTTCTGTTCCTGGCTAACAGCCTGCCTCCTTCCTTGCCTAGCCTCTCTGTTCTGGCTAACAGCCTTCTTCCTTGCCCAGCCTCTAATTTCCTGGCTAACAACTTCCCTCCTCACCCAGCCTCTTTTTTCCTGGATAACGGCCTCCTTCATCCCCCCCGGTTCTTTCTTTCCCAGCTCTTGATCACTTTCTCCTTGAATCATCCCAGCTGTACCCTCCAGCCTACCTGCCCAATCCTTGACCAAACTCACTCCTGATATGACTCTGACTGCCTTGGGTTCATTTGAGAAGCAGCGTGGCTCAGTGGAAAGAGCGCGGGCTTAGGAGTCAGAAATCATGGGTTCAGATTCCGGCTCGACCCCCCCGTCAACTGTGTGACTTTGGCCAAGACACTTGACTTCTCTGTGCCTCAGTTACCTCATCTGTAGAATGGGGATTAAGACTGTGAGCCCCATGTGGGACAACCCTATCACCTAGTATCCTCCCCAGTGCTTAGAACAGTGCTTAGCACATAGTAAGCGCTTAACAAATGCCATTAATAATAATAATAATGTTGGTATTTGTTAAGCGCTTACTATGTGCAGAGCACTGTTCTAAGCGCTGGGGGAGATCCAGGGTAATCAGGTTGTCCCACGTTTTACAGATGAGGTAACTGAGGCACAGAGAAGTTAAGTTACTTGCCCACAGTCACACAGCTGACAAGTGATAGAGCCGGGAATCGAACCCATGACCTCTGACTCCAAAGCCCAGGCTCTTTCCACTGAGCCACATTGCTTCTCCGTGTGACAGTTGACATTTTGACATGACATGACAGTTTGACAGTTTGACAGTTTGACAGTTGACATGACAGTTGACATTATTATTCTATATCTATCATGTAATAATAATAATAACAATGTTGGTATTTGTTAAGCACTTACTATGTGCAGAGCACTGTTCTAAGCGCTGGGGTAGATACAGGGTCATCAGGTTGTCCCACGTGAGGCTCCCAGTCTTCATCCCCATTTTACAGATGAGGGAACTGAGTCACAGAGAAGTTAAGTGACTTGTCTCAAGGTCACATAGCTGACAGGCGGCAGAGCCAGGATTAGAACCCATGCTCTCTGTCTCCCAAACCCGGGCTTTTTCCACTAAGCCATGCTACAGCAGCTGGGGCAAAAATTCAAAGGAGAAAGACACGGGGAGCTGCCAGCAGAGAGGGTGGGTGGATGGGAGGGTGAGCTGAGACAGGACAAGGGTGGAGAGAAGGCAGGCACGTGGTAGAGGGTAGTCCCACTGGCCTCCAGCAAAAATGGGTATCTGAGCTGGGGCTTCATGGGATCTATGTTGTAGGCAGAGGGCTGGCGGAGGGCGGGGAGGGGACCCAGACAGTGGTAGAACCCCGGAGGGGGTGGGAGGGCTACAGAAAAACTAGCAGCAGGTTTAAGTGACCAAGCAGCTGGATACCTCCAAAGGAAGCAGGTCACCCAACTAACAGTAATGGTGATGAGACTTCGCATTTGTGTATCTCTTTTTTTCCCTATTTTCATAACCATCATTTCATTTTATGAATCAATCATATTTATTAAGTCCTTACGGTGTGCAGAGCACTGTACTCATTCATTCAATCATATATATTGAGCCCTTACTGTGTGCAGAGCATTGCACTAAGCGCTTGGGAGAGTACAATTAGACTGTAAGCACATCAGTGGGCAGGGACTGTCTCTATCTGTTGCTGATTTGTCCATTCCAAGCGCTTAGTACAGCGCTCTGCACATAGTAAGCGCTCAATAAATACTATTGAATGAATGAATAAATACAATACAATAGACACATTCCCTGCCCACAGCGAGCTTACGGTTGAGATGGGGAGACAGGCCTTAATATAAATAAATAAGTTACACAGATATGTACATAAGTGCTGTGGGGCTGAGGGAGGATGACTAAAGGGAGCAAGTCAGGGTGATGCAGACGGAAGTGGGAGAAGAGGAAGAGAAGGCTTAGTCAGGGGAGGCCTCTTGGAAGAGAAAGGGCCCTTGGGAGAGCACGGTACAACAGAGTTGTTAGCCATTTTCCCAGTACGCAGTGAGATTACAGTTTAGAGACTCTCAACGGCCCTGTGAGATAGGCAGAAGCAACCTTATCTAGTGGAAAGAGCGTGAGTCTGGGAGTTAGGAGACCTGGATTGTAATCCCAGTTCTGACATGTGTCTGCCAAGGGACCTTGGGCACTTAATTTCTCTGTGCCTTAGTTTCCTCATTGGCTAAATGGGGATTGAATACCCCTTCTTCTTCCTTCTTAGCGTGTGACCCCTGTCTGGGATGGAGACTGTGTATACGCTGATGTTTAGCAGTGTCCTCGGCCAATAGTAAGCACTTGACAAATACAATTAGTATTATTAGGGAGAGGTGGAAATTTTTTATCTCCATTTCACAGATGAAGGGACCAAGAATCAGGAGACCTAAGATCTAATCACATTTCTGCCACTGGTCTGCTTAGCCTCTCTATACCTCAGTTTTCTCATCTATAAAATACCCACTCTCCCTTCCACATAGACTGTGGTTCCTGTGTGGATCTGCGACTGTGTCTGATCTGATTATCTTGTTTTCACCTTAGGTTTTAAGACATAAGGTCTTAACAAATTATTATTGTTATGATTATCAGGGTATCAACAGAGGAGATTTTGGGGTGGAGCAATGAGGGGATGGGGCGAGGTGGGGGAAAAAGAGGGAAGGGAGGAGGAGGAGGAAAAGAAGCTAGGAAGCAGTGTTGCCTAGCGGATAGAGCACAGGCCTGGGAGTCAGAAGGACCTGGGTTCTAATCCTGACTCTGCCCCTTCTCTGCTGGGCAACCTTGGGCAAGTCAACTTCTCTAGCAAAATGGGACATGGACTGTGTCCAACCTGATTACCTTGTATCTATCCCAGTGCTTAGAACAGTGCCTGGCACACAGTAAATGCTTAACAAATACCATAAAAAGAGGGGGGAAACATGGGTAAGTGAAGATGGAGAGGAGGGAATGCAAAGAGGGAGAAAAAGCAGAGGGCATTTAGCATCACCTGCTGCACTAGTTCAACCTCTGCTACAGCTGCAGGGGTTCACGTGCCCACACTAGGCGGTGGTACCAGGGCAAGCCAGGCCAGGGAGCCAGAGCCAGGGTCTTAGCATCCAGGGCCTCCTCACCCCATCCTCCTCTTTCCCACACCCCCTTTCTGCGGCCATGCTGGAGGACACGGCCAGAGTTGCCTTCAGGACCAAAGTCGCGGTCTGCCCTCCACCAAAAGTAGTGACAACCAGCCTCCACCTCAGGCCTCTTTCCGGCTCAAAGAGGTGGGCTGGGCTGGTGGCTTTGCCTCTTTGGTGCCAGTCCTAATGCTCTGCTGGCCTCCCCGGTGCTCATGAACTGAGATGGAAAGGGAGTGAGGCTTGTCCAAAGTCACCTAGTCCCCTGATGTCTGGGTCTCCTGATGTCCCGGTGTCCTGATGCATTCATTCATTCAATCGTATTTATTGAGCACTTACTGTGTGCAGAGCACTGTACTAAGCATGTGGAATGTACAATTCGGCAACAGACAGAGACAATCCGTGCCCAACAACGGGCTCACAGTCTAAAAGAGGGAGACAAACAGCAAAACTAAACAAGTAGTCGGGCATCAATACCATCAAAATAAATAGAATCTGATGTCCTGATGTCCCAGTCTGATGACACCCTAATTCTCTGGTGCCCAGGTACTATCATGCCCCAGACTCCTGATGCCCAAGCCCCTTAATGCTTCAGCCTCCTGATACCACAGCCTCCTGACCAACCCCCCAAATCTCCTGATACCCCAGCCTTTCAATCATTCAGTTGTATTTATTGAGCACTTGCTGTGTACAGAGCACTGTACTAGGTGCTTGGAAAGTTCAATTCAGCAATAAAAAGAGATAATCCCTGCCCACAGCAGGTTGACAGTCTGAGCATGGCTTAGTAGAAAGAGCAGGGGCCTAGGAGGCAGAGGTCCTGGGTTCCAATCCCAGTTCATCCAAGTACCTGCTTGGTTAAGTCACTTAACTTCCCTGGACCTCAGTTCCCTCATCTGCAGAATGAGGATGAGAATTCCAGTTCTCTTCTACTTGGTCTGTGAGCCCCATGTAGGCCCTTTGGGGGAGAAAAAAACACTTCACAGACTTTGCATTGTGTTTTAAAAGTGTATGTCAGAGACAGGTTTATTACTACTAGTGTTTCATTCTGCACTAGTAGGGAGAGTTGTTGAGCAGCAGAGACCTTCTGCCCAGGTCCACTCTAATGCCCAGGTCCCCTGATGTCCCAGTCCCCAGCCTCCAGGTTTCCTGATTTGCAGATCCCCTGATGCCCCAGTCCCCTGATCCCCAGATTCTCTGATGCCCCAGTCCCCTAATGCCCAGATCCCCTGAAGCCCTGGTCCTATGTTGTCTAGCTCTCCTGACCGCGTGTTCTTTCCACTAGACCATGATGCCTCCCAGTGGCAGAGAAAGATCCAAAGCCCAGTGAAGGGTGAAGGCCAGACACCGTAAGCAAGTGAGCAGAGGGGGACGAGGGGCAGGGCTCTGGCTGACCTTGGGGCTGGGCCACTGCGAAGGCAGGCAATGGAGCAAGCAGAAGCAGACAGCTTTGTGCCTGCACGACGAGGTTGTTCCCCCCAGAGCCCCTCTGGCTTTGAGAGATCTAATTGCAGCCACAAGAAATGGGAAAGGGGAGGGATCTGACTGCGGGGGCTGGGGTGTTCCCCTAGATGAAGGGAGGAGATGAGAGTCTAGACTTGGACAGGGACAGGAGAGAGACCCATCATCTGTTGTGCTGAGGTCGCAGCGGCCGGGGCCTCCCCCACCCCATCCTCCATTCCCCCATGCCTCCTTATCTCTCATACTGTCCTAATCCTCCAGCCCCCTACCCTGAGTGTTGTGTCTCCGTGCCCTCCCCATCCCCCACACCTGAGCACAATCCCAGACTGTGACACAGCCAACCCCAGGAGCTTGCCAGCTGGGAGGGTCCAGCAGATGGTCTGGTGAAAATGCTTCATCCCCTCAGGTGAAAATGGCTTTATTGTCTTCCCCCCTCCCCCCCCCGCCTGGCCCAGCCCTCCCACCAGCTCCCAGGAGACCAGGTCTACCTCTATAAGTCCAGGGATGCAGATGAATCTGATGAGCTTCTCTGCCTCTACCAGTCAATCATATTTATTGAGTGCTTACCATGTTCAGAACACTGTAAAGAACCAGGGTGGCCTAGTGCCCTATGAGTCAGAAAGATCTCGGTTCTAGTCCCGGCTCTGCCACTTGTCTGCCGTGTGACCTTGGGCAAATTACTTAATTTACCTGTGCCTCGTTTGCCTCACCTCCAAAATAGGGATTAGCATCACAAGCCCCATGTGGGACAGGAACTGTATCCAACCTGATTACCTTGTACCTAGCCCAGTGCTTAGTAGAGTGCCTGGCACCTTGTAAGTGCTTAACAAATTCCACAGTTATTATTAATTACTAAGTGCTTGGGAGAGTACAATATAACTTGAGACCATCATTGGGCAGGGATTGTCTCTATCTGTTGCCGAACTGTACATTCCAAGCGCTTAGTACAGTGCTCTGCACTTAATGAGCGCTCAATAAATACTATTGAATGAATGAATGAATAGCCGAGTTGGTAGACAAGTTCCCTGCCCACGATGAACTTACAGTCTAGAGAGACTGTCACAGGGGGTTTATGTGCTCTTGGCTGTCAGGGTCAATCTTCACCTCCTTACACCATCTGTGTGTCTATCCCCTGTCCATAGTTTGTTCCTTGTGTCCCAATACCTGCACCAAGACCCGCTTGTGGGGAGGGACAGGGAGAGGAGAAAACACAATCCCTGCCCCAAAGGGACTGGCAGAGGGTAGAGAGAGTCATCAGTGAACATAGAAAACATAGCCCCCTTAAACAAAGCAGCAGTGCCCAGAACCGCTGTGAGACAGCAGCACCAGACCGACCAGCCTGGCGGACTGCAGTCGGGGACGAGGTGACTTCTTTAGAGCCGGACGTTAGGGAAACGAACCGAATAGGAAGCCAAATCGCACACAGCGCAGATGCCGAAATAGCAAGCGCAACAGCCTAGCCCGAGATCATTCTGGCCAGCAGCCAGTGTGGACGGGACTGATGGCTTCTCACTGACCTTTACAGCTACGCTCTCCCCACTACTGAAGTCTCACTTTTGGATTCGTCATCTCTGAGCACAAAGGGAGACTGATTGATTTATTAGCGGGCCGGTCCATACTATACCATCCCCAGTCTTTTTGCGGTGCCCCCTTGCAAACCGTCCTTACCGGCCACCACACAGCGAGGCCGAGTCACAGACGACAAAGCTTCTGAAACACGGTCAGTCCAGAAGTTCCTCCCCTCCCACCCGCCCGTCCCCGGGAGGGATGTGTTGGGAGACAGATTTGTGAGGAACGCACCCAGCTGCTCTAACAGGGAACTGAAACTGTCCATCCAAAAGCAGGGAGGGCAGGAGAAATGCTTTAAAATCCAAGGGAACCAAACTTTGGATAACAGGATGTAGCTAGAAGACATCTGCGAGGGGCGGAAGAAGCCGGCAGGCTGTAGTTAGAAATGGCCAAGCCCTCTTGAAGGAGGAGACGTGGAATGGTTCCAACCAT